>NC_136490.1:105261792-105306792 GCF_053919585.1 Euprymna scolopes
ACAACACGCAAGAGTAAGATAGGCATCAACAAGTTAAACTGCAGACCAGCTTAATGCGGGTACTCCTCTCCCGCTTTATGTTTTTTTTTTTTAATCAGAGATTTGCTTCTCCTAGAAACGTGGCCTTTACCACGGCTTACGGGGGGCCTCTCCACCCCAACTCACGCATACATACACACAAACACACACGGTGCTAGTTGGCCGTTGACCCTGAAAAGGGTTCATTCGCCCTTTGGAAGGTCTCGCTTTCATCCTTTACGGAGACTAGGCACCCTGCTCAGTAATCTGGTGGGGGAACCAATTTACTCGCAGGAGACCAGACCGTGACGCAGGTAGTACTGATATACCGATATATATATATATATATATATATATATATATATATATATATATATATATATATATATATATATTAATCAGATTGTCGATTTCTAGTCTATACTGCAACAGGCTCGGAAACGTTATTTCCACTACACTGTAACTGTTATTCACGTCTCTTATTTTATATTATCAGTCCTTTTATTGTTATTATCTAATGCCGACGTATTTTCTTCTTTCAGATCTATGGTCCACAAATTATTATTTACAATTGTTACAATTTATTACAGACTTGGATGGACTACTGGTAACATGTGTAACATCCTATGAAGTTACTATAATTTGCTATATGAGAATGTAGATCCTCCATTGAAAAAAAAAAAAGAGGGATTAAAATATCAACGACCACTGATGAAAACGAAATTCTCCAATCTCTTGTAAATTCAGTAAACGTTCGTTTCGTTAATTTCCCTTATGAGAATTCTCCTTAAATTTAGAGTCAAGTTCGTTTGCCGCCGTCAGAAAAATATATATATATATATATATATTTCTCTTAAGTTCCCCTTGACATCGTTAGAGTCTTGCCGATTTTCTAGTACTCTCTATTCATTTTTCCGATATCAAACGCTCCATGAACCGATACTCACACGAAGGGTAAGAAATCCGTTGGTTTAGGTAAGAGTTGGTCTCAATTGTAAATAGGAGTGTGAAATTATTATTATTTAAAAAAAAACTAATATTAAAAACACTTACCAGTGTTGTTATTATTATTATTATTATTATTATTATTATTATTATTATTATTTTGTTGTTGTTGTTGTTGGTGGTGGTGGTGGTGGTGGTGGTGCCGTAATACTTTTCTAACTATATATAGCGAGTACATTGCCCAGTAATTGTACTTTATGAAGGAAAATTGAAATAATATGGGCAAATTGACTTTAAAAACACAACCCATTGATGTGATGATTTATTCCTATTAATATAATTGATGGGTAGAAAATAAACAAATGCATGATATATGTAGGTAGAAATTTGACAACAACATTATTTTTGATTTAAACAATATTCACTTCGAATGCGAGTTTCTTATAAGGAAGTCATTGAAGGGATTTGAACTTAAATAGATTCTTTATTTTTGATTATATCTTTCTGTGATTTAAACACAATCTGACCAAGACATTGGGGAATGTTGTTTTCAAAACAAACAAAATTTAAATGTCTTTATTTCTGAAAAAAAAATGTCTTTTACTAGTTTCCTAGTTTCAGCTTCTCATATTTGTGCTCTTTCCAAAACATTACTCACGACAGATTGAAGAACGTCTGGATTGTGGTTTAACACCCTTATGCCGTTCCTGATTTTTTCCTCAATTCTTGCAGGGTTTGCAGTTTGTAAACATACACCCTTTCCTTTAAGTATCATCACAAGGGAAAGTCGGGGGTTGTCTGAAGAACGGGGTGGCAATTTGACATTACCATAGCTAGAGATAATGCTGTCACCAAAACATTACCTGTGAATGTCTCTCGCTGAATCTGCCGTGGCCTTTTGTTTTTGGAACCAGAATCCAAGAATATTATCTGGTAAATATCTGAAAGAAAGAAAAAAAATAATCGTTAATGGTAAAATGACAGACATTTTTTACCTTTCCCTGACTGTTTGCGCAACGTGCACACACGCGCGTGCGCACGACGCACACACACATATATGTGTCTGTATATATATATATATATATATATATATATATATATATATATATATATATATATATATATATATATATATATCTTTGGGCCTTTAGTCGATTTTGATGTATGAGTTTCTGCCACAACAGCTAAGTTGTTTAGAAATCTACACATGAGTTCCTTATAGTAGTGAATGTTTGTGTTAAACCAACCACACGTTTTGTTATTACTGCCTACTCTTTCGATCACAATGAATCCCACAAGACAAAGCATACCGAACAAAGCGGGTTTTTACCTCAGAGTAAACTTCTCCTAGATGCATGAGAGATAACCGAAGTTAAGCTACGATGAGTCGAGCAAGTACCAGAGGGTGACCATTTGGGAAAGGTAGCCGCTCGATGTACCGCAGCGAGCCCCAATAAACTTTCCGCTTGTTATCGGGAGCGCATTAATTGATTGCATATATATATATATATATATATATATATATATATATATATATATATATATATATATATATATATATATAAATATATATATATATATATATATATATATATATTTATATATATATATATATATCAGAGTGAAAACGTGCATTGTAGTAATTCTCGTTCAACAACATATCTATATCTATATCTATCTATCTATATACATGTATATACACACACACACACACACACACACACACACACACACAGACCAGACCAAAATCATAGGGCCATTTAAGAAAGTAAGCGGTTACGCATATTATCGAATGTTCTATTCGAAACCTTAATCCTGATCTAATAATTATTAAATAAAAAAAAAACGTTTTCACCTGGTCCAAATTATAAGACCCTGATAATTCATCCAACAAAATGTAATTATAAATTGCTAAAAAGGGCCTCAGTATTTAGTATAGCCTCCTCTATTACGAATTACTTAAAAAATTCTCTTCGGCATGCGTACGACTAAGTTTTTTATAAGTTGCGAAGGAATTTTATACTATGTACTCAATCGAATCATACTGGGTTCCATCCTTGAACACTTCTTTTGCAATGCATCCCCAAATATTTTCAATGGGACTGAGGTCCGGAGAACATTCTGGATGATCTAACAATTCTATATTATTTGAAGAAATGTATTCTCGTGCTTGTTGAGAAGTGTGTATCGCAGCGTTGTCTTTCTGGAAAATCCAATTTCTATCACACAGCCTTCAGTCCTTATAGAAGCATTTTCAAACATTGAAATGTACTTCAATGATGTTTTGCCGGCCTTTTACTACTTGCAACTTTAGGGTCCCAGCTGAGGAGAAAGCACCCCCGATCATTAAAGACCCTCCTCTACTATTCCGAGTTGAAAAGGTCTCTTTGGGCAAATTTTTATCATGCCAATAGTGTTGGAATCCACCTGTATCATCTAGATTCAAGATTTTCTCATCGGAGAAAATTACATTTTCCCACTTCTCTTCATCCCAAGTCTGATATTTGGCGGCATATTTAAGTCGGTTAGTTTTGTGCTGTTCAAGAAGATGTGGTTTCTGCAGTCGCTTTAAATAATTGAAACGCTTCATTTTCAGATGCCTTCTGATGGTTTTAGGACTACATTCTGCTACTGTTTGGCTTTTCAATCGACCTCTCATACTGTTTTTTTAAACTTCTTCTGATACGGCGATCCAGTGATGGGGTTATATTTTTTGGTTGACGTAGACTCTTTTTGTGCCCATATTGATCTGGATTTCTTTAAAAAATTGTGATGACCGTTTTGCTACGATTCGCTTCGTTTGCAAGGGATCTATGGGGGAGTTCACTCCTATTAAGCTCAACGATCCTTCCTCTCTCAACCTCTGATAATGTTTTCCCTTTTGCCATTTATAATCTAGTAAGATGTTTTTTTTATCTACTAACAAGTTGCTTTTAGTAACATAGAAAGCTTTTCGTATTGATTTTTTTCAAAACTAGTCGATATTATTAAAGTGGCCTCATCATTTTGACCAGGTGAAGATGTTTGTTTTTTATAAAATAATTATTAGATCTGGGTTAAGGTTTCGAATGGAGCAAATTTAATTTTTTCCATCATATGTTCCCTTTTAACAATGGTTTCAACCAGTTGTTTGATTAAAAATTCGATAATATGCGTAAACGCTTATTTTCTTAAGTTGTCTTATGATTTTGACCAGACATATCTGTTGTTGCACGAGAATTACTACAATGCACTGCTACCCTCTTAATATACCGTATTAGTTTTTTGTTTATTTTTTAGGTTCTGATTTTTGGACTCCCAGAATGTAATTGAAAGACGTAAAACAATTGGCAAATAGTTTGCACATTCGTATCGTTTCCATTTTTCTAAAATAGATGAGTAAAGATGCTACATCCATACAGCGACAACCACATAAATTTTTTACAGCGAATAGATTGTCGATGTTTATCTTGTAGTTTCCTCCGCATAGGGTTCAAGAAATCAAAGCTCGCAAAACCTCGCCAATGTAGTTGCCTTTGAGCTGGAAGAATAGATGATAAGGGGTTCGCTCGTTGCTGGTAGGTTGTATCCACTGCGTTGCGGAGACGTTGATCAGTAAGTTGTCAATATGACAGAAATTTAGAAAAATAATTATAGGATTATAACAAAAACAAAAACAAAAATATAGATCAAAATAAGCATAGAATGTCCTCCAAACAACAAACGTGCTCGTCTGGTTGATACTTCACGTAGTATAATATATATACATATATATGCTAGCAAAAGTACCCGTCGTTGACTGAGTCCAAAAACAGCCTACAGATAATGGACTCTGATTATGAAAGTATGATAGCTTATGAATAGGAAGGGTTGTAAACAGATTGCTTCGAATTTGGGGGTATCAAAACCAAAGCAAAATATGATGAAAGTAAAAACAAAATAGATAAACACCATAATTTATTATACCGTACCTGTTCACACTTAAAAACTTATCACACTATTCTGTGGATCTATATTAAAACACCTTGTAAAACTTTGTGACATATTTCCATTCTATAAAGGTCAGACACGAGCGAACACCCCATAATTTTATTATACCATATATTTTCAAACTAAAACATAATTATCAAAGTATACTTACGCAGATAGATATGAAAAGTATTTATTAAAGTTAGTGCCTATTTCCATTCTATGGAGGTCGGGCGCAAACGCAGACGCCACAATTTATTATACCACCCATATTTTAGTTAAAACATACTTGTCAAAGTATTCTCATGTGTATCTATATCAGTAACACTTGTAAACGTTTTTTTTTAATTTTTAAATTTGTTATTTCCATACTTTGTGGACCAGGCGCGTATGCAGCCCCCACAGTTGTAATGCATCATCATAATGCCAGATCAAACATACTCATTTCTGTGTCTCGATACATCTTCTATCATTATATCCGATCAGTTTTCTATAATAGTCAACCATATAGGAACCAATTCATGACCGACACACACACAGACGTTCAGCTTATATATATATATATATATATATATATATATATATATATATATATATATAAAGAGATAGAGAGAGATTGAAAAGAGAGGAATGCTATATATATACATATATATATATTTGTGTATATATATATATTTGTGTGTATATATATATTTGTGTGTGTGTATATATATATATATATATATATATATATATATATATATATATATATATTAAACTGTAAGTACATGTACGCAGTATTATCAGGTTGACACACCACGTTGTCTGTTTAGCACTAAAATTGGTTGCCATATAGAAGTAATAGTTGTATATGTTTTTTTTTTCTTTTGCTGATCTCGTCATTGTTTTCAGTCTTTCCAGAAAAAGGATACTACTAGGTCGACTTGAATGTGCAGTTAAATTCTGCGCAAATCTTACATCAAATTTTCTAGGGCAGTCACTCTTACATGGGGTACGAATAGTCACTTAGAGATGAATATTAATTATTATGCGAATATGAATACCTACATAATGTGTGTATGCATATAACGAGAATGATATAGAAAAGAAGAAGCACGGCAGTCGAATAATGATCGACACAGTGCCTTAGAAAGTTTCATAATATACTCTTAAGCTTTAGGAGAAAATAAAGGAGTAGGTGATGATTAAAAAATCTGAACATCTGAAAATCGAAAGCGAATTTGTAATTGTTTTCTTTTTGATACGTCACGTATATAGAGAAAAAGGTGCGCTAGAGATAGACAAATAGACAGACAAACAAACAAACAAACAGGCAGACAGAATTATGGCTATGCAAAAAATAGAAAGGAGAACTCTCATTTTTCTTTTTTTTTAATATTTTCGGAATATATTATAGTTTTACAGAAGGGAAATGATCCATTTCTGTGGAAGTCATACTTAACATTAAAAGAATGTTCGACCTATACAATAATATATATATATATATATATATATATATATATATATATATATATATATATATATTTATATATATATATATATTAGTTTCATGGCAAGGACACAAGAGAGGCAACGGAAGCATCAAAACAAAGACTGACCTGCGAGGACACTATATATAAAAATGTAGGCAAATTTGGGCATATTTTATGGGTTTGAAAATCTTGTCCGTTGTTATCTATATCTGTGAGTGTGCAAGCATGTGTGCTAAAAAGATTTTTCTATTTTTAACTAAAAACATATTCTTCAAAAGTTCTCAATACGCTCTTGATATATATATATATATAAGTATAGTAATTTTTGTAAAATATATGTGTCAATTTAGTTATACGGAATTTTCCATGTTTTATCCTCGTGATTACTCGTCAATTAATTGCCTGACTAATGCTCACGAAGATGAAACGCTGAACACCTCGTGGAGCTGAATTGCCATCCTTACGAATCAACAGAAGTATTTCATGCGATGAAACCTGTGTAGGTATATATATATATATATATATATATATATATATATATATATATATATATATATATATATATATAAAACACTGTGTCTGTAGCGGAAAAGGTACAAAAATGGATGGTAACATTCAACGTTGACGGGACTGATCTTATTTCTTTTAGTAATTGCAAAGACGTTGTGTTCCTACACCGTGCTAGAAAGTTACTTATGAGAGTATCCTGTACCGCTACATGGCAACCATTCGCTCATGTGTAGAGTATTGTTGCCACATTTTAGATGATGCATCTTCCTCTTGTTTCTTACTCTTTGATAGGATATCACAAGAGAGTCGCCAACCTAATAGTCTTGCATTGGCACCTAAACTTCAACCTCTATCCTATAAATTAAAATCGCATCACTGTTTATTTTTATAAGTATTTAATAGTGTGTGCTACTAGGAACTCCAAACTCTTGTCTCTCCTCGACGTAAATATCCCCGACAAACCCGACAAGCAATAAAAGTCTACCCTTTCGCAGTAGGGATCCCTAGATGCCAGGAAAACTTCTATTCTAATAGTTTCTTCCCTAAGACTGCTAGACTTTGGAGTTCCCTTGCGAACCCCTGTGTCCTACAATACTAATGTCCAGAAGTTCTAGTGTAAGATAAACAGACACATCTGCTCTACTCTCTACATAGTATGCCTGCAACACATTAAATAAGCACTGTGCATTTTAGGCGCAAATGCTGTAATAATAAAACACACTTGTTATCTAACTTTAATTACGTTTTGAGCACTGTCAAATAAAATACTGAAAATATCACATAAAATTTTATTTAGATATATAAACTAGTAAGTATATTAATATGTATATATATATATATATATATATATATATATATATATATATATATATATATAAAGAGAGAGAGAGAGAATGAGATAGATAGAAAGCCAGAGAGGCGGAGAGGGAGAGAAAGAGAAAGGGAGAGAGGAAGATTGAAATGTAGAGAAACTTAAAGGCAGAAAGAGATACGTATGTGGAAACACACACACACACACTCATATATATATGTGTATGTATATATATATATATATCTACACATATATGTATATATATATATATATATATATATATATATATATATATATGCGTGTGTGTTTGTGCGCGCATGTGTCTGTGTCTCTCTGTATGTGGCTGTATTGTGTATCACGAGATCAACTAGGCAGGGCGTGCCATAATTATAATATCTTGAATGTGTTTTCCCTTCCTATTGGATGATTTTTTTCTTACTTTGAATTTCCTTTCTTGACAGCGTTCAATAACGGCAGCCTATCGATGTGAAAAATAAAAAAAGGAGCAGCAGTTGCCTCAAGTTGAAAGGGAAAAATAGAACGTGACTTGTGTGCCACCATGCGCACTCACCCAGAGGCGGCGTACTTCACACAGGAATTTTATTATCTACGGGGGAGCGAAGGGCGTTGAATGAGTGGGTGAAGTATGAGGAGAAGGGTAGAACCAGAGGAAGAAAAAAAAATCAATGTATGTGTGCGGGTGATGTTGTGTTCGCTAGTGTGCGCTTGTTCTTTTGTCAATTCTGCGCATGCGTCATGGAGAAAGGGAGGTTTCAGCATAATTTACTCGTAGGAGGGCTGTCGATCTTAAATTGTATTGATCGGTTTTGAGTTTCTGCCCAGTTTTTGTATCATAGACATAAACAAATTCTACAGTCCTTAAGCACTATTTTAAAACATGATGATTATACATAACAAACAATCAATATGATATATATAAATATATATATATATATATATATATCATATATCATATATATATATATATATATATATATATATATATATATATATATATACATTTTTGTGTATGGATATATTAATATAAATGTGTATATATACACATATATATGAATATATATGTATATAAGTATACATAGTTTTATTTTATATATCCTACAAAATAATATATTTGTAAATGTGTATGTCTAGAAAGAAATTATTGTAAATAGGTTACACCAAGAGTGGTTATAACATTGGTGGATCGTTTGACTTGAATAAATTTTTACTGAAACATTAAAACAATGCAATAATATTAGTGTACATTCATTAAAATATGCCATTAGTCTAATTTAGAAACACCTGCTAGTAGTAAAACAGACGTCCTCTTATAAATTTGTTTATGCTGTATGTGCACACACTCATACACACAAACACACACACAAACACACACACACACACACACACATATATATATATATATGTGTGTGTGTGTGTGTGTGTGTGTATTAGATATATAAATATACTGATGGATATAGATGACTCTATGTAAGTGCTAAATGAATGGACAATCACTAAGTTGAACATTTTGATTCCGTTCATTCACTAACAAATGAGCGAAATTCAGATAATTAACCAATTAGAATGACAGTTTTCGCAGTCATTAATTATCAATCACAGAGTGTTATAAACTCTTTCTTTTTAATTAATTTAAATGTTATTTTTTTGTAAACAAAAATATTCCTAATGTTTAAGTTTTATGTACTGAAAAGACACATGAATACACGTTTTCTTTTAATAAAAATAAAGCTATGTAGATCCTAACAAATCTTTAAAATCATAATATGTCAGGAACATTACAAACACGCTCTTTACTCGGTGTTTATGAAATCAATATAATTCGAAGAAAAAATAACTATAAAATAATTTAATTTAGCCTTGTTTACTCAATGTTTTCACAAAAAATAATATAATTTTAAAAATATATTTCATGTATTATAATTATGATCAAAAAATAGTAAATGTAATATAATAATATTTTCTTTGTACGCATGAGTGTGTAATTATCAGCGTAATATCTTTTTTATATAATCTTAAAGAAATGAAAAAAAATAAAATTCAGAATTAAACAAATAGTATTATTTCATTAACCAATTATAGAGACAACTACGGATTTTCAAAATTGTATTAAGAAAACAACAAATAGTAATAGACAGAAATTTCATCACACCATCTATTTAATTATTAATAACTACTTTTTTATTATTATTGTTACTGTCAGTGTAATCATTGGTTATAATTTACTTTTTATTGATGAATTTGACCGGAATAAAAGTAAGAAGATGTGTTTACAATTTTCTTTTGAAAAGCAACTAGTTAAACATCATGTTGATCTCAGTAAAATAAAACAGAACACTCGAACAAAATATATATTAATTTATTTTTATTTCGGACTATTATTCTCATCTTTATTAGTTGTTTTTTTTTCCATTTTTTATTGGTTTGTTTATTCACAACGTTTCGGCCAACTATTCCTCTGGCCCTCGTCAGGTGGTAACCGCTACGGATAGGAACTTCGAATCTCCTAACTGCATTCTCAGCCATCACTGCCATCCGTAGTTGTTGTCGTTTCACCACATTTTGTGCCAAGTGCGTGCCAGAGGTTTACTTGGCCAAAAATGTGGTGAGACGACAACAACTACGGATGGCAGTGATGGCTGAGAATGCACTTAGGGGATTCGAAGTTCCTATCCGTCGCGGTTACCACCTGACGAAGGCCAGAGGAATAGTTGGCCGAAACGTTGTGAATAAACAAACCAATAAAAGATGAAAAACCACAACTAATAAAGATGAGAATAATAGTCCGAAATAAAAATCAATTAATATATATAATGCTCATCTCAAAAATAAATTCCAATTAAGGAATAATATATATACCAATCGGCACGACCCCGACTATGGAAAATCAGATAATAAATAAACGTGGATTTATAACATCAAAGAATCCAACCTTGATCACCCTTATCTCTCTCTCTTTCTCTCTCTCTCTCTCTATATATATATACATATATATATAGAGAGAGAGAAATATATATATATATATATATATATATACATATATATATATACATATATATATATATATATATATATATATATATATATAATGCTCATCTAAAAAAAATGAATTCCAATTAAGAAATGATATATATACTCGAACAAAAGTACTTAATTATTGTCCAGAAAACTAATTTACTTCACCAAACTATTTTTAATAGAAAAGTTATTTGAATTCCAAACGCTATCAAAAGTGTAATTCATAAGATTTAAATTCCCAATATATATATGCAAATTAGGTACCATTACAATGGGTATGACGTAAGTACTATATAGAATAGAAACATATATATGCCGTTTATATTGTATTAACATTGTTTGTCTGCATATAAATACTGCTAATGGATATCTGAGATATTATTTCATTTTACTTTTTCATGTAATTGTTTGCTACTCTAATATTACTCGTTGTTGTTATTCAATTCGAGGCTTGTTTGCGGGCCTTATTTCACATGAAATTTTGATTGACTTGTCATATTTTCCTTACTAAATTCCTCAAAGAAAAATGCGTATTCAGGCGGTCTCTATTGCAAGACCGAGTTTCGAATTCTGTAAACATTCCACTGGTTAGACTTTCGTATTCTATAACACACACCACAGTTTAGTAATACTAATCCTGAACACATATAACCCATAACACGTTAAAAGATTGTTTAACAAGCATGCACACATGCATACCCAGACAGACCGCTCCCCCCATATATATATATATATATATATATATATATATATATATATATATATATATATATATATATATATATATATACACACACACAAATACACATATATATGTATGGCTATTTAGATTAATAACATTACTTAATATGCGAAAATGTAACATTAAAGCATAAACTATCAGTATTTACTTCAAAAGTGTTCAATACTTAGGTAGTGCTAGGTAGTAAGTTATGAAAATATATCTGGCAATTTAAGCTACACAGAATATTCCGAGTTTAATCCCCGTGAGAATTTGTCAGGCTAATGCCTGGCTTTTGTTTGGCTTATGTCTGGCGAAATCCTCGTGAGATTTCGTCAGACTTCTGGCTGGCATATGCGTACTTTATGCCTTGGTCATGCCTGACGAATTTTACGAGTATAAAACGCGGAATATTCTATGTAGTTTTAATAGCCATACATATTCTCATAAGTATTTATATATATATATATATATATATATATATATATATATATATATACATATATACATATATACATAGATACACATATATATATACATATATATACATGCATACATATATATATATATATACATATTTAATAAAATAAAAATTACGATTAAATTTACCAAAATGATCCCAGATGGTAAAAATAAAGTATACTATAAATATTAAAGAATTAGTTCGCTTGTATAATAAATATACTGGTTATTTTGAGTGAGCACAAAAAGAATACCTGCCCGTGTTATGTTAGAAATATTATAAAAAAAAAAACTATTTCTAGTTCTATTACTGTAATGTCGTCAATTTAAGGCTTTGTTTTTTAATATGCCTAACGAATACAACATTTAAAAATAATTATATTACTATAAGAATAATTTCATACGAGATTGTTAATTTGGATTTTAATTGTTTATTTTTAGATGAGTTTTCGTTATAATGCCTTTAATTTATATATAATTTTTAAAAAAGCGTTTTTTCATTCTATCTAATTATTTAAATTCTCATTATGTTATATACTCAGAACGTTAAATATAAAATTGATATAAAATAAATACGCACAATTTATTCTTTTAATTGCAGTTATGCCGGTAAAGCTCGGGATTTCAACGAAGCGTTTAAGCTAGTTATCACTCTCGAACACACATCTCAATTCCGGTTTAAAAACATTTCGTGGAAGCGACGGAAGTCTTTAAAATGATGGTTGTAGTAGTCCGCAATTGGATGTTGACGATCAATTAGAGCCGTGGTAGATGCCTACCAGCGTACAAGGTTTGAGGAACTTACGTCCTGATTTGACGTAACGTATACGACGATTTCCAACAACTTGAGAGAGATTGGAAAGAGAAAAAATGTCAATATTTAGCGTCATATTTCCATAAATATGACGCAACTGGAAGGATCCGTTTCTCAACAGTGTTAGCGCTTGCGATGCAAAGTGTGTTCTTTTCGTTAAACGTCGACGCCCAACTAGGTAGTTAGATGCCGCCGAAATCTACGATACTTCCAGAATCAGATTTTCACCCAGAGAAAGTTATGCTGATTGAGGTGGCTTGCGATTA
Organism: Euprymna scolopes; assembly: GCF_053919585.1. Taxonomy (NCBI): domain Eukaryota; kingdom Metazoa; phylum Mollusca; class Cephalopoda; order Sepiida; family Sepiolidae; genus Euprymna; species Euprymna scolopes. The sequence goes on from NC_136490.1 coordinate 105,274,796, forward strand.
GTCGTATCCGTTACAATTTTCTGGAGGAAGGCGAAACCATTGTGGAGGTGAAATACTCTCAACAAATGAATGAAATGAATCAGACACTAGTCAATAAAAATAGCCCAGTTCTCCTCCAGGAAAATACCCGGCTTTCAAGAGTTAAACCGATTGGGCTACGGATCCTGCCTCCTCTTCCATAATCTGCAGACATCTAATCTATCCGACTATGATTTTTATTCGAGCATCTGCACAACTTTTTGCTTAAGAAATTTTACAAAACCGTAATCGAAATCAAAAATGCCTTCACCGAGGTTATCGTCGGAAGAAGAGAATGTTTTTACGAAATATATGCATCTTATTTAAAAATGTCAAAAGCGCAAGAAAGTTCTTGTAAACCTGAAATTGATTTTGTCTCATATTGATCAGTTTTGTTTTATTAAAGATATATTTTTGGGTGAGATTATGGTATATATATATATATATATATATATATATATATATATATATATATATATATATATATATATATATATATATATAAACAACTGTATATATCTATTTGTAAGTGTATTTTTCTTTCTGTCTGTCTTTGGCCCTCTGTATATATATATATATATATATATATATATATATATATATATATATATATATATATATATATATATATATATATATATATATATATATCATTTAGTTGTATGGGTAGGACATAAGGAAGACAACCGCAGCAGCAAAACTATATATACAAATTTAGGCAAATTAGATCATATTATATTGGTTGTAAAATTTACTTGCCAAATTTTGTACTAAAGAATAGTATTATAATCTTTAATAAGCCTGCAATCTGACCCGCTGGACTACCTCGTTTGGTCATACGCCGAGAACATAATCAACATAACCTCCTACAACGCTAAAGCCCAACTGATCGGTGTGTCTTTAGGATATTCGCCGAACTCGTGCTGGTTTTTGTGAAAAAGGCATGTCCCATCAGTTCCAGACCCGTATCGAGGCGTTGAGCCTAAAGGCCGTGAAATTATATATATATAATATATATATATATATATATATATGTATATATATATATATATATATATATATATATATATATATGCAAACTGTACTACATAATCAAGTTATTTGAATTAGTTTTGCAATAAAAGTTCTACAATTAAGCTGTAGGGGTGTTTTCTTTAAGAGCACACCTTTATCGTACTACCCCGTAGTCCGAAGATACTTGTGTGTGTGTGTGTGTGTGTGTGTGTGTGTGACGTCAAAGAACCTACCACTTTTTTACAACATAAGATAACTGCTAACAGAATAAAAACCTTATGTTTTTTTATTCGCTCGTGTTGAAAAAGCGCCTTCCTTTGATAAGCTTTGGGGATATGCATGTAGTTCTAATCGGAAACTAAACTTACATGAAACCCGATGTTTAGGTTGACGGAAAAATGGTTGAGTCATTCTACCGCTCCATAATTTGTTTCGCTTTGAACAAATTCCGTCACCAAGTACGCCCTAACATGAAGTAAAAATGGTGTACCTAAAGAGAAGTTGTTCAAAGTACTTTTTAATGCCTCGAAATAATACAAAAGCGACTTCTAAATTTATTGGCCGATGTAGTTACTCTTATCTCTTTCACAGAAAGGAAACGTTGCCCACATATCTCCGTTCATCTGTAACAGTTTCCCGTCTAGCTACAGCCACTGCAAAACAATTTTACTTACTCTCTATATATACCTAAAACTGAAATAAAATACCATGTGCTAGTGCGTTTGTTTTTTCTATTTCGTTTATGGAATACAGACACAGGAAACTGCTTCCCAGCGTACTATAACCCAGTCGTTTTATATCCTAGATAAAGAAGTTCTGCTTGAGCAGTCTTCGTAAATAATAATTTTCTTCCCAATTTCCTAGGAACGTATTGTTTCATCTTACTCTCATTTATTCTGATCCTTGAGTTGCGACCGAGCCTGGATATGCGGTGACTTTACAGTAACACAGCAAAAAAATATAAACACTCATGTTATCAATTCGCACAATCACTTAAGAACCGAGATCCTCGTATTTTCAATGTAACTAGGGATTAATTATATACTACTCCTGTAAAACCATTCTGCCCTGCAGATTTTAAATTAATTGTTCCAATATCATGTTATACCGTCTAGAAAACTTAAATTAATTGTTCCAATATCATGTTATACCGTCTAGAAAACGTAAATTAATTGTTCCAATATCATGTTATACCATCTAGAAAACTTAAATTAATTGTTCCAATATCATGTTATACCGTCTAGAAAACTTAAATTAAGTGTTCCAATATCATGTTATACCGTCTAGAAAACTTAAATTAATTGTTCCAATATCATGTTATACCGTCTAGAAAACTTAAATTAATTGTTCCAATATCATGTTATACCGTCTAGAAAACGGATGTAAAAATGGGAAAGATCGCTTAAATGATATCAGGAATGTTTAACTGAGCTTTTATTTTTAATTGTACAAACATTTCAGTGTATCTATCGTAAATATTTCAAAATAAAATTGCTACACTTTGAACTGAACACATATATGCAATATATTTCCTTTATTTATTCAGTGAATATTTATCTTACAATCGAAACTATTTTGACCAATAAATGAAGTTATATTGCTTCTTTTTTTTACATTTTCACCCAAATCAATGCACATTGTCCCTTTGGCGTAGGGGAATACTATCAGGGGCATAAGCTACTGCGGTACTATGTAGGGAGTTGGGCATTAAGATGTCGGTTCACGTTACACTTGAACTTCTGCATGTCAGTACAGTTGGGGAATCAGGGAATCGAAATAGAATTCATAAGTTTAGCGGTCTGGTGAAGAAACTACTGGAGTAGAAATATTTCTTAAATCTAGGGATATCTACTGTGTAGCGTTGGGATTTAGCAACTTGTCGGTTTTGTCGAGTATATTTACGTCATGGAGGTACAAGTGCTTGCAGTGCCTAAGAGCTTTCACTATTAAAGTACTTGTAGAACAGGCAGAGGGATGCTACATTTCGTCGGTGGCTGTATCTTAGATGACAGTTCAGGACCTATCAGGTTGAAGACTCTCTTTTGGACTTGGATTGAGAGATTAGTAGCAGATGTATCACCCCAAATATAACATCAATACTCATACATGGGCGAATGGTGGCTTTATATGGGTACAGGGTAATACTTTCTGGCGTTAGTAGCTTCCTAGGACGGTAGAGAGAGTCTGCCTTCTTCGCAGCGGTCCTGGCAATACTCTCAATGTAATTGTTCTAAGCGTACACGTTATGCAGATGGGGCATTGCTATTAGTGGTAGAGAGGTGTCTTGTAATTATTGGAGGAAACAAGTTTAGTTTTGGAATCATTAAATGTGATCATCAATTTTTCCCCCATTCCACTACAAATAGGACGTCGTTATCTACTGTTTCTGCCATTTCCTTAGATGTGTGTTCATTTGTTTTTTTTTTGTCCTGCCTGTTATAGAGTGTGGTGGCATCAGCATATATACCCATTGCAGAAGTAATTTTATCGGGTGGTCATTTATGAATTTTAGAAATAATAAAGGTCCAACGATAGACCCCTGAGACACTCCCGCATTTATGTCATATTGTTTAGATGTATGGCCGTCGAGGATAACCTGGAGTTTTCTCTTATCTAAAAAATATTAAATTATGTTAAGTATGCGTCCAGTCATACCGAATGATCTGATTTTCTTGAGAATACCTTCATTTCATACCCTGTCAAAATCGTTTGATATATCTAGAGCTACGGCTCAAACCTCCCTCGCTTTGTCCAGTGAATGGTATATTCGTTCAGAGATTACAGTTAGGCTATCTGCTGTTGAATGGGCTTGCCTAAATCCATATTGTTGCTCGGTCAGTTTGGCATTTGTAATGTGATGGAATAGAGATTGGTTAATTATTGACAAAAATATTTTGGCGAAAAGTGGGAGGAGGGTATTGGGGCGATAATTTAATGGGTCAGTTCTTTCGCCAGAATTCTTGAAAACTGGTACCACAGAAGCAGTTTCCAGCAGACAGGAAAGCAAGATTCATTAAGGCATTTGTTGTAAAGTTTGGAGAGAAAGTTTTTGAGCTACTTCGGCGGAGCACTTTTTTAATAGCACAGCCGAGATTAGATCAGGCACACATGCTTTTGAAGTGTCAAAGTGTTTATGATAGCATTCACCTGAGAAGGGGTGATTTTCAGATCGTCTATCGTGGCGTCTGTCCGCAATGGTAAGTCAGGAAGAGAGTGGTTAGCAGGGTCCAGTGTGGAGTTGGAGGCAAACCGACTGGCAAGCATGTTAGCCTTCTCGTTTGCAGAGCTAACAACCTCATGATTGTTGGATATTGGGGGAATTGTTGATTGACCGGTATTTACTTCACTGTTGTAGATTTTCCATAAATCACGGATTCAAAGTGTAGCTATTTTATTTTTGTGCTTCGATGCCTTTTTTGGTGGTTTCAGTAAATTGTCGCTATTTCTTTCTTACAGTTGCTTCTATCTTCTATATACTACTTCTTGATGGAGCTGGATTTATGTCGTTTAAATCTGCAGTACGTATGCTGCCCTTGCGCAATGGCAGTTGCACACGTAGAAGTAAAGCATTGGGGAGAGTGGGGCTTGCTATAAAATTTCCAGGTGAGAACATGTGCTCCAATTGCCGTTTTGAACCATTCAGTCGTCTAAATTTCCGCACTGTTCAGCAGGAAGAGAAAATATATTTCCCCATGGGGCATCTCTGATGAAATCCCTGATGGCTTCCCGGTCAGCCTTTTTATAATATCTCGGTTTTTTCAGCAATGGCTCTTCACTTTTGACACTAGAGTTAAGGCGATTTCGACTATTATCACTGTGTGATAAGCGTTCTCGAGTGAGCTGTGGGCTGCGAGAATTCTTTATACAATTATCGGGAACCGTAGTCAGAAACAGGCATAGGTTGTTATTAATAAGAAACGTGTTGGAAACGTTACCATCTATGACATGGAGTGACATATAGAGAAGCTATGTGTTGTGTTAACTGCTACGTCTGTGTAAGTAGAGAATCCAAGACAGTTTCTGTGGTGGACATTGAAGTAACCAAATGCATGTACCTGTTCACTGGTGTCGAGGGATAGTGCCGTATCTATGATGTCAGAGATTTGTTTATTATCGTGTAGTCCTGGGTCGATGGAGAGCGGTAGAGAAAATAGCTAATGTTATGTTGCATGGTAAGTCTAAAGCACATAAAGGCTTGATTGTCCGATCCAGGCTTTGTTTCTCTAGTCAAGGGGAAGGTATTACGAATATAGACTCCAAGTCTGTGCATACGTCTTTCGGAGTCCTAACGGCAGAGTGGGAGATATCCAGTCATATTAAAATAGTAATCGGGCATGGAGAAGTGTAGGTTAGTTTCGCAGTTATATTGAACTTGACATCAATTTATTATTTCCAAACTAATATATATTCAAAACTACTATGCAGCACATGATAAAGATCAATATACAAACCACCGTTGAATTTCCATGTGAGCCTTATGATTGAAGGGAGATAAAAGAGACAGCAATCACTTAATGTTTGATTGCAAACAATAAAATAAAATGTTATGCAGGCGCTTGAAATAAAGTGTTAAAAATAATTAGTATCCAGTTAGCCAATCGAATCATTCCGAATTTTCCGTTAGTGCTAAAAGACAATGCGGATAGATATTTATTAAGGTGCTGAAATGTATAAACATAGTTGGTAAATATTTTAAGCCATTAGATCTTAAAATTTGTTCCATGATCTAACTCAGCATGTTCGAGGTTGTTTTGATTTCAGTAATAAATTTGATCTGTTTTAGTTTTAGTTACGTTGATTTTAGTTGAATATGCAAAATGTTCAGTGTTTTGTTAGACAAAATTGGCGAGATTGTGCAATACAAAACCATTATTATTTATCAGGAAAATCTATCGAGTAATCTGTATTAATATATATATATATATATATGTATTTATGTATATATATAAACCTGTATATATACATAAACTAGCCTCTCTCTCTCTCTTTCTCTCTCTCTCTCTCTCTCTATATATATATATATATATACATATATATATATATATATATATATATATATATATATATATGTATATATATAGTCATCGACATACAGTATCGTTTCACTGTTTCACAGCTCATGAATTAACACTGTTTTGACATTATCCAAAGTACCTAAGCTCAATGTTTTTTTTACACAAAGAGCATCACTTACTACGCTAATGGTAATTTGTATACCACTTCTCAAATGCTCAACCTAAGACAGGGACCATTATAGTCATCCACATACAGTACTTTTTCGCCATTTTGCAGCTCACCAGTGTGTCTAGACAAGCAACTACCCCAAGCCAGGATCGAAATCCGATCGCCCAAACGACAGTCGGAGCTTATATATATATATATATATATATATATATATATATATATATATATATATACGCGCGTGTGTGTTTGTTTGTTTGTTTGTGTGTGTGTGGGGGGGTGCGTGTGTGTGTGTGTGTGGAGCCGGGGTGAATTCCAATACAACACTTAATGAAAAAGTTGACATTAAACTTATAACTAAAGGTATATCATTAAAATTACATGTCCAGAAATACTGCCAATATCGAATCATGTAAGTCAATAATAGAACTGAAGTTTAAAATAGAGTTATTATTACATAATAATTTATAAATTAATAACATGATTATTCGTATATATTAGCAGCATTTCATATTAACATCATCAGGGTGTTAGATCGTTTTCTTAATTGAACTTTAATTTATACCACGTCTCTTCATCTGCATCAGCTGTAGATTCCTGAAATTAACTTGGCGCCGATGAGGAGATTTAGTATTACTCGACGGCCAAATTCGTATCTGGACGCTTAATTCTTAATAATGTTAAATTCAGGGAGCGGTGTATTTTCTCTATTTTAAGCCCTAGATACGATTTATTTATTTATTTTTTTTTTTTTTTTTTTGGTGGAGGGTATAAAATTTCCATTTCATGCGAGGCCAAAAATTACTTAAACGAAAAATCATACAACTGGACACATACCCCAGTTTTAAAAAAGCAAGAAAAATATTGTTTTTTGTCTGTATGCTTCGTAGGTAAGGCTATGCGATCTAAGCTGTCAATGTCTGCCTCCTGCTTATCTCCCTTTCATTAATCTGTCATCCCTGACTTCAATTTTATATTTATGTTTTTTATTCCTCTTTCTATTAAATTAAGACTTAAGTCTGAAACATTTTCCATGTTTATTTAACGTTTTTATGTGTATAATCTTGCAACTTTTTAGTTAAAATATTTTCTGTGTGTTATGCTGTATGTCCTGTGTATTTCTGTGTAAATTAGTATATATATATATATATATATATATATATATATATATATATATATATATATATATATATATATAGATATTGCTCGCTCTGCAATGCCGAAAATATTATATTGTAAAAGCAATCCAAGAAGATGGATGCTTAAATGAAAGAAATGAATGTTTGAAGGAATGTATACCTAGAAGAGGATCGCTTCTTATAAGTTGGAATAGAAAAAAAGATAAAACGTGAAGAAAAAAAAATTAGTTATAGACACATGTCAAAACATTTTATTTTATTTTATATTATTGTAGATCTTATCACCCATTATAAACGAGATCTAGAGAGAATTTTTAAGTTTAAAATGTTAAATGTTTTAAAACGTGTTTTTAAATAGAGCGAGATCATGTTATACTTAATATACTTAAATATAAAAACGCCAATTTTTGACACCGTTTAGATTAGGCACCGCCAAAACTGGGGGGGGGGGCAGGTCAGTACTTTTTGACGGACCGTCTTTTTAAAAATCTACCAAAAATCAGGTAATTATCCGATCAATACGAAATTTTCAGCGATTATTAGGAGAAGAATGAACTTTATAACAGTGTACTTATTTTTCATAAACGATATTTATATATATTTTTTTTTTGCTTACAAACCCCCCCTTGTTTTGAAGTGGGAACAAATATGCTTAAAATAATCATCTGAGACTGAAATCAACATATTGTGTTGTAAGGGACAGAATTATAGATTAAAAAAAAAAAAAAAATTGTTTGCATACCTTATTTTGACGTCTGAATATTAGAACTTCGATTGTGTTTAATTATCCCGCTTTTGAGTTTTGAAGTGTGAAATTCGGTGAATATGTTAAGTAAAATAATTAATTTAAGTTAAGCAAAACAAAAAAAAAAAATTTTAATATTTATACGAAAAAAGCTATTTTAAAATTTTTGATAAATAAATTAACAATTTTTTTTTAGCGAGCCGAATAATGCATGACCATTATTAAACAGGGCATGCTTTGAATAATCGATACCCAAAAAAAAAATTCGATAAATATTGTGCCCTTTGTGTTAAAAATAGCATCTTTTTTTCGATCCCGTTTGAAAACGTTTGCCGCCTTTGACTATGGTGGACCAAACGCGCTGAAATAATTTTTTTTTTATTCTGCTTTAAATTGCCCCCCCCCATTTTGGGGAGTCTGGCCCCCACGCACATACACATTAAAAACCAAACGCATACAAATGGTCACCCATCTGGTACTGGCCAGCCTCAGCTTAATAATACATTGAAATTTTCGTCACTGAAAAATAAGTTTTTTTTGGCCTGTTTGGTCTTCCATAGTTTGCTTTTTATCAGACGAAAACGTAAACAGAGTCGATCTGAACTCTACGTCAACGCGAATATCTGGTTACCTATATGAATAAGTGGAATTATTTGAAATTCAGGTACTTATATTATAATATTTTTGCATATTCTCTTAGAAAATCATCCTAAATCTTAGTTAGACAATAAATAAATTAATTAATTATTTCAAAAACCCTTTTTTTTTAATATTTAAGTACGTTTTTTGTGCAAGACAAAAAATGTCATTTGTTAACTTTTTGGGAAAATTTAACATTTAAAATTGAATTAAAAATAGTAGAAAAAGTTTTACATTATTCTGTTTTCTATATGATAAAATTCAGGGTTTTATCGTTCTGGAAAAAAAAAGTTACTCAGAAATAATGGATTTTAATAAACGTAATTTCGTTTTAAAAACAACAACAACTTGATTTTGCGGCCATTTTTGGCGGTGCCTAGTTTAGATCCATTTCAATCTAAGATTTATTACCGTTTTTTAAAACAAAATTACATATAATTTTAATGATTTTAAACGTGAAACGAGATTTAAATATAAACATATGCAATATTTTTACACAATTTAAGTCTATTTTAACTAAATATTATTACCGTAATGAAAACGAAACTAGAGGTTAATTTAAAATAAATCTTAAACGTTTTTAAACGCAAAGCGATACTTAAATATTAGTATATACCATCCCCTGAGCACTTCCTAGGTCTATTTCAATCTAAATTTTATTACCCTATTTTTAAACGAGATTAGACATAACTTCAAAATGAACTTTTAAAACGCTTTTAAACGAGACTTAAACTGATTGACAGGGGGGGATGCTTAAAGAAAAATAATAATATAGAAGGCATCATCCCATACTTTTTAATTCATTGCTTCAAGTGTTTTACTTTATTAAAATAGCATACAAAAAAAAAATAAAAAAATAAAAAAATAAATAAAAAATAAAAAAGGATAAAATAAATAAATAAATAAATACAAATTATGGTGTGCATATATAGAGTTCCGGTTCCGGTTTAAGACAGATGAGAGTCGGCTGAAGAGAGCCTGAGGCGGACATTAAGAGCAGTCCTCAACTACCGGGCTTGAAACCGTCGGTACCGACTACCGATATAAATGTAAATTCCTGTATATATATATATATATATATATATATATATATATATATATATATATATATATATATACAGAGAAAAAGGGAAGGGTGTATTTATGTTAGTGGTTGTGTTTCAGTTTTATGTTTGTGCTCTATAGTACATCTTTTATCTTCAAAATTAAATAAGAATTGATTTCATTCACCCAAGTTTGAACAGGTAATATCATGTTTCCTGCAACTGCATCTTGCTGCTGTGCATCCTGTCAGTCGGAAATGATTGATGTTTGCCCCCGTCGTTAACATTTTACAGGCACACGAAAGTCTTCTCCCCAGCTTCAATAACCTCTTCTGCACCATTTTCCTTGCAAACCACTTCTGTAAATTTCAGAAAGTTTCTATTGTTCATCACCTTTCAGAGTAACGCTGCCTTCCCAATTCCTTAATAACTTCAGGAATAATAACAACCCAGTAGTTTCTGGAGGAAGATAATGCTGAAAGAGACAACATCTCCCAAAGATTTCCTCATCTATTTTATGTTCAAGACCATAACACTTTTTGCACTAGCTTTTGGTTGTGATGTGAAAGCGATATTGTAACCATCATCTCTAGTATTAACATGGTAACATAGAAGAGCCAATAGGGCAGTGTCTTCTGTCTGTACTAATCATAGATGGTTTATCCTATTTATAGTTGTTCTAAAACATTCTTCCTAATCAATACGTCAGCATCTCTAGATGCGTGAATTCTTTTACAATCTCTTCTTCCAAACTCTTTCTCAGCAATTGATAAACATCGTTGTATTGTTGATTAGCAAGGAAAGCATACTTTTTTTTAAATTTGAACACTACTACATGGCTCAGTGACAAATTACCACCAGCAGATTCACCTGCTCAGCGTTGCTGAGTCGCGTCTTTAATGGATGGACCACTTTCACACCAACCAAAAACAATGCATGTTTTTTTCCATATCTAGTTTTGAAATGTTTCGGTATGGAGTACAGATTTTTCCATGGGAGGTGTTGAGGTAATCCTTCACCTTTTAAGATATATTGTTGATTTGATGACTGTGGACCTGATTGTACAGAGGAAGACCGTTCTCTTTTTTGCCTCTCGCGGAAGTCCGAAATAAACAAAACGTGCAGGTGGGTAACTACAACGCTCATACTGGAAATGTTCTAGGTGTTGCTTAGTTAACTGTTCATTCGTATATAGCACGCACATTTCCTGGAATAGGAGTTGTAGATTCATTTCATATACTACGTCATCTTCGCTGAGCGAAAGTTTCGACTCAAATGTAAATGTCTGATCTTTTTTTAAAAAAGTATACTCCTAGACATTTTCCATAAAAATTGAAGCTATAATTGCCCCACATATAAGGTTTCTCTATACATATTAACCTTTTTATTCGTAGTCACTTTACCCGAAAAGCTGTGAACAGAAGGATCTACTGCGAAAGGGTCACATGTCCAGAGAAACGCAAAGAGCTTCCATTTATCCCTCACATCTCGCTTTTTATTGCGGAAGTAGCCTCTTGGTGCTTGTCACTAGTGCCATAACAAATGCCTGCTAGTTCTTGCATTTTAAATTTTATTTCAACGCACGATTCTTTGTGCAATACTAATCACATACTCTGAGGAGAAAGCAATTTCTTATGTCTCGGTTCCATCCAGGAGATGTATTAATAGTCCCTGTTCTTTCTTCAGGTCTTCATTTTGAGAAAATGACTCTTCTGCATCAATGTTGGGTTGATCATCTTCAGTGACATGCGAAACTGTCAAATTATAGGCTGTCACTAAAAAAAAACATTAAGAGAAGCATCAACTAAGACGTGCATACGAATGGCTGTTACAATTGCCTGGCAATTTAGCATGTGCATTACTGTTTTCAGCAGATGCAAGTGCCAAAAGTTCTTGCAGTTCAGAACAAGTAATAAAAGGGCCAATTGACTCCAGCAATCGCATCTGCGTATGAAGCCCACCAAGTCGCAAGGTTGGTTGGTTGGTTGATTGGTTGTTCGTTTTGCGGCATATCAACCCTTTTCGGGTTATTTAATGCCGAATCCAAAGATTTTGAAGAAAAACCTTTTAATAGAATATATCTGTTGTTTTCAAGTCATTTTCTAGTTAACCCATAGTTGGGACCCTAACAGGTACTACCACTCCGGGTCAGAGTGGACCTGGGACCAATGGTAATTAAAGGGTGGCGCCACACTCCCCAAAGCCCACAATCTGGGGCCTCACCACTGGATATAGTTTAAGGTCATATCCAGAACACCCATTGAGGGACTTTTACCCTCTGCAGGGGGGCAGTTGGTGTATTCTAATGCGCCACCGACAGGGCCGAAGTCGCAAGGAGACTGAAATTAAGCTGTGACTCAACTATTATCATTGCTTTTTACTAAAGAGGCCGATCGAATGTTAGAATTGATGTAATGCTGTTTTTCCTGTCTAAATTACTTATGTTTATGTAACATAACGTTTAGTACACACAGGTTGGGTTATCATTGGCAAAAAAAACTGCGCGTGATTTTCCAGGATATATTCCTTTGTAAACTCACTACATAAGCTCTGGCCATGTTGGTATGGAAAAATGTAAAATTAATGAAAACTTCCAAAGGATATTAAAAGAAGCAGTGGCATCGACAATTTTCTCGGCCTGGAGCTGTTTAAACGTCACTGACAATTTGTTGGTGTGCTTTGAAAGTAGGTACGTTTATGTTGAACTTTCCAAAACTTATTATATCTCCTACAATGATCTAAATCCTAGGAACTGGTTTAACGTTTACTCTCATATGCGTAAAAGTTGCTATGATATTTATATGATATTTATATGATATTTATATGATATTTATACTGTGGAATGTTAAATATCCATCTATACTCCTTTCATTATGGTTCACCTCATCAGCTACGAGCTGCACACATTTTGTTTCAACAGGGAATAGATTTTCAGCGCCATATACACGAGCAGTACTCATTTCAAATTTCTTCACTTCCGAGTAAGATGCGGGAGTTAATCCCTTTCAGCAACTTAAATCTGGTAAAAAAAATTTATCTGAAAGGGAGATGATTCATGGCTAATATCCAAGTAAAATAAAAGCGTTGCTACCATTTTGCTTATGGTTCAGCTACAAATTCGGATACATTTACTGAACTATGAAACAAAAGTATTTGAAGTAAGGAACATCGGTTGATGCTAATTAAATCCCTAGCAAAGTCGGTTATCCTTGGTAGTTTTGGATATAACTCTATAACTTAATTGTGTGTGATGTATGTCTGTTATAATTTAGTCTGAAATGCGCACATGCAAACGGCCATATCGGACAAGCGCGCGTTGGAAACATAAGTTTTCTCGTATAGCATGGTGTGCTTAAATGTGAATGTCTATCTCTATCTGCGTCCATATTGATTAAATTTATATTTAAAAAATAAGCATCAATATTTTTCAAACAAAAGTATGAAATAAAAATAAAAAATCTGTTTGTCTGATAATCCATAAAAGGTTGCGTATATCCAATTATCCTTGTGCTGTCCAAATTCCGTGATTTTGACATGGAATTCCCGAAATATTGTCCTTTAATGTTTATAGTATTTTGTGAGTTAAGTTAATTTTGTTAACTTTTGCGAAATATATCTTTGGATATTATCTTAGATATAATTCCCAACTATATCCGGCAGATAAATGATAGGAGAAATAAGAAAGACAAATAGAGACAGTGTAGGTACGGAGTTATACAAATGTATCGAATGATTGATTTATGTATTATCAAATATATCTTGATTGTAGTATGTTAAAAATGTTAGTTCTTGGAAATGGCATTTTAAATCTTGCATTCCTAAGAGACGCATACTGTCAAGAACACTAATGAATGCATGCGCGCAACTCGTTTTATTTGTACTCATATGAGATAAATATATGTCTGTATTAGCATAAAGGTAGAGCGTTTCAGAAGATAATAAATTAGGGAAAATAGCTGATTTTTGTCTAAAAGTATCCGTTTTATCCCAACGATTGATTACTCAGATTAGAAACATGGCATTAAAAGTTTTAGCAAGTATTTGGACTTGGCTAGACGATTGAACTTGGCTCTTAATTCAAAATCCTACAAAAGAAATTAGTACCAAACGGGGTGACAGACAGATAAAAATCACATACAGGTAAGCAAAGGTGATGAACACACAAACATGACGGATAAACGTGCATATCAACACGAAGTAAAAGTAAATAATGCGCATACACATAAAAAACCCGTGTGCTGCAGACATAAAATAAGACTCGGCAGTAAATTGTGAAATAATGTTTTATTACTTTATTAGCTTCTTAATGAATAACTATAAGCTGACACTCCGGCGTTTTGGATATGGAATTATTCATAGACGCACGCGCGCGCACACACACACACTCACACACACATATATATTCATATATATATATGTGTGTATGTATATATATATATATATATATATATATAAGAATAAAACATGTATAAATACATTTGAAGCCAAAACTGCAACGCGAATTTTTTTAATAAAATAAACAGGTGTTTATTTTTAAAGAAATATATTTCAGAGTAAGCCTCCTTTATCAATCTTTTTTCCTCTTCTTCCACGACATGATGCAGTGGGAGATAGTTCGATGAAGAGTCCACGTGATGTTGTTAACTGCGGGGTTTTTATGAAGCCGGATAGGTGACGCGTGGTCGCGCATTTTGAACATCTGGGTAGTTATTTTCTTGTATATTCGTTCGAAGCGTTGAGTGAAATTTGAAGAATAAAAGATTTATAAATACATTTGAAGCCAAAACTGCAAAGCTATTTTTTTTAATAAAAGTTGTCTTACTCCGAAATATATTTCTTTAAAAATAAACACCTGCTTATTTTATTAAAAAAAATTCGCGTTGCAGTTTTGGCTTCAAATGTATTTATACATGTTTTATTCTTCAAATTTCACTCAACGCTTCGAACGGATATACACAAAAATAACTACCCAGATTATATATATATATATATATATATATATATATATATATATATATATATATATATATATATATATATATGTATATATGTTTTGTAAAGATTTGTATTCATTAAAGTATCCTTTATCTACAACTTTTAAAGCTTTTTTCGGTCAGAGTTATAAAACGCTAAACTTGAAAAGCCGGAACTTATCACTTTTTCACTGTCATATTTTGGAATAAGCATTACAAAATATTTAAAGTATACATGGTTAGTTCCAAATAGTCAGGCATCCAAATAACTTTGATCATTTTCTTATTAAATAATCTGTATGTATATACGTAAAAAATGATGATGTTCGATTATAAGTGACACATTAATTCTAATCATCTTTTGTGAACCTTAATCTGAAATGTTCAGGTGAAGAATATATATTATCCAACGTAATGAAAGCATTAACAATAGGTTTGATTCAAAAATAAAATTTAGATATAATGATTATTATATTTACACAATTAAAAATATGGACGTTTTCAGTTCGGATTGTTTATATCTATAAACGAAACGTGTTTTGCACGTGTGGTGCCTAATTATATTTGCGGTTGGTTTTATAAAATCAACCAACATATTTCACAAATATAATTGTAAGTCAAATATCCGTGCTTGTCTATATGACCAAGTGTATATAAACTTTATAATTACACATTGCTTAAATAAATAATTAAATTATATGCATCCCATAAAAATTCATAATATTTAAAAAATACGATAAAAATATCAGAACATTTGCAAAAAAATCTGGGCATCTGAAAAAAAAGTGTAGAATCGTTAATACTGTGAAATAGAAAAGCAGGTCTGACGTAAGAATTCCCAGGTATTGATCATCATAAAACAACTACTACTAATAATAATAAACACTATAATAATAATCATGTGTATGAGAATACTTGCATAGAAGACCATTCAAATGGCACAAAAAATTAAAAACAAAACAAAACATAAGGCAGAACATTGAAACAATGTTTACTGCAACAAGATACACTAAAAAATAAACAAGAGAGACAAAGAAAAGACAACGAATAAGACAAGAAAAAGAAAATATGGGGAAAGAAACAGCTACACAGATTATTCATAAATATACAAAAACGCTCGAAAATTGCTGCAGAAAGGAAACTTTAAGATGGAAGTTGAATCCCTTAAAAATAAATGCACAGGATGAAACGATTAGAACCAACCACATCAAAGTAAGCATCAACAACACTCGAAAACAGCAAATAAGGCGATTAGAGTGCACAGCATTAAAGCAGTGATCAATAAGACACAGCCATAGAGCAAATGTAGACTCTGCGGACAAACAGACGAAAAAAATCCACATAAAAAATGCATGCACTAAACTAGCTGAAATAGAAAATAAAAATAGACACGATAGGTGGGTAAAACAGTACACTGGGGGTATGCTGACAACTGAATTTTGAACACACAGACAGCTAATACAAGCACAAACCGGCCTCGGTCCTGGATATCACGTTAAACTACATGCAGTGGTGAGGCCCCAGCTTGCGAGCTTTGGGGAGTGTCGAGCCACCCTTTAATTGCCATTGCTCTCAGTTCCACTTTGACCCGGAGTGGTAGTAACTGTTAGGGTCCCAACTATGGGTTAAATAGAAACCGACTTGAAAACAGCAAATATATTATATTAAAAATATTATTCTTATAAATGTTTGTATTCGGCATTAAATAACCCAAAAAGGGTTGATATGCCGTAAAAAAACAACCAACCAACCAACCAACCAATAAACTGGCAGCAGTAGTTGAAAATGAAAATCACGAAACCTTATGGAATATAGATATACAAACGCATATATAGTTAACGAGACGGAAATGTTCCGTCAGATTGTAGATTTTGCGGTTCCATCAGAAAACAGAGTGAAGATGATGGAGACAGAGCAGCGGAGGAAATCCGCAGAACTGACCGTAGAGCTCAACGGGATATGGAAGAAGAAGAAAGTCAATAAAATCCCATTAATCTTAGGAGCACTGGGAAAAATACTGAAAAAAGGATGGGCCTGATTGATTTCAGATGGATTGCTGGGAAGAGACAAAACATAACAATGAATGAAATATTAAGGAACACTTTTAAACGCGGAGACACACACATGAGCTACAGGCACCAGCCTAGCATACAGAAACTACTACAAATATAAAAATCAATGAAATGGCACTTGAAATTATAGAAAACTGAAACTGCATCCGTGTAACTTACCTCGTCTACGCCGCTGGCTCACTTGTTTGTGTTCGTATATCACCATAAACTGGTTCAACACCAAATAAGTGAAATTGATTAAGGAAGATGCAAAGACTGACGAGAAAAAGTACTTTACAGACCTCTACTGGAAAAGTGAAAAGACGACTAGAACCTAGGGATGACTTTTTGCCACTCACATTCGCATGAAGACCAGTGCTCGCTATCAACAAGAAATAGTCGCTAACCGGCTGTTGCGATGAAGCAAGTTAATCTGCAAAAGTTATCGAAACAGATGGAGAGTAATGGGCATATGGGGAGACTTGCTGTTACTCAGACTCCAGAGAAGGCTACAAGTTGTCCTTAAAGAAAAATATTTTATGATGATGGCCTATGTAACTACTTCTGGTGAGTAAACAACAATAATAATAATAATAATAATAATAATAATAATAAGATTAATAACAATAATAATAATAATAATAACAACAATAACAATAATAATAATAATAATAATAATAATAATAATAATAATAATAATAATAATAATAATATCATCATCATCATCAGCACCAGGAACAATTCCGAAAAAAAAACTTTGAAACAAGAATGGCAGGAATTGGAATCAGAGAAATGTCTGGAAAGATACAAAAGTTATCAAAAATAACAACGGCTGATATATTATGGAAAACTTGAATGCGGGGACTAATACACATCAGACACATGCGCGGACCAAACAACCTGCTGCATAGGCAAAACATGAAGAAGCGTTACTTCATTGAACTGTATTTCTAGTAGTTCCCTCTCAATTAACATATCACGGGCCCAACCCAAAGAGTGATGCGAATAGTCGAGAAGAGTCAAGGAGGTTGGAAAGACTGAGGAAAGCGCTGACTAGTCCACCTCTGGAAAAGTGTGAAGAGACTAAGACCTTGGAGAATGCTTATTGCTACTCAAATTCCAGTGGAGTCAAATGGCCGCTCTCAGCGAGAAATCAATGGTAAGAAGCTGTTGCAGTAACGCACATTTACTTGCAAATGTTATCGTAAGAGATGGAGAGTACTGGAAATCTGGAGAGACTCTCAGCTTCCAGGGAACGCAATACGTTGTTTTCAAGGGGGCATATTTGATCATCCGTGTGAAAATTCCTTGTGCCCCAATAATTATAATAACTGAGATTAAAATCCAAACAGGGATCTTCCCAGATGATTCTCTATCACCACGATTGTTCATCATTGACATGATTACCTTAACAATATACTAAGAAAATGGCAAGCCCGACAGTAGTTAATAAATACAGATGAGAGTATACACCACCTTATGTACATAGATGTTTTGCAAAAACAAAGACAGATCTAGACACTAATAAACACGACCAGAATCTTCAGTAAAGGTATCCGAACGGAATGCGTTATGGAAAAGTGCGCACTGCTGACCATGAGGAGGGGAAAATCGGAAGTAATTGAATATATGATATTACTCACGCAAACAGACAAAAGGGCACTAAGTGAAAATGATATTTACAACTACTTTTTTTTTACACAGTGATCACCACTTATCAAGGCCCGGAAGCCACTCAGGGATAAGGGTTATTGCAAGTACATTACGTTAGTGTGAAGATTTGATGAAGTATTTACTTAAGGGGGCGGCTCATTAGGAATTGGTTAACGTTGGACTTGAAGACATCCAAGTTATAGTCCGGTGGGAAGCAGGCAGACGGAACAGAGTTCAACAGGCGTGCAGTTCTAAGAAAGAAGCTTTGTTCATGGAATCCGCGTATTGACTTAGACACAGATATAGATTGGGGGAAATTTTTCACAGTGGATTCAGCTAGACGGGTGTTTTTCGTGAAAGATTGGCGAGATTGGACCAGAGATTGGAGTTCAGACGAGCACCTGCCATGAAAATAACGATAAAACAAGGATAGGCTCGCAACGTCTCTTCTGTGGGAGAGATGTGGCAGAGTAGAGAAAAGGGCCTCCCCCACTAAGCCACGAAGTCTATTTTGTACTCTGTCAAGGCAGGATAGGCTGTTTTTAGCAGTTCCTGCCCAGATATGGCAACAGTATTACATCCTTGGACGTACTTGGCTTTTATATAGATAGAGAATTGCATCAGTAGTGAGATATCTTCTGGAGCGGTAGAAGGATCCCACAATCTTTCCAGCGACCTTGGCAACAGACTTGATGTACGTGTTCCATTTCAGATCAGGAGTAAAGGTCAAACCCAGAAGCTTGTCAAAACACGGGGCCTCACCCAGACGATAGCCATCCATCACGATTGATGTCAGATGGGGATCAGAGCGTTGATGATGTAAGGATAGGAGTTTGGTTTTGGATGCATTAAAGGTAACCAGCCACATCTTCCCCCACTGAACCACGCGCTCGAGATCAGAGGAGAGAGAATCAGAGAGAACTTTGTCATTTACAGCCTTTGATGTGTTGCCGTAGATGGTCGTGTCATCAGCATAGATGTCAACGAATGATTTAAGTATGTGTTTAGGGCGGTCATTTATGTAGATCAGGAAAAGAGTTGGGCCCAGGATTGACCCCTGAGGGACTCCAGCATTTATATTGCAGGCCTCCGATTTTTGTCCATCAACCACTACACTTATGAGCCTATCGGAGAGAAATGATTTAATGATTGAGAAAACATTTCCAGTTATACCGTTGCTGGAAATCTTGTGAAGTAGACCCTTATGCCATACCTTGTCGAAAGCCTTTGATATGTCAAGAGCAATTGCCATGGAAAGGACGCCTTTGTCAAGAGATTGGCTAATCCTGTGGGATATAACCATCAGAACATCTGCGGTAGATCTTGCAGAGCGGAAACCATATTGTGTGTCACTAAGAAGGTTATTCTTGCTGAGGTGGTTGACTATTTCTCTATTTAATATGGATTCCAGCAACTTACTCATAGCACACAGGAGACTTATTGGTCTGTACTGAGAGGGAGATGACTTATCACCTTAATTCTTAAATACAGGGCAAACTGATGAGGTCTTCAGGGAGTCGGAAAGCACTTCTCCTTAAGGCAGCGCTTAAATAGTTTCGTAAGTATGGGAGTAAGTTCTGGTTGAAGCTTTTTTAACACTATAATTGGGATGCCATCAGGGCCAGTTGATTTACTGGAATCTAGGTTCTTGATTAACTTGGCTACCTCATGCACGAATATTTGTATGTTATCTTGCTTGTTCTGTGTTATAGGAGGAAATATTGGGACTTGCGAGTTCTTGAAGCAGGCACCATCTTAGCAATAGAAATAAAAGAGGAAATTGGAAAAGATTACCCCAGAAGAACAAGGAAACTCGTCGAAAATTAAACTGTATAGTATAAACCCAATTAAAGCAGTAAACTCATGGGCAGTGTTACTAGTTAATTACACTAGACCGTTTATAAGATCGACCAAAGAAAAAGTGAGGAATCTCTCATAGAAAACTAGAAAACTCATGACAATGCACAAACGACTACACACAAAGGAGTATACTGATCGATTCTATGTGAAGGACAGAACGAGGAAGAGAGCCGGTTTGTTTATATAACTGTGTAAATCACACAAGAAATAATTAGTAAAATACGAAATGCAGAACACCGAAAGAATAATAACTGCAGCAAGAGACGCTGAAGAAACAAACAAAAAAGAAAAAGAATAGAATGAAGTCGGGAAAATATAAATGCGATGAGAACAACATGGACGATTCATAAGGATTACAAATAAAATAGATTAATGAAAACACTTGAAAGGACACTAAACAGGAAAACTGAATCACTAATCATAGCCACATATGATATCGCGATTAGAACCAACGAGATCCAAACAATGATCTACAAGACAAGAAAACAGCAAATGTAGATCTGCGGCGAAAGAGATAAAACAATAAACAATGTAATAAGTGAAGGCCGCAAAATAGCTCAAAAGAATATAAAAATAGACACAATCAAGTGGAGGAGGTATTACACTGGCACTTATGCAACCAATTTCACCTTGAACAGTACTGGGAAATAAAAGTCACAAGATCTTATGGGGCACCGATATACAAATAGATAAACCCATCCATTCCAGAAGATGGCATGTAAAATTAGTTTAAAAGAAGGAAAACTCCTGCCAGTTTCTTGACTTTGCCGTTTCAGCAGACCACAGATTATAGACCAAGAAGACAAAAAAGCGGAGTAAATACACAGAATTTTCTATAGAGGTGAAAGGATCTTAAAAAGTTAGACATTCAATATAACAGCAATTATGGTTGGAGCGCTAGAAACAATACCGAAAATGTTAGAAAAAAGAATAGGAAGGGGTGAAATCAGAGGGATTACTGAAACGATACAACGGATAACACTAACAGAAACTGCAGAAATATATACGAAAACCTTAGAATGAAGAGCTAAACACTACGCATGAACTACACACACAGACATGACATGCGGAAACGGCTACAGATGTAAACCACAAGGAAACATCACATCGTATCATAAAAACTGAAACGATAGTATTGTAATGTACCCCCAATGCAACTTTGCGTATTATCCATAGTCTTTTTTACGTGAGTGTGTGTGTGTGTGTGTGAATGTTACTATTAACTGTTACCACACTAAATAAACGAGGAGGGTGAAGGAGGACGGAAAGTCCGATGAGAGAAACCATTTGCCAGACCTACGCTGAATGAGTGTAAAGATGTCTAGGATCTTGGAGAGTCCTTTTGCCACCTAAATCGCAGTGAGGGCTAATTGGCGCTGTCACCGAGAAGCTAATGGTAAGTGGCTGTTGCAATAACGTAAATTCTTTTGCAAAGGTTATCAACAGACGTGGAGATTAGTGTTAATCTTAGAGAAAAAACAGATTCAATCCTTCTGTCCTTTCGTCGACAAACGTACTGCCTACTATCACTGTTTTGTCTCTTGAACTTGTCTCAGTCACTAAACATCACTTCCGTCCAATATGAAGAGACACAATCTTTATTGGGTCTGACGAAGTCAAGACAACGCTTTCTATTTTTTACACAAATCAGTGGGTTGCGTCTTGCCCCACAGCCTCGCAAATTATATTTCTTCCAGTTGTTGTTTTCTGTAGAAAGTGGAAAAAAAAAATTAACAAGATTATATTATTGAATTTCGGGAGCCGTTTCAAATCTGTTTTTGAGGCTGCGGATTTTATAGTATTGTCTTCACTGTAAAAAGTAACTCTTGGGTGCCCGGATTTGAGGGCATCATTAACACGGCCAGTGTTTTCATTTTGCACAGTCATCTGTACCGTTTTTCATTAGATGTCAATCTGCGGCTGATTTCTTGATTGGAAAAACGAAAAAGAGTGAGCTTAATGAGCTCCGGAGGATCACTAAGCGAAAGTCAAGACACATGGACTTAATGTTACGTTGTATAACCTGGAATAACAACAATCACACTCAGAGATTCAGTCTTACCTGAAAGATTGATACTTAAGCTGGTTTTAAGCTTATTTTTCGATGTGGAGTTTCTTTTTGCCTTTTGCATTGTAAGTTATTTTTTTAAATTGACGTGAACACTATCTTTGTTAAATTAAAAATAAAATATGAACAGGTAAAATTATAGAGGAATAAAAGGCGTATTTAACGAGCTATAGGTTGTTTAAACAGTTATAGTCAATTTAGCTTTAATTTACGGTTTTGAAAATGTGACCCGTGCGAACTTTCTTTTTGGTGGCCAGTATATAATAAAGAAACACTTCATTTTTACTCACTTTTACAGCCGATAGCTACTGTGCACTTATTAAACCTTATCCTTGAGTGGCATTGAGCCCTGATGAGTAATGAGTTTATTGTAATATATATACATATATATATATATATACTTATATATATATATGTATGTATATATATATATATATATATATATATATATATATATATATAACATAAAAAGAACAAGAAACGGATAAAATATACAAAGATTGAACATAAAATAATCACTTAAACGAAACGAGAAAATAAGGCATGCATAACGAGAAATATACAGAATTTTAAGAAAAGCTTCCGAGACTGGAGTTTCAGCATAACGAACAAAAATAATAACAAATTATCTCGGAAGGAGAAGAGTGGAAAAGAAGACATTTGACATGGAGGTCGTCTAAGATCTGTTGAAGCAAGCAACATTAAATTCCCATCATTTCATCACTCTGTAAAAAGATAACGTACGACCATAAATCCGAAGAAGAAAACGCAACGAAATCTTTTCAAAGTTAACGGTCCGAAGATCGTAATCGCTGTCGGGTTCATCAACGAGATACAATGAAACAATTATATGACGCTAAAATTACAACGAAAAGTCGAAATAAACTTAAAGCATATAGGAAAGATGAAGGCTTAATTTTAACATGACGACAGCACTCATCGTGTGAAGTCCTAGCGAAAAAATTAAAAACCAAACAAAAAGTAACAAAAATAAGTCAAAAGTAGACAACGTAAATGAAATTAGTAAATTTAAGATTACAAAGATATACATATCATAAATCTTGGCGTAAGAAAATTGAGATTTTTAATGGGGAATTAACTATTGGTTACAAGTAATGGTATAGTAAGAATTGAGTATTACGAGACGAAACAAATACGTTTGATTGCATCCTAATCATTTACTGTAGATGGAAAGGCTAAGAAAACAGACAAACAATAATAAGATTTGCTGTTATATAGTGGGGAGAAAAAAGAAGTAATTACCTCATTGCCACGATTAAAAAAATCATATGAGATCACATTCTGACGATGGGATTCATGACTCGCAAATCCAGAGCAGGCGCAATCTGGCCAAAAACAAAAAAAAATATGATTGAACACGCCGTCGATAGGTATCAGGCGATTATCAATAAACTGATCCATTCGTAAAAAGAAAACGTAAAACCTAGTAAGTCGACTTCCTGAATCTCCACGGGAACAAAAAATACCTTAATCCACAGAGAATAGCAAATTTCAGAAACGAAATTTGATCAGTGGAAGGGGTTTTAATTCAATTTATAATCTACTGAGTTATAGTTTGTGTTAGCTGGTAGTGTTTCTCATAGGTTTGGTAATAGATGCTATTTTGGTTTAGAAACAATTCGATAGATCGCAACTGCAAAATATTTTATGATATATTGCATGGAAAGTTATTCTATAAGTCCCATATTAAAATAATACATTCATATTTTTATAGTTTCCTTGTTTTCAATAATAACGCCCCATTTCCCTGGCATTTTGATCGCTAACACATTGAGTTTTAATGTTTTCACCCGTTTTAAAACTAACATCATATTGTATTCCATTTCGTCCACATTTGTTCTATAACAATTGCGAGTGAATTATTTCAAGTAATGTAATAAAAATTTACATAGTGTTAAAATTGTTACGATCAAGTGCAATAAGACAAAAAGCGTAGAGTGAACTTATAACCTAATTAAAACATGGCGACATCATTTACTTTGAAATGCTGATACAAAAATAAGGAGCAAAAATTCAATATGAAATAAAATGAAAAAATATGAGAAAAATAGATGTTGCTTGTTTCCACATTACAAAATCAAAATATATATTAAGCAAAACAAAAGAAGCTGATTATCGTATTTGGATCCCAATCCTCTGATTCTGCATAATATATTCACGAAAGGGAACTGGGATTCTATTTCTCTCTATCTGTGAATAGGATAAGCGTAATTTTAATTTTTTTTTATTATATTGGTTATTCTTAAGAACCCTCCATTTCTGGAACACCCATCTATGACAGTGCATTCTGGTAGATTACAGTATGACTGATTAAAAATATTATTCATAAATAATCCTTGTGAGACAATCAAACTTTATTCATTCTTGAAAAAAAAATATAATGCAATTAACAATCAATGTATCTCATTCAATAGAATCCATGTATTGGTTCCCGTTACGATTATTAAAGGAAATTTTTTTAAAAATGATATCAATTGATTTCCATAATAATAGAAGAAACTGGTACAGTTTATGTTATCGTTACGTTTATCGCCGTAAAAATAAAAGTAGAATAATATGCGACTAGAGAGAGAGATATCCGTCAAAGAAGAAATATTCATGCTTCAAAGTTGATCCTCTTATTTAATATCCAGGAAAGAGCGCTGGAGTATAACTTTTAATCCGGTATATATTCTTTTCTCATTTCCTACGATTCGATTGAAAGTTAACTCTTATTTGCTTTTAATTTGCACATTATAATCATTTTATTGCAAGGTTGAATAACATATTATCTGGGTTATTTTATTACTGTAATATTTGCTAAAAGTTGAATTATGTGGACTTCCATAAATTATTCCCAAATGTAAAGTAATTCATATATATATATATATATATATATAATGTATAATGTATATATATGTGTATGTATGTATGCATATATATACATACATGCATACATACATATATATATATATATATATATATATATATATATATATATATATATATATCGTAGTCTGTGTAATTGGGCAATTTTCTTTTATGTTGTGCATGTAGTGCTGATAAATGAGCATCTTCCAACATCTATTAGCAAAGGACACGCCAAAAATGAGTTCTGAAATATATTGATGAACATATTGCTATTCATTACAAATCGTAAACTGCCCACAAAATCTTCAACGCTCCGCGTATTCTAAAAACACGCTACTATCATCAAGTCGCGATAGGAAAAGGGGAACGAGTATACTTTAATACTTTTAAACGATTTAAATCCACTTTCAAAATAGATTAATCAACTGCAACTTTTAAACTCATCAAGTTATTCGCGAAAATCATGATAGTCTGCTATGGAGCGTTTCCATTCATAATTGGGTAGAACAAAGACTGCCTAAACAAAATATAGTCAGGAAAGTCTCAGACAGGATTTTTTTTATGTTCTTTAACGAAACATGCGTATATACATCCATGTATGCATACATACTTACAAACATACATACATACACATACATACATATACACACATATATAGAAGTGTGCTAAGACAAAAGTAAGTCCAGAAAATATAAGAATCTTCGAAATCATAAAATGTTTAAAAAATAGCAATATAACGAATATATGTCCTTATACGATGGGGAATTTCCCTAACGCATCGCTAAAAAATTACTTGCTAGCATAAGACTCTATATCAATTCTATTGTTTTTTTTTTTAATTTACAATGCAGAAAACGCGTAAAATGTGGAACTTTATGGAATAATGGTTGTCCGGAAAATCATGGCCATTTCAGGAAGTCTGTTTTGAAATTGGATTTTATCATAGGATTTTTATTATATTTCAGGTAAACATCAACATGATTATTGATTTATATGTGCTCTTTAATAATTTCTTACTTTTTTCTTTCAGAAAACGTTTTATGAGCGAATGAGCCCATAATTTGGAATATGAGAAAAGAAGACTTACGATTACTTTTCCTGCATGAGTTTAAGCTTGGCAACAATGCTTCTCAAACAACTGCAAATATCAATAGGGCATGGGGAGAAGGCATCACAAGTGATAGAACAGTACGAAGGTGGTTTCAGAAATTTCGTAGTGGTGATGAGAGCCCTAAAGATGAAGAAGGTAGAGGACGGCCATTTAATCTTGACAATGAAAATTTGAGAGCCATAGTTGAGCAAAACCCACTGCAAAGTGTCAGGGAAATGTCTCGGGAACTTGGTGTCAGCAGTTCAATAGTGTCGGACCATCTGAAGCAAATTGGCAAGGCGAAAAAGCTCGACAAATGGGTCCCAAATGAGCTCAAAGAAAATCAACAAGCTCGACGTTTTGAAGTGTGTTCGATGCTCTTTTTGCGAATCATTAATGATCCATTTCTTGACCGAATATTCACCTCTGACGAAAAGTGGATCCTTTACGATAATCGGAAACGATCAGGTCAATGGCTTGATTGTGATGAACCACCCAAACATTTTCCAAAGCCAAAGTTTCACCAACAGAAGATTATGCTGACTGTTTGGTGGTGTGCAATTGGTGTTATTCATTACAGCTTTCGGGATGCTAATCAGAGCATCACGGCAGAGGTTTACTGTAATCAACTCGAAGAAATGCATCATCATTTACAAAAATTGAGACCTGCATTAGTGAATAGGCGTTGTCCAATACTGCTCCACGATAATGCGCGGCTTCATGTTGCGAGAATGAGACTGCAGAAACTCACAGACTTGGGATACGAAACTTTACCACATCCTCCTTATTCTCCAGATCTTTCACCCACGGACTACCATTTTTTCAAGCATTTAGCCGCTTTTTTAAGCAACAAAACTTTCAGATCTAATGCAGAGGTTGAATTTTTTTTCAAAGAGTTCTTAGCATCTAAGGCAAAGAATTTTTATCAACGAGGCATAAATGATCTAGTTGATAGATGGCAAAAATGCATGGCTGTTCAAGGATCATACTTTGACTAATTTCAATGTCTAGTGTCACCTATTTGATTAATAAATCCTTTTTCTCTAAAATTGGCCAACCTAATATATATATATATATATATATATATATATATATATATATATATATATATATATATATATATATATATATATATATATATATTAGCAGGCCTCCCGGAATTGATTGGTCGTAAAATACGCTTGTATATAATACTTTGATTACTGCAGATTTCATTGTTATTATAACTAACCGTACCTGACCACGCGTTGCTATGACTCAGTTTGTGTAAATGGGCCCTCTCCACAAAAAAAAAAAAAACGAAAAACAATATTCACTTTTTTTAAGTAATTAGTGTGCGAAAATGTGCTTTATTTTTTTTTTATTATAGCAAAATATCCATAATTATTAACATAACAGCTGACTAAAGCCTATAGCAGTTAGTTGTTTAAACTAATTCATCGTACGATATAAGTGGGAAATTAAAATATGTAAGATACATTCTATTTGCTCTCGGGATAATATATCATTCTCATACACGCTTTTAAATACGCTTACATTTTGTCTATGTATTTTTTTTGAATATAATCAAGTAATAATTGAAAAAAATGTGATTAGAAGTAACAAGACCTCCCTATATTCGAAATCGAACAAGTGTTTTATAGAACAGTCTAGAATGGGCAGATAGAAAGTTTCTGGATTTATTTTCGCGATAATTATTTTTTTCAATGGACACTATTTTGTATGTCAATACAATTATTATTCGTCTGAAAAATTAATTGAATATGAACCAACAATAATTGAAAATAGAAAAATTAAAACGATATTTTAAATTAAGTAATTTCTACGGGAATTCGACGAAAATTAAACTGGATTGTTCCTTATATAGTTTCATTTTCTGCATATCTTTTGCATTTTGGGAGAAAAATTTAAAAAAAAAACATCACTGTACGCTTACAATTATTAAGTGACAATTTCGAATCCTCAATAATATTAATAGTATTAATGAAAATATAATAAAATGTAATAAATATGATGAAAAATTGTTTATATTATTTCTTTCAGTGCAAATGTAATTCAATAGTAAAATTAATTGTAAACAAAACAAAACATTTTTTTTTTTACTCTGGCAGTTTATAACAAACATCTTTAAAAATTAAGTTGAACATAACAATATCAGTTAATTGTAATATTTTCTGGAAATAAATTTAGTTTTATTACATAATGCACAATAAACAATTTAGCTTTTTAATATGGTTATCTCCTTTCATATATATTATTTTAAGGTTTGCCCGGGTAACAATAAAATGAATAGCTAGATTTCCTATTACTAAACCAAGCATCAAAAGAACATATTTTTATGAGTTTTAATAAGATACATGGGGTCAGTGTCTCAGCAGATTTCGGCCTTTATGTAACTCTCCAATATGACTTGGCTGCAGCTCAATATTTATACTGCGTATATACCTAAAGAAACATGATAATCAATAGTCAATCACTAATGGCTAGAGTAAAGTCACGCAAACAAACATACAGAGGGTCTAACAATTTCATTGATATATGTATTTGGCAGGTCTATTAATGTGAAACTCATCTGTAAAAATACGTAAAAATGGCTTATCTTTATTTATATATAAATACGCATACATGTCTTATCTATGTATATGTACTGTACTCAGTCACGATAGTTGTCTCATGATCCATGCACGGTCATGCAGTATAGTTTCTGTCAATTATTAGATGACAACGGTATTCATTTCTGTTGTTGATTGGTTACGAAATCTCTAATAATAGTGAGTAAAATGTTGAGACACTTCAGACACAAAACATGTATTTTGTTCTAGATTATATAGAGAAAGATTAACCATCAAAGACAGTGCATAACATATATATATATATATATATATATATATATATAAATATATATATATATATATAATGCTCCCTATCTTGGGCTGAGCATATTAGGAAGTGATATATAAACTGCCATTAGCGAATTAAGCGAAGCTTTTTGTGTAAACAAATCGAGCGGAGGCATTTGGATGAGATCAAAACATCGTTAATTCACTAACCGAACAACAGCCGGATAACATAATGGTTAGAAGCTTTGGCTTTCATTTAGACGGTAGGATTTCAATCCTGGCTGAGTTAGTTGCCTGCCTAGCCGCACTGATTAGCGAAACAGTACTGTATGTGGATAAATATAATGCTCCCTATCTTGGGTTGAGCCTATTGGGAAGTGATATACGAACTGCCATTAGCGTATTAAGCGACGCATTTTTACGATGCCAAAACATTCACTAACCGTATAGCGTAATGTTTAGAAGCTTTGACTGCCATTTAGGTTCCATCGTACTTCAATTCTGGCTTGAGGTATTTGCCTGCCTAATGCCGCAATGATGAGCTGTGAAACTGCGAAGCAGTACTGCATGTGGATGACTATATATGTATATATATATTTATATATATATACATATATATATATATATATACGTGTATATATTACATTATCTATTGCTACAATTCATAGAATCAAAGTTAACAATGCACGAGTTTTTCAGTGACTACTTGTAATAATATCTGTTTCCTTATGTTGTATATATATTATATATACATTATATATATGCATATATTTAACTACATATCTATATCTATATCTTTCTCTCTCTATATATATATGTATGTATATCAATATATATATATATCAATATATATATATATATATCAATATCAATATATATATATATATATATAATTTAATGTACATAGCATTGATTATAACAATATGACTGCATTACTTTTTTCTGCATAAACATCAGAGATGGTGCAAATATCATACATCGCAATTGCAGCGAGGTTTCAGATGTGTTTGGTGTTATATGTTCATGCCCATGTTTTTTTATTTTATTTTTTTTTTAATTCATTAATTCTTCTGAATATAAAACAATTGAAATATAATTATATAATTGTTTCGGCGCTACGTAACATGTGCTGTCACAAATTGAACAAAAAATAGATAATAAATTTAACATCTTAGAATTTAGAATATATACAATTTTCTCATTTATTTGCATATGCTGTTTAGTTATATTTAACATACATCGAAGTTTAAAAAAAAATTGGCATAAATAAAGGATGATATATATATATATATATATATATATATATATATATATATATATATATATATATATATATATATATATATTGATTACTATAGTAATTATTAAATACCTACAGCCACTAGTGTTTAATCTTTTCGGGAATCATCAGTGCAGGGTGTCACGATTTACACCGGTCGAGAGATTCAAATCCAGCACCAAAGCCATCTCTGACTCCATTAGCAAAGCCCAAATCGATTCGGCCACCGTTAACCGGAAGAAGCATTGTTGAAATTTAAATATTATTTTTAAATGTTTTAACGAAGCCATCTCTGAATATATTAGCAAGGAACAAATCCATTATATATGAATAGATCAATTTAATACCATATGCAGCCACAAGATAATAGTGATTTATCGTATATACATTTTGTTAATTGAATGTATACTTGATAATTCTTATATTGATGTTTATTTGCCTTTTGCTTAATTATGGACTCAGAATGGATTCGTTTTGTCGTGTTTCATGTCTATATACGTGTAGCATCGCTATATTTTCTGTGTTTTTTTTTCTAAGTTTCAATTAAATATAAGCACGCGAATTCATTATAATCAGATACCATTTTTATTCTAAGCTTAAGTTGAACAAATTTGGGTAGTTTATCTTTGAATAATTATTACACATATCCTGTTGCAATGAGTAAAAAGTATTATTCAATCTACTCTTCTTGATATTTATGGCTTGAGTTTATCCAACTGCATAAATTGCACGAATCTTAAAACCTATTTTCTTTCACGTACGTAATGCTCATCCTATTCGTTGGAATATATCATTAGGATGCTGAATCAGTTTGCGTTATTACTTTGTCTTTTTTTTAATTTTATTTTATTTTATTTTGGCAAGCAATGCTGTTCTGTCAATTTAGAAACGGTTTGAAAAGGTGCCCATACATTTTGCTCCTAATATCTAAGTAGGATTATATGCATGAATTTAACCAATGACAACCTTCCTTGAGAAAAGCGTATGTATATAAAAAAAAAGCATTTAAGAGGAAAAATTTTGTTACTATTAAAGCTTGATTTCTCAAATAATGGCAAGCAAAAATTTCAAACCCAAACTCTTTCTTTTCTTCTTACTAATATTATACATATTTAAACATTTTCCATTCCATTTTTGGCGTGTAATAAAATGTCATTTTGTATCTCCGTATTCTACTATACGAATATAAAAATGATTGTATACAACTTACTTAAATTGTGTAGCGTTCATACAAATTTTCTTCCTTTCAAGCTCTCTATAAGAAGGTTCGCATACACACACACATACACACACACATATATATGTATATATATATATAGAGAGAGAGATAGAGAGAGAGATAGATGAAGAATATGCACTGACTATCAGATAAACGTATTAAAATAGTACGCTCAATGATTTATTCTACACCTTGTGCATATATATTTATATATATATATATATATATATATATATATATATATATATATAAATGCATGTGTGTGCGCGTTTGTGTATACATTGAATAGACAGAAAGATAGTTAAATAGAAATA
>NC_136490.1:105311792-105354292 GCF_053919585.1 Euprymna scolopes
GTGGAGAAAAGGTACAAAAATAAAAATTGTCTCAGTCGTGAAGGATTTCTCCTCCACCCAAAGAGAACAAGAAATAGAAGTGCAGCATCTGAAGAACAGATACTACACTTTGATGGTATTTATTTGCTCCCCCACCGAGCAAATTAGGCACAAGGCCGATTTTTAATGTGAGGAGTGAAGGGAGGGGGAAGGGGAAAAGGGGACCAGCTCCCGAGATGTGAGAAATGGGAGCTGGTTAATGGTCAGGCATGTGGGGTTGCCCCCACATCTGGTCTTTGCTAGTCATAGCTAGTCATAGCTAGTCATAGCTTGCAGTATCTGAAGGACAGATACTACACTTTGATCTTCACCAAAAGGCCAAGAACAACAACAAAATTGTATCAAAAATTTAATCAATCATTAAACGAACGTGAAATAATTTTACTCAACCATTTTTTTTTATCTACCAGCATTATGAAAACAAAACATTTAATCATTTATAGAAGATTTACAGATTTAAAGATTTACAGATTTACAGGAAACTCATAATGCATGTAATGACATTTGTATTGCTCACATGTAAACAAACTGACGTCGTGACCCACACAATGCAATATGTTCTTTTATAATCTTAATCTTCGGGGAGTGATGTCAATCCAAAGTAAGCCACAAGTCTGGATTCAAGGCATCGGAGTGACGGCAAACAAGAGTCGGTCACAAGTCTGGATGCAAGGCCCGGGAGATGACTTCAAAAGGGGGCCAAATTCTAGGACTTAAAATCCACAGTTAGCGATTTTGGCTCACTTTTAACAATAGAGGTTCGATTGTTGACGTCATCTAGGTTAATAAAACGATATACAGAGAGAAAAACACAGGAGAAGCGAAAGAGCGACACGAGAGGGTTCTGGCAGCACATTTTTCTCCACACCATCATCACCACCCCGTTACGCATGCGATTAGATTTGTCAAATTTAATTCGAAAACAGAAAAGTTTTATTTTGAAATATTTTTATAACTAGTTCTGTGGCTTTATTATCACCAACGAGTGTATAAATCAAGAAATGATAAACATTTTAAAATCATTTAAGAATTAAAGACTTAAAACACATTTGACGAGCGGCTATTAGCGTAATATGTATTTGCATTATACTTTGAAATAAGATTCTCTTAAAATTTATTTAGATAAATAAATTGAAAGTAAAATCAATCTCCGCTCTACAAATATCACCGCGTACTCAAACTTCACAATATCATTGGTATGAACAAATAACACTTTCATTTATATAAATAAATTATAGGTAAAACTTGTTTCTGATTTTATTTATTGAAAGTAAAATTATTATCTTATAATATTGTATGCAGGCGTAGAATTTTTTTTTTATAGAATTATAAATGCCTAGTCATGAAAACATTACATTTAAAGGGTCCTTGGCCATTTAACTAAGATAAACTTCGGGCAGTTCTGTTGTTATTTTTTCCGTTATTATTTGTGTCATACACCCTCTTATAGTATCTTTCTTTTATAACACAGCGCCCGCTCATCGGTTAAACCATGCATTATATTAAATCTTAGACTTCATACGGTACCCAAATATTATACAATTACTGGGGAAATTTATAAGAAACAAACCATATCATCAAACTATTATTATAGCATAGAAAAGGTTTCTATTTTATAAGTAAAAAAAAATACCCATTGATGTTCTAAAGAAACAGTTGTACCATGAAAATGGGCGAGCTTTTCTCCCTCAGTATTTATTTTGCGGATAACCTGTACTATGCTCAATGCGCATTTACCAGCGCTGAAGGATGTCTTTGTCATAAATATCGTAATATAGCTTCACCAGTCACATCTTTGTCGACACTCTTAAGTTAGAAAACCTCTCACCTTAATGCGATTACATGAAGCGCAATGTAATTCGAGAACTTTTACAAGCGGCGATGAATGTTAATCTTTAATTTTCTTTCTAATTGGATAAATTCAATGACGCACATTAGCTTCTGATGTCTATTACAAGGCTGTATTCGGTAGAGTCTCGCATTTTCAAAAACTGCAAAACAGAGATGAAATTTCCAAGTCATAAATGCTTAAGTCAAGTCATCGTAACAATGTTGCAGTCACCTCTTACCAAATCGACCGAAAAGAAAGAATAGCAAGCAATACTTTCTGGAACATTTCTCGTATATAATTCACATTTGTTAAAAGCTACATTTTTAAGCATTTCTTTGCTAACTAGCTTACATCCGAGCAATACAATCAATAATTATTGAGTTAACTCGTCTGCTAATTTATTATTAAACTATTATTACCGAAGTATATAGCAGCTTTACTTATTTTAATACATTTGTCTAATATACAACAGGAAATTAAATTAAAACGTGGTTTTGATTACTTACGAAGTCTGCATGTTTGAAAGGATAAATAACCTGTTTAAATATAACAGAGCTGATGCATCCTCCTTTTCTCGTTTGCCAATACAAAGTAAGATACAATTTAAAAAATTTTTATTATATTATATTATCATAATTATCATTATAAATAAGGAATCAAAAATTAAAATAACTAAGATTCTGCATTAATTAATATCAAATTATATAAAATAAATAAATATTGGAAAATAAATCCATTGCGCCTCTGTTATTTCCTGCGGGGAAGCAGTCTTGATCCTTACTCGTTGTTATGTAGATGTTAAAATTTTAAATTGCAAAAAAAAAAAAAAAAAAAAGAAAAATAAACTAGTGTGCGGCTCATCCATGCACTAAAATTTTCCTCATATGAAATGCATACGTAATTAAAGTGTCATGCCTCTTACTCTGATCAGTGTACTTTTGTACTACACATTAGACGTGATTCCCACTTCGACAATCATCCGACAGAAACTAAACAATTTTGCTGGGGTTTCTGCTGTCGGAGTGATGCAAAATATTCTGTATAGCCCTAAGTGGTCGACCCTCCCAGGCTTTTCCTCACAGTTTTCAAGTGGGGCAGGTTTATCGCGTGTTTCCTGCGTGTTCGTCAGGCATATTTTAGCAGGGTCGAACATCTCCTCTTGAAAAACTGACTCATTTTTTCATCTTCTGAGCTTGTGTCACATACAGTCACGGCGGAGAGAGGTAAATATCTGTCAGTATACAATCGTAGTCGACTATCTGGGCGATACTTATTACGAAGATTGCTCCTTGTATATGCTGTTTTTTGTCGCATTATATTTTATCATTTCTATCTCCGTGTCAGTGTTTTCCTTAGAGTGGCTTCCAGGACCAGAGCTTGAATGTAAATAGATAATAATAATAATAATAATAATAATAATAATAATAATAATAATAATCAGTATAGAAGACTGTGTGAAGGACAGGAAAAAATATAATGATGCAAAACACTGAAATGATAATTATGGCAGCGTGAGACACTGAAAAAAACAACAAAATAGAAAACAGAGAGACAAACGACAAAACGAGAAAAGGGAAATGGATAGAGAAACAACTCCACGGAAGATTCATGAGAATGACAAGAATGAGAATAACGAAAACACCTGGACATGGATGTGAAAAGGGTATATAAACCGAGAAACTGAATCTCTAATAACTACAGCACAAGATAACTCGATAAGAAACAATCATATTCAAGCAAGGATCGATAAAACACAAGAAAACAGCAAATGCCGACTGTGTGGACAAAAAGACGAATCGATAAACCATATAATAAGTGAAGGCAGCAAACAGGACCAAAAGGAATACAAAAACAGGCATGACCAAGTGGGGAGGGCGGTGCACTGGGAATTCTGCAAACAACTGCATTTTGAGCGCACAGACAAATGGTACAAGCAAAAACCCGCAACAGCACTTGAAAACGAGAACCACAAAATCCTATAGGGCATGGATATACAGATGAACAAACCATCCAAGCAAGAAGACCAGATGTCGTAATAATTAACATGAAAGAAAAATCCTGTCAAATCGTAGACTTTGCTGTCTCAGCTGACCACAGGGTGAGTATGAAAGAAAAGGAGAAACGAGGCAACCAGAAAGTAAAAAAGGGTTTGGATGATGAAGAAAAGCCAAAATAGTACCGATAATAGTAGGAGCACTAGAACCAATTCCGAAAAACTTCGAAAAAAAATGTCAGAAATTGGAATCAGAGGAATAACTGCAAAAGTACAACGACTACCGATAATGAAAACGACTGAAATATTAAGGAAAACCCTTGAATGCGGAGAATAATACAAGAAGACGATATAACGAATAAGCGTTACACGGAATGAAAAACACCGTAGCTTCATATCTAAAAGTTTTACACCCCCCATCATGCATCCTCCCTTGTTTCATCACCGCTCCCCCAATAAAAAAGTGATACCAAAGAGCCGAGAAGGGTCCAGGAGGACTGAAAGACCGAGGAGAGAGCGCTAGCCAGACCTCAGCTGGACAAGCGCAAAGAGAACTGGAGCCTTGGGGAGGCTGAGTGCCACTCAAATTCCAGTATAACCGAATGGTCACTGCCAGCGAGAAATCAATGGTAAGAGGATGTTGCGATGATGCAGATTCATTTGCAAATGCTATCGAAGGAGGTGGAGAGAGCCGGACGTCTGGGGAGACTTGCTGTCACTCAGCTTCCAGAGAACACCACTGGTTTCCAATCAGATCCTTTGTTGATTTGTGTGAAAGCTCCATGTGAGCCAATAATAATAATAATAATAATAATAATAATAATAATAATAATAATAATAATAATAATATGTCTACTGTTATATAAAACTCAATATCCGTGTATGTATGTGGTAGATCCGTCCTCGTAGGCACGGAATTGGCTTAACATATATTTTATACATTTAACACAAATGTAATTTATATGGCTGGCAGTACTCTTAGATATGTCTGTACGGGAATTCATCAAATAAGTGTCAGAACTCGAAAAACTAAATCTTAAAAGTAGATTTTCTCTCTTGTTTATAAAAGAAAATAATTTGAGAGGGGAATATTTTCCGTTCCAGTCGTCAAGGAAGATAATAACACTTTATTAAATTATTTCATTTTAAAACATATTCATTGTAATGTTAATATACCATTCAGTGGTAGAACATTCATATAGAGTGAGTGATCCAGTGTCCAACCCCCGTGGTATCTCACCATTCTATTTTTGATTTTTTTTTAATTACTAATGTGTTAAATTTACGATAAAGACAGGTAACATTTAAATTCGCCGCAAATCGTTTCTTCGTGTGCATATTTTAAATCTAAATATTAATCAGAAGTGACTGTTCCAAGGCATTCATTTCAAGTCCAAATATCAGCTGACGGGATATTTTAAACAAGCACAGAACGAATTTTTTTATTATTATTATTATTATTATTATTATTATTATTATTATTATTATTATTATTATTATTTTATTATTATTTTATTTATTTATTTATTTATTTACTTACTTATCTTTTCCAGATTAATCAACCTGGCAAATTATTCTTCGTAATACATAATATTGAATAGGGTATTGATTCTATAATATTACATATGCAATCAACATATATCAAAATATAATTAAGCGTAAATTAAAGCGCGCAACGGCAGGCGTGCATCTATCTCTCTCTCTTTCTCTCACTCTCTCTCTCTCTCTCTCTCTATATATATATATATATATATATGTATGTATGTGTGTGTGTATATATATATATATATATATATATATATTATCGATATTCATCTGTATGCTTAAAATTATGGAAAACTTACGGATAACCTCAGCATATGGGAACTACGTTCCGTGCTGGTACGCTATCTTTCTTGACAGAGAAAAGTAATTAATTGCCTATATTTTATGAGGAAATATGGTTCGTTTTATATTCGATTGGCGGTATAGTCTGTATGTAACACATGTTCTCATTTGAATGGTAATCATTTATTATTGCGCATACGAAATAGGTTTAATGCCTATCGGTCAAACCAACACAAGGCAATGTGATAACTGTGCATTAGAAAAAGTGTTGTTTCTTGAAAAAGAGCGGGATCCTTTCTCTTTTAATGAGAAAAAATGGGCATGTCCTTCTAGAAACACAAAAGATACCAACAGCCGTATGTTTATGTGATACATACAGTAAAATAGATATGTGTGTTTCCAAAAATCGTATTATGTAATATCACAATAAAACCGATGATATCCAAACGTCGTTTATTGTATTTGCCGTTTTATCTTTTCTTCAATATGTTCATATATGTATTTTATCATGCAAAAGTAAAGAGGAGAAAGGTGATTAAAAACAACTGTTTTAATGCAATTTCACTTTCTAAATATCAATATAATCTCTACGTCTCTATGTATCTGCGCATAAAACTAACGAATAAGATGCTCTATTGCTTGTCAAAAAACAATAGTTTAATATTAATTTACTTGCTCGTACGTCTAAGAAACATCATCATCGCAATCATTAATTAATTAATTAGCAAATTAACGGGAAATGAATTACCTCCCCTTGGAGATGGCATTTATCAGTTAAACATCGTTAAACACCATTTCCTCTATTAAAATTTACAGTAAACATGTCTGTCCGTTTATCGTTTCATATTGCCTATTTTATTTTATAATTTAAAAAAGTTGTGTAAAGAGGGGGCTGTAATATGTTTTTTAGTTTCTTTTAATATTTTTGCAAAAATATTCAAGTGAATCGCTATTTGTTTCTTTATAATTTCTATAAAACATCATTAAAAGAAAACAATGGTTTGTAATTTGGAATTTCATTTTCTTAATTAATTCTTTTTTGCATTAAAAGCTTAAAAACGAATTTGCTAAAAAATGTTTTAAATTCGTCGTTATTTTTTTTGTAAATTTTTATTTTTCATTCATTTTATTTATAATGGGTTTAAACAATTTTCAACTACCGTTGAATTTACATAGCTTTTTGTAGTAATTATATATTTTTTAAGAAAATCGAGAAATTAAACAAGATTAATTATACAAACGAATAGAGTTTTCATCAAGAGAAACACATACAAATTACTAACACTTATATCGTTGTCAATTTTCAAAATGATATGCTTTTATTGGTAAAAAAAACTTTCGAATTGAGTTTTCATACACAAACACACACATATATACGTGGATGTATGTCAGTGCAATAAAACCAATACGAAAGATGTATATATGTGTATAAATGTTCTCTTTTTATTAACTATTAGCTGATCTTTAGAATTAACAAATCTTTTGACAAATATTTTTCCAAAATAATCACTTTTTCAATTGATCTGTCCGTATTTCCAGCGTGAGCTCTCTTATCCCCCTTTTTAATTCAGTCGGTCTGTTTGCCCATCTGTCTGTTTCTATTTCTCGCGCTTTTTCTCTTTCTAAATTTATTTCATCATAATTATCAAGTTTTTTTTAAGAATACGTAACT
Organism: Euprymna scolopes; assembly: GCF_053919585.1. Lineage (NCBI taxonomy): Eukaryota > Metazoa > Mollusca > Cephalopoda > Sepiida > Sepiolidae > Euprymna > Euprymna scolopes. Next base: position 105,319,155 of record NC_136490.1, read on the forward strand.
ATAGACACTGTGTAGGAAGTATGATTTAAGAGGCAGTTTATGGAACGTTCACGACGTTCGTCGTCGAACAATATGGAGTGGCTAATATCTGCGCCCGAATAAAGTGTTTATTAGTTATTAATTCTCTTCATACCCATCGCTAATCTATGGTGACATGGAGGCAGAGGCTTAGCAAATATAGTCAACGGTGTCCTCGTGGATGAGTTCGAATCTCCTGCCCGGTAGAAATTTGCATCTTACACTGATGATTGTTTAAGCTAGAACAGTCTTTCCTGTAGGTATAAAAGTATCATCATCATTTAAATATATATATATATATATATATATATATATATATATATATATATATATATTTATATATATATATATATATTGTGTGTGTACACTTCCAAATCCTCTAATATAACATTTTATATGTTTTTTTTTTGTTTTTTACTTAAAGATTTATTTTTCTATTCTGATTATAGAGATAACATGTAGAACATTTTCTGATTTCATCTCCAAGTTCTGCCATTTTAAATCTGGTATATGCTAAGAAATACTACATAACACCAACCACAAACGCATACTCATTTTCCTGACTTTTATTCTCGATTAGTTTTGTCTATCTTGTCTAAATATTATGAATCCTATTTTTTTCGTATTGCCCGAACAAGTTATCTTCTCCAATTAGCCTCTATCTATAGATGGTTTGCATTCATCAAACATTTTGTAAACGCTTATGTGAACTGTTAGGATTTGAAATGTAAACCATTATCTATTATAGTATTATTTACTCACTATTAGAGGTATCACAGGGTATCTTGAAAGATTTCCTTTTGAGAATAACTTGCGGTGTTTTCTGATATCTAGTTGACAACAAGGCTTCCGAGATTTCTAGTCGCCTCCACTTCTTTCAATCATGTTTGCAGATGTATTTGAATTATCGCAATAGCTGATTACGATCGAATTTTTGCTGGCAGCAACCATTAGTCGTTATTAACATTTTGGATGGCAATAAGTTTCCCAACCTTTTGCACTAATCCAGCAGAGATCTTGTTTGTGATCTTTCGCGGTTCGATTTTTCCATCGTTTACTCTAACTTGTTTGTACCTATTTACTATGCCTCCCCACGGGACAGAGTTAGACACCTGGGTCGTTTTTTAATGTGGAAAAAAGGTACAAAAATAAAAATTGTCTCAGTCGTGAAGGATTTCTCCCCCACCGAAAGAGAACAAGAAATAGAAGTGCAGCATCTGAAGAACAGATGGTATTTATTTCTCCCCCGCCGAGCAAATTAGGCACAAGGCCGATTTTTAATGTGAGGAATGAAGGGGAAATGGGGACCAACTCCCCGGGGTGTAGGGGAGCTGGATAGTGACAATTGGTATGAAGGGTTACCCCTACATTAACCAAGGTCTTATATGTGGGGTCGCCCCCACATATGGTCTTTGCTTGCAGTATCTGCCGGAACAGATGGTATTTATTTGCTCCCCCACCGAGCAAATTAGGCACAAGGCCGATTTTTAATGTGAGGAGTGAAGGGAGGGGGAAGGGAAAAAGGGGACCAGCTCCCGAGAGGTGGGAAATGGGAGCTGGTTAATGGTCAGGCATGTGGGGTTGCCCCCACATCTGGTCTTTGCTAGTCATAGCTAGTCATAGCTTGCAGTATCTGCCGGAACAGCTCAGATACTACACTTTGATCCTGGCCCGAAGGCCAGGTAATTTGTTTGTAGTAAACAGATTTATGGTGACAAACGTAAAAAATAAAAATTGCGACGGAAAGTCGGAATTACGGTGTGTTAAATTATAATTACACAGTCTAACTTTCAGTAATCCATGTAATCTTGCTTTGCGTTTTACATCTATAGCAGTTTTCATATGAGTGTTAGTCTCTGCATTCAAACATTTTATCAATATTTCACCCGTTTTCGTTATTGTTATACATTGTACCTCCTAAGCTATGTTTCTGATTCCAAGATCTCCAATTTTTTTCACAGTTTTCGATATTTTTGCAAGTGATCCTATTATTATTGAATTATCCTTGCTCTTTACCCTGTAGTTTAGAAAACACAGCAAGTGGTCAGAGCAGCTAATTGTTTTGTTGGTTTATTTGTAAGCATTGTAGTTGTACGGTTAATGCCCTGCTATTGTCACTTCTTATTAAAGATTAGTTTTAAAATTCGGATTCAAGATTAGTTTTAAAATTCTGAATTAAGATTAGTTTTAAAATATGCAAACAGGAACTAATTTGTGGCAATTTTTAATATATATAGCAATATATTTATTCCCCCTGATGTTATTTAAACGAATGCCTATATGGGGGAAGGGGTAATTTGTCCTACAATTATGAATACAAAATGAAGTAAAATATAATATCATAACGTATTTCACGAACGTGCAAGGTCGAGCCGCCTAATACAATATATATATATATACACATATATATATATACGAAGAGCATGCAATAAGTAATGCTCCTGACCCACGTTCAATTGTCTGATCTAGCTGACATTTTGCATGTGCAATGATTTTTATCTCTACGGGTTATGTGGCAAATTACAGCTATGAACTAATTGTAGTTTCTGTTTTCCAGGTGTGTGACCTGCGTTAGGTGTGAAATGGAGCCTGTTGAATGTTTTTTTTTTTTGTATTTGAAAGGACGCACACCACAGGAGACTTTTGATGAAATCAAAGAAAGTTATGGTGATAATGCCCCATCATATGACATTGTAAAACGCTGGCATCGTGAAGTCAAACATGGCCGGAAGTCTGTGGAAACAGCTCCCAGACCTGGTCCCACAATTCTGCCATTGATGAGGCATCTGTCCGTCAAGTTGAGGCTGTCATTTTGAAGATCGGCGCATTACTATTCGCCAAATAACCCAAGATGCCAAGATTATTATAGGGTCTGTAGACACTATAATTCATGACACTTTGCATATGCATAAGGTGTCTGCCAGTTGCATTCCCATGTTGATCACACCATTCTAGAAGCGAGAACGCGTCGAGTGCTCGAGGATAGATCTGGGTATGTGCCAAGAAGATGAGTCAAAGTTTTTCAAAAGATTGATTACACATGATGAAACCTGGGTCAATCACTATGATGCAAAGACCAAAGCACAGTCAATGCAGTGGAACCACTTGGACTCTCCACTTCCAAAGAAGGCAAGGGTGCAGCCCTCCTCTGGCAAGGTCATGCTCACAGTCTTCTGGGACCAGGGCGGAGTAGTGATGACAGATTTGTTGGCAAAGCATACCACAATTACAGGAGCCTAGTATGTTTCACTTTTGAGGAAATTAAGGGAAGCTATCAAAATCAAGAGGTGGGGTAAGATCAGAAAAGGTACCATTCTCCTGCAGGACAATGCTCCGGTCCACAACTCGCATGTCGCGAGATCAGAAGCACGGCTGTGCGGTTATGAAATCCACCAACATCATCCCTAATCTCCTAACCTTGCACCCTGTGAATTTCATCTCTTCCCAGCCATGAAGTTTTATTTGAAAGCGTTTCTCAGATTATGCAGCCTTGATTTCTAAAGTCACGTCGTGGTTAGAGGACCAACCTAGGGTGTTCTACAAACACGGTCTCCAGGGCTGCATCAAACGATGAGAAAAATACATAACTCTGGGTCGTTACTATGTAGAAAATAATAACTGTGCCAAGTTTCGTTGGTCTACTGCTATGTGAAGTAGGTCAGGGGCATTATTTATTGCACGCCCCTGGTCCACAAAATATTGAAATAAAAAATATAAAAAAAAAAAAAAAACGTTTACCAAGGTTTTTCATATTGATGTACATGATAATACTTTGATAAGTATGTTTTAAATTAAATAGGGATGTTATAATAAAATTGTGGGGTCTTCGTTCGCGCCTGGCCTCCATAGAATGGAAATAGGCACACACTTTAATAAAGACTTTCCATATATATCTGGGTAAGTATACTTTGATAATTATGTTTCAGTTTGAAGAAATATGGTATAATAAAATTATAGGGTGTTCGTTCGCGACTGACCTCCATAGAATAGAAATATGCCACAAAGTCTAACAAGGTGTTTTAATAGAGATCAACAGAATATGGTGATGAGTGTTTCAGTGTGAACAGTTATGGTATAATAAATTATGGGGTTTATCTTATTTTTTTACTTTCATCATATTTTGCTTTGGTTTTGATACCCTCAAATTCGAAGCAATCTCTTCCTGTATTTTTTTTTTTTACAAAGGCATCACCACATTATCAAGGCCCAGAGGCCACTTAAGGATAAGGGCTAAAGAGTGTACAGTAGAAATTGGTCAATATAGTAATCATTAGTAATGAAAATTTTGTAAATTTAATAACTTATATGGAACGGCTCATCAAGAACTTATTTACTTTAGACTTGAACACAACCATATTGTATTCAGCCGGAAAGCAGGAAAAAGGAAGACAATTCCACAGGCGTGCAGTTCTAAGAAAGAAACTTTGTTCATGGAATCTACGTTTAGGTTTAGGCACAGATAAAGAGTGGGGGAAATTATTGATAGTGTTTACAGCTAGACGAGTGTTTCTTGTGAAAGTTTGGCGAGGGGGGACCATAGATTGAAGCTCAGTTGAACACTTTCCATGAAAATAACGATACATCAGAGACAAACTCGCAACATCTCTTCTGTGAGATAGCGGTTGCAAGGAGGAGAAAAGGACATCTCCTACGAGGCTACGAAGTCTAACCTATCATACTTTAATAAGCAAGAGTCCATTTTCTGTAGGCTCTTTTGGAACCCAGTCGACGACGGGTAATTTTGCTAGTATATATATATATATATATATATATATATATATATATATATATATATATATATATATATATACGATATGTGTTTGTCAATGTGTTTGCAAAAAGTCTCTACCAAACTTCTGATTATTTGGAGTTGAAATGTTACATAAAGCCTATTTCCACGTATAGTAAAATTTAAGATTGGTAATTAACAAGAAAAATAAACTCCAAGAGTTAATAAATGAAAAAAATGGTAGTATTGTCCCTGTCGCAACGCAAATGTACCCTTGTGTTTTTTTTTCTGCCGATACTCTAATTCAAAGTTATAGTTTAAACATCGTTATTTTTAGTAGGTCTTCATGTGTATTGCTTTAGGTCATATGGTAACGGATATGAGTGCAGAACCTATATCTGTTGGTTCTAATACTGTCTTATGCCACACGAGTATATTATTTAAGTCTTTAAATATCGACTACATATGACGTACAATACAATAATCTATAGTGAATTTCCTTTATAAAGATAAAGCCAAAATCCCCATAGAATTTTAGAAGTAAAATATCACATCTAATATATATATATATATATATATATATATATATATATATATATATATATATATATATATTAGATGTATATATACACACACACACATATATATATATATATAATTTACTGCTTATTTTTTTTCAGTAAAGGAAGTTGCCTTTAAGACATACGTGTTTCGATAGGAAACGAAGTAAACACTAACACCTAAGAACATATAAATAAAATTATATACAGAAGTATACGTATATATATAATATACCATTACTTATATATATATATATATAGAGAGAGAGAGACAGAGAGAGAGAGAGAGAAAGATATATATATATATATATATATATATATATATATATATAGAGAGAGAGAGAGAGAGAGAGAGAGAGAGAGAGAGCATAACTTTAGTATGAGTAAGCATGTTATATAAAACACATTAATACGAAAACCGGTGAATATTATAAATAAACCTACCAACATTGATAATGTTTTATAGTCTAAGTAAAAAAAGTAAACAAAAATTCTAAAAATATTATTGCTTGGTTTGCCATTTTCGTTTCGTTCAATATTCTATAACACATTTCTAGATAAATTCCAGTCTGACGGACCATGACCTAACGGCTTTATTGGATGTCAGCTTAAATGTTCCAGAAACCAATGAATATAAAGTAAATATCACGAATACATATACACTGAGCTCTGTATTAATATATATATATATATATATATATATATATATATATGTATATATATACATATATATACATATATATATATATACACACATATATATGTATATATATGTATATATATACCTATATATATACATATAAATAAAATAAAATGAAATAAAAATAACATATATATATATATATATATATATATATATATATATATATATATATATATATATATATATATATATATTTAGTGAAGAGGAGATTTAAGAAGACATATAGATATATAAATAGAGACCGAAGGGTGAAATAGATAGCAAAACTGTATATTTCATGCGAACGTATATCTTTAAATGTTAGTATAATACGTATTTTAATGTATTGCTCTGTACACAGGTGTGGAAAATTAATATGCACGTATGAAAAATAAAGTTATATGTTTGTATATATAAACACATGTATGTATTAAGCCATATTACCAATCTATATATCGATAAAAGTGAACCTGTCTGTGCGTCTGTCTGCGTGTCTGTTTGTGTGTCTGTCTGTGTAGATTTCCCTACGCAATAACTCTGTCAATTTTTAGTCTATAGACTCCAAATTTGATATACAGTGTACTGTTTTCGGCCAGAAATTTGGCTGTTAAAGGGTCCAAGTTAAGCGATGTCACCTTTTTCAACTCTACCAAACTCCTCCGACAATCTCTTTGTCTAAACACTTGAAATATTAGATATATATTTCTTAGACATGGATCTAACTTAATAACTTAATTTGAACCCAAAACAATAAATGTTAACGGGTCATGATAGGGGTAAAAATATATATATTTTTTTTGCTCAGCATACATCTCCAAGTGAACGTGTCTGTGTGGTTGTGTGCCTGTCTGTGTGTCTGTTGTGTACATTTCCCTACGCAATAGCGTTGTCAATTTTTAGTCTACAGACTCGAAATTTGATATACAGCGCACTGAGATTTGAGAAAATATACGTGATCCGTTTTCAGCCAGAAATTTGTCTGGTGAGAGGTCAAAGTTCAACGATTTTACGTTTGAGAACTCTACCAAACTCCTCCGACAATTTTTTTTTTTTTTTTTTTTTGCTTAGCATACACCTCTAAACACCCGGGCAACGCCGGGCTGAAATGCTAGTATATTTAAAAATGTGAACGCTTCTGTGTATCTGTGTTTCTGTGTGTTCGTCTGTGTGTCTGTCTGTGTACATTTCCTCGGCAACAAATTTGTCAAATTTAAGTGTACGGACTTGAAATTTGATATAAAGAGTACTGACATTTGGGGGAATCTATATGATCCGTTTTCGGTCAGAAATTTTTCTGTTAAGGGGTCAATATTCAACGATTTGACTTTTAAGTACTCTACAGAACTCCTCCGATAATTTGGGGTCTAAACACTTGGAATTTTATATATAGGTTCCTTGGACATGGATCTACCTTAGTAACTAGATTTGAGCCCAAAACAATAAATGTTAAGGGGTCATAATAGGGGTAAAATTAAAAAAAAAATTGATCTCTGCGGTCTCTACCTAATTACTCAGACAATTTCTCGACTAAACATTTGAAATCTTACATGAACGCTATTCAGAGATAGGGCAAGCCTTTTTCGTCAGTTTTGGTCGAAAATTTTTAGTTACCAATATATAAATGTACGTATGTATGTATGTATGTTTGCATGTCTGCTATAACTTTCAACAGAAACCACGGATGTTACCAAGATCAGTATTGTTTTGAATTTCGGCCTTTCATACACAAATATCGAACGATTGGCTTAAACATTAATATCTTCACCTTCAACTAGGCACTTTTCTACCGGGGGGGGGGTCGCTTTTTCCGGCGATATTTTTGAAAGATATCCTGTCCTTCCGATTGTCTATCCTTAATATAAACTTGAGTCACATCAGGTTTGGCGGTGGTCCTAACCCCAAAGACGTCAGTTTTTAGTTCCCGTTCTTTTCATCCTTCGCGGTACGGGTTCGATCCTACCTTTCTACTAACACTTTTTTTTTTTGCTCAATATACTAATCCAAACACCCGGTCTACATCGGGCAGAAATGCTAGCCTATATATCTATAAAAGTTAACGTGTGAACGTGTCTGTGCGTCTGTGTTTCTGGCTGTGTGTTTGTCTGTGTGTATTTCCCTACGTAATAACTCGGGCAATTTTTAGTCTACCGACTTGAAATTTGATAAACAGGGTACTGAGGTTTGGGAAAATCTATGTGATCAGTTCGGCCAGGAGTTTTGCTGTTAAAGGGGTCAAAGTCTAACGATTTGACATTTTGAGAACTCTACAAAACTCCTCCGGCAATTTTGGGTCTAAAAACTTGACATTTTAGATAGGGGTTCCTTGGACATGGATCTAACTTAGTAACTTGATTTGAGCCAAAAAAATAAATGGTAATGGGTCATAATAGGGGTCAAAGTAAAAAAAAAATTGACCTTTTTTATTTATTTTGTTGCTCAGGATACACATCCAAACACCCGGGCAACGCCGGGTACCCATGGTAGTCTCTCTCTCTCTCTCTCTCTCTCTCTGTATATATATATATATATATATATATATATATATATATATATATATATATATATATATTAATAAAAGTGTACCTGTGTGTTTATGTGTCCGTCTGAGTGTCTGTCTGTGTACATTACCCTACGCAGTAACTCTGCAAATTTGTAGTGTACAGGCTCGAATTTGTTCTACCGGGTACTGAGATTTGGGAAACTCTGTGTGATCGGTTTTCGGCCAAAAATTTAGCTGTTAAAGGGTCCAAGTTAAACGAGTTGACCTTTGAGAACTCTACCAAACTTCTCCGATTATTTGGGGGATAAACAGTTGAAATTTCTGATATAGGTTCCTTAATAATTTGATTTGAGCGCAAAACAATAAATATCAAGGGGTCATAATAGAGGTCAAATTTTAAAAAAATGAACTTTTTTTTTGATCAGCATACACCTACAAACCCCCTGGAAAGTCCGGGAACCCATGCTTGTATATCTATAAAAGTGAACCTGTCTGTGTGTCTGTGTATCAATGTGTCTGTCTATGTACATTTCCCTACGCAATAACTCTGTAAATCTTTAGTCTACAAACTCCAAATTGTATATACATGTACTGAGATGTGCGAGAAATTTATGTGACCCGTTTTCGGCCAGATATTTGGCTGTTATGGCGTCAAAGTTCAACGATTTAAACTTTGAGAACTCTACCAAACTCCTCCGAGAATGTGGAGTCTAAACACTTGAAATTTTAGATATAGGTTTCTTGGACATAGATCTTACTTAGTAACTTTATTTGAGCTCAAAATAATAAATTTCAAGCGGTCATTATAGGGGACATTTTTTTTTTTAATTTGACTCCTGCGGTCTAAACCTCATTACAATGACAATTTCTGGTCCAAACATTTGAAATTTTACATAATAGGCATTCAGAGATAGGGTAAGCTTTCTAATCGGTTTGGGTCGAAATATTTTAGTTACCAAAATATGTATGAATGTATGTATGTCTGCTTAAAACTTTCCAAAGAAGCGACGATTTTTCTGAGATCAGTATCGTTTTGAATGTCGACTTTTCAGTCGACAATTATCAAAAAATTGGCTAAAAACATTAATACCATTAATATCTTCACCTTCAACTCGGTACTTTTCTACGGGGGGGGGGCTTTTTTCGCCGATATTTTATAAAGAAATCCTCTACTTAGGAGTGTCTATGCCTAATTTCAGCATAAGCCACTTGCGGTTTGGCGGTGGTCGTAACCACAAAGACGTCAGAATTTTTCCCCCGTTCTTTTCCTCCTTCGCGGTACGGTTTTAGCCTGCCCTCCTACTACAATTTTTTTTTGCTCAACATCCAAAACCCCGGCAAACCCGGGCAAATGCTAGTATATATATATATATATATATATATATATATATATATATATATATATATGAAAGTGTCTGTCTGTCTGTCTGTCCGTGTACATTTCCCTATACAATATCTTTGATATGCAGAATAGTGATATTTGAGAAAATCTTTGTAATCATGTTTCCGACAAAAAATTTTACAGTTAAGGGGTCAAACTTCCATGATTAGACTTTTGAGAACTCTACCAAACTCCTCCGCCAATTTTGGGTCTAAACACTTTAAGTTTTATATATAGGTTTCTTGGACATGGATCTAACGTAATATCTTGATATGAGCCCAAAACAAACAATTTTAAGGGGTTATAATCGGGGTCAAAATTAAAAAGAAATATATTGCCTTATGCGATCTCTACTAATTTACTGGTCTAAACATTTGAAATTTTACATAAAGGGCATTCAGGGATATGGCAAGCTTTTTAATCGGTTTGGGTTGAAAATTTGTGCTACTACTATATAAATGTATGTATGTTTGCATGTCTGCCTAAATCTTTCAGAATCGTTCTGAAGCCTGGCCATTCAGACAACAAATACCGAAGAATTGGCTGGAAACATTAATTACTTCACCCTCAACTGGGCACTTTTTTACATGAAGGGATCGCTTTTTTCGCCGATCTATTTGAAAGTCATCCCCTCTTTTCGATTGTCTAACCTTTATTAAAACTACGTTACTTAAGGTTTCGTGGTGGTCGGAACAGAAAAGACGTCGCGCTTTTTTCACGTTCTTTTCCTCCTTCTCGGTGTAGGTTCGAGCCTGCTTTCCTATTAACACTTTTATTTATTTATTTTTTTTTGCTCAACACACTCCTCCAAAGACGCGGGCAACGCCGGGAACCCTTGCTAGTATATCTAAAAAAGTGAACACGTATGTGTATCTATGTGTCTCTGTGTCTGCCTGTTTACATTTCCCTGTGAAATAACTTTGTCAATTTTAAGTCAACAGACTCCAAATTTGATATACAAGGAACTGGGGGTTGGTAAAATCTTTGTGACCGTTTTCGGACAGAAATTTGGCTGTTTAGCTCCCCCACCTACAAACACCCGGTCAACGATTTGATTTTTGAGAACTCTACCAAACTCCTCCCACAATTTTTGGTCTGAACACATGTTGCTCAACATACACCTCGAAACACCTGGGCTACGCCGGGCATAAATGCTAGTATATCTATAAAAATGAAAACGTCTATCGATCTTTTCTCTATGATAGTTTAGGAGGACTATTATGCAGAAAGGCGTTACTTTATATATTCACACTTTTTAATATATACATAAGCACATGGCCTTTTGAACAGTACATAGGGCCGAGCAAAGCCGGGCGGAACAGCTAGTTTATCTATCTATCTATCTTCTATACTCCTATAAATTCGTTTTTCAAGCGTGTGTATTGATATTCACATTAAAACCCCTTCTTATATTTATTTAATAAGCAAATACAATGTTGTCATGTATGGAGCGTGGAATTTCATTTACTAGCAGAAGATCTAGCTAATTTGCATATTCTTTTAAACACTCAATTTAATTAATTCCCTATAAGTTCCTTCGGTTTTCTGATGCGATGATCATCTTTAGTTAACTATTACGTGTAATTATATTCTTGCAGATGTTCTACATGATTTATACTTGCATAATATTTGCGTAAAAAGTTTATAGTAAACACAAACTTGTTTCTATAGATATTAATGTATATGTATATATTTTTGTTTAAAAAAATACCTACCAAACTCCTCCCAGAGTTTATGGGCTGCAAACATGAAACTTCATATATAACGTATTTGAATCCATGTGAAACTTTGTATTTATATATAGCCCGGAAAAATCGATGCAAATGTATGAAAATTAAAAAAAAAAAAAAAATGAAATTTGCCAGGTGGTGGAACGCCATTACGAATGCATATTGGTTCATGCTTTAATTTTTAGCATTGGAGTAAATATGTGTGCATGGCCCAGTCATTGGAGCATGATACATAAAAAGGTCGTAAGCTGAAGGATATCCTTTCGATTCTCGGTGGTGGAGAACGACGATTTATTTTTTTAACTTTTAAAATCATTACTATGTATTGAGTCCAATATAATCTATATATATATATAAAAGCGAAAATGTATGTATGTATGTATGTATGTTTGTGTGTCTGCTACAAACTTTTGACCGACGGAACAAAAATTCAAAAACTTGGTATCATATTAAAGCCTGGACGACAAATATCGAAAAATTAGCCCAAAAGGACCATCAGAAGTGCATCAATTGATCGATTTTCTGAAGGGGGGGTCCCAAAAAAGTGACATTTTAATGTAAAGCATTACATATTTTTAAATCGATTTATAACTGCCCAAACAAATACGGGCGCCAACTCTTCTACAAAAAGTATACACGGGGCCGTTTATTTTGGGTCAGTTTGTATTTAAAACCCACTGAGTCATGTCACGTGATCTTGACGTCAGCCAGCTCTAATGGCAGTCTGAATTTACAAAAACATGTTATCAGTAAAAAAAAAATAAAACTTACACAAGCTAAACTATGAACTTCTACGCTATGGCAACGTTACCAAAGTTATTAGCACATTCAGAATAGTTAGATACGATAGTTGAACGGAAAATAACAAGCCAAAAATGTGAAGTTAAAAAAAAATGCGCTTAGAAAAGATATTAACGATCGAAGTTTTTACAAAAAAAAACAGCCAGACGCCATTTTCCAGTCTTTAGAGTAAGGAAGACGAAGTGAGAGAGAGAGAGAGAGAGAGAGAGAGAGAGAGAGAGGGGCACACATACACAAACGCAAACACAGAGACAGACAGATAGACAGATGAAGAGTGATGTCTAGACAGGAAACGAAATACGTAATTTAATAAAAAATAAAATACTGCTATGTCATCTCGTAACGCTCCTGCGTTGACCTCATTTAGTGGTTATCTGTCAATCAAACCTCTTTCTCTCGCTTTATAACCCTCATTTTAACACTATAATCAATTCCTCTTACTCTTAGCCTAGACAGTTAAGTGGTTGGAGTTAGTTTCATCTCCGCGTTCCGGGTTCAATCAAGCCTCAGGACCAAAACTATTTTTTTCTTTTACATCTATAGAAACGCGGGCAACGTTTCTTTATTTTTTTTTTACTTCGCTTATTCTTTAGTTTACTCCCCCCCCATATACACACAGCGGTTTTTTTTGTCGCTGTTATTTTTTTTGATTTGGTTTTTCCGATTTTTTTAACATACATTCAGGGTTATTACTCATTCCCCCCATACACACACCTAAAAACACCCGGGTAACGCCGGGTAGCCCCCACTAGTCTATGATATAAATCTCACCTGTTTGTTTAAATGTATGTATATATGTGTGTATATTTGTCTGTCTAACACTTTCAACAGGCGACGAATTATCACGAGATCGGTATTGTTGTGAAGCCTACCCTTTAGACGACATATACGGAAAAATTGGCTAAAACCGTCATCTGGGCGCTTTTTCGCCGCTGTTTTCGAACATGGTACTCTCTTTTCGATTGACTAGCCTAAATTTCAACCTACATCACTTCCGGCTTGGCGATTGACGGGTTCGAGCCAGCCTGCCTACAAACAGTTTTTTTTTTGTTTTTTTTGCTCAACACACATATTCAAACACGCGGATGACGCCGGGCACCCAGCCTAGTTTATACTAAAATTGATCTCTCTCTCTCTCTCTCTCTCTCTCTCTCTCTATATATATATATATATATATATATATATATATATATATATATATATATATATATATATATATATATGCGATTTTTATATACTAAGATAACGTCACAACTTAATGAGCATATGAGTCCTGTAATGAAAACCACACGTGTATCCATAGCGATACATATATATATATATATATATATATATATATATATATATATATAGTTTACACTTCATCTATATATATATAAATATAAATATATATATATATATATATATATGAAATATATGAATATACTCACACACGCATATATATACATATATATGTACATATATGCGTGTGTGTGTATATTCATTTATTTTCATATATCTATATATATATATATATATATATATATATATTTATATATAGAGATGAAGTGTAATATATATATAAATATATATATATATATATATATATATATATATATATATATGAGTAGACTATCAAGCTACGTCGAGACAATCAAGCAAAACATTATTGTCGTATTTATCCCAAATTAGCAAAACCGAAGCTGGCTTGCCAGGAGGCGATATATATAGTGCCGGAAAATTCAGTCATAATGTATTGACTAGAATACATATACATATATATGTCTAAATAATATATATATATATATATATATATATATGTGTGTGTGTGTGTGTGTGTGTGTGTGTGTGTGTGTGTGTGTGTGTGTGTGTGTGTGTATATAAATATGACACTCATCATGAAATTTTTACCGTACAATAATATTATAATCTTCAAAATATCTGCAAATTACCATGTAGTTCTGCTACTAAGAAATAAAGATCGAAGCATTTGAATTTTTAATCTCACTACGGGTATAGTTATATCCATATAGGTGGCCTCTGCGAAGTCACAAGAAGACACAACTAACATAAAAATTCACAAGCTAAATTCATCTCAAAGCAGCATAATTTTAGTTTGCCAGGTCTCTATATATACAAATGTAAACAAATTTTGGCATAGTTTATTGATGTCACATAATCGACCCTTTGTTTACAAATTCCAAATTTTACAGTATTATAATCTGCAAATTCCCTGTAAAGTTTCATGCATTTTCGTGTAATAGAACCAAATATATAAGCATTTCAATAATGAACTAAGCACTGATTATATATATATATATATATATATATATATATATATATATATATATATATATATATATATATATATATATATATATATATATATATATAAATATTTCCGTGTGTGTGTGTGTGCGTGCGTGTGTTTATTTCAACGTCGGTTTCATTTTTTTACTTACATCATTACGATTTTTTCAATCAATACGACTGTAACTTATCCTGCCGATAAACAATTCAAGTCAAAATAAATTTTAAAGAAACATTATTTAAAATTACACATGTGCATTAAAACATAATAGCTGAAATGTTTGAGCGAGAGGGACGAGTAAGCTGGAAGAAAAGGAAACGGAAAGGACAAGAAAAGGGCTGGGGTTTGAAATGTAGATTGTATGTTGTTAGTATTATAATTAAAGAATAAAAATATATAGAAAAACATTAATTAAAATTAAAATTAATTTAAATAAAAAGAGAGAAGATTGTTAGTAAAAAAAAGGAAGATAAAAATGGGGTAGAGGAAAGGGATAAAAATTACGGGGTTAGAAAGACAATCCGAAAGGGATAAGCATCGAAAAGGTAGGAGTCAAACATGTGTTAATAGGGGCCAGCAGTAAAATATATTGCACGTGTTAATGCAGTCCTACATCGGTTAAAAGTTATGTTGTGTTCAGCTACTTTGCTAGTGTATGATAGAGCAAAGATACGCCCAGTTTAAAAGAAGGTGGACGCATACGTCCAATAAATGTAAGACAAGTTGTCTTATATGAACGAAACTGGTAATGGTTGTGTATTTATAATTAGCAAATACTTAGTAAAGATGATGGGATATATAATTATTATATTTAATATTATTACCCCTTGAATAAAAGATAAAAAATTGAGTATTATTATTATTATTATTATTATTATTATTATTATTGTTGTTGTTGTTATTATTATTATTGTTATTGTTGTTGTTAAGTATTGTTATTATTAATATTATTGTTATTATTTTTATTATTGTTATTATTATTATTATTGTTGTTGTTATTATTAGTGTTGTTGTTGTTGTTAAGTATTATTATTGTTATTAATATTATTGTTATTATTATCATTGTTGTTGTTGTTATTATTATTATTGTTGACCAAAAGTGACACCAAAAGTGACAAGTGCAGCACATTTTACCTATTATAATTTCCAAAAAATCAAATATCCAATTCACAGGCCCATTCCTTTCCTGTTAAATTCATGAATTCATAATTTTCGTATGATACATGAATTAAAGTTGATTTGAATAGGAAAAAATAAAGTGATTTAAGAAAAAAACTACAATGAGTGGACGACATCTGTGCAAGATAAAAAGAGCAAAAATAACTAAACATTTTATTAACTAAAACTTCAATTAATTAGTCATGCAAAGTTACCGCTGTATGTTACTTTTTTTTTTTCGTTTTATGTATTTACGATTTAATATATAAACTTATTTTAATTCAATGATTTTCAAATTATTTTTCTTTTGTTGATCTGGTTTTTAATAATAAGAGAAGTTTGATATTAACGAATCACATCGCTGTGTCTCAAGTGGTAATTCATACGCATATATCTTTGTTTTACCGATATTATAATGTTGGTTTATCAACGTGAATATCAGTCATAACCTTTAGTGTTAATAAAAATGTAGTTTGAACATTCTCCTGTAACTCTCTCTATATCCCTTATGCATACATCTTAACATATTATTAATTGTTTTTCCTCTTGTTTTTTTTTGGAACGAATTGCTATAATGAATATCAAAAAACACATATTGTACAGAAAATGAACCTCACAAAAATAAATGCAGGTTTAGGGATGGTAAATATATATTTAATAAATATCACTGTAAGCCATAAAATGGCGGCTTCTGTACCAGAGCTGTGACGAGCATATTTAATTTTAAGAAAGAAGTGTTAGGAATGTGTTCCGTTCGTTTCTCTGATTTATACATATTTGAACCAGGATGAAATTTTTATACGATAAACGGTTTCGATATTATTTAAACTAACTTTCTAGATGACGAATTTGTTGCATTTTGTTTCATTAATGGGTAAACAATTGCAAAGATTTCTTTTTTGTTGTTGTGTATAGCAATTTCCACAAATCCACCCACTCACACACACACTCATATATATATATATATATATATATATATATATATATATATATATATATATATATATATATACTTGTTTATTGTTATATAAACATGCTCACATCCCGCTGCTACAAATAGCCACTTGTTTCAATCAAACAACAGATATCATCAGGCAGCGACTTGACTATTCAAAAGTTCAATGAATAACCTATATTTATAAGTTTATTCATTGAACTTTTGAATAGTCAAGTCGCTGCCTGATGATATATGTTGTTTGATTGAAACAAGTGGCTATTTGTAGCAGCGGGATGTGAGCAGGTTTATATAACAATAAACAAGGATTATCAGCTCTTTTTATTGAGCACTATCTAACAACCTCGTTGAATTCATTAGTCCATTACTTTTGAATATAAAAAACCCCGAGTATATATATATATATATATATATATATATATATATATATATATATATATATATTTAAATATATATATATATATATATATATATATATATATATATATATATATATATATATATATATATATTCATCCCTAATGCATACATTGGTGAGATCCTTCTACCGCTCCAGAAGATATCTCACTACTGATGCAATTCTCTATCTATATAAAAGCCAAGTACGTCCAAGGATGGAATACTGTTGCCATATCTGGGCAGGAGCTGCCAAAAACAGCCTATCATGCCTTGACAGAGTACAAAATAGACTTCGTGGTTTAGTGGGAGATGCCCTTTTCTCTACCCTGCAACCCCTCTCCCACAGAAGAGACGTTGAAAGCCTATCCTTGTTTTATCGTTATTTTCATGGCAGGTGCTCGTCTGAACTCCAATCCCTGGTCCCCCCTCGCCAATCTTTCACGAAAAACACGCGTCTAGCTGAATCCACTGTGAAAAATTTCCCCCACTCTATATCTGTGCCTAAATCAAAACGCGGATTCCATGAACAAAGCTTCTTTCTTAGAACTGCACGCCTGTGGAACTCTGTTCCGTCGTCCTGCTTCCCTCCGGACTACAACTTGGATGTCTACAAGTCTAATGTTAACAAATTCCTAATGAACCGCCCCCTTAAGTAAACACTTCATCAAATCTCCACACTAACGTTATGTACTTGCAATAACCCTTATCCCTGAGTGGCTTCCGATCCTTGATAAGTGGTGATCACTGTGTAAAAAAAAACAAAAAAAACAAAACTAGTAGTTTTTATTCCCTCTTTTTTTATTTTAAGGCATTTCTATAATGAATATCTAAGAAGATAGAATACACAGACATAAAAACTCACAAATATACATTCAGGTTTAGGGATGATAAATATATATTAGGTTAGTATTACTGAAAGCAATATTTTTCCCCTGCGCTAAAACTGTGATGAAGATATGATATTTTAAGAAAGACAATAGAGTTACGGATGTGTTCTCTCCGTTTCTCTGATCAATAATAGTTTAAACAAGGTAGAAATATTAATGCGATAAATGATTTCGATAATATTTATATAATAACTTCCTCAAAGATTAGATTTCTTCTCATTTTGTTTCATTACTGGGCGAACAATCGTTCACTTGATTCCGATTGAAAACATTGATTTTTGTTGTTGTTTATGGTAATTTCCATTACTATTATATTACTCCCTTGCATTATTTACGAGGGGTGTGCAATAAGTTGTGCCCCTGCCTCACTTCCCATAGCAGTAGAGCAACGAAACTTGACACAGTTATTAGGCTTTCTCTCCAGAGGAACAACCCACGGTTATGCATTTCTCCTATCGTTTGATGTAGCTCTGGAAACCGTTTTTGTAGAACACCCCAGGTTTGTCTTCAAACCACGACGTGACTTCAGAAATCAAAGTTGCATAATCTGGGAAACGCTTTCCTTTCAAAAACAACTTCATGGCTAGGAAGAGGTGAAAGTCACAGGGTGCAAGGTCAGGAGAGTAGGGAGGATGGTGAGGATTTCATAACCACATGCCCGTGCTTCTGATCTGGCGGCATGAGAGTTATGGACCGGAGTGTTGTCCTGCAGGAGCAGGATACCTTTGTTGGTCTTGCCCGGCCTCTTCATTTTGATGGCTTCCATTTATTTCCTCAAAAGTGAACCATAATATGCTCTTGTAATTATGGTACCCTTTGCCAGGAAATCTGTCATTACTACTCCGTCCTGGTCCCAGAAGACTGTCAGCATGACCTTGACAGCGGAGGGCTGCACCTTTGCCTTCTTTGGAAGTTCTGAGTCCAAGTGCTTCCATTGCATTGACTGGGCTTTGGTCTCTGGGTCATAGTGATTGCCCCAGGTTTCTTTCTGTGTAATCAGTCTTTTGGATAACTTTGACTCATCTTCTTGGCACATCTCCAAATTCATCCTCGAGCACTCGACGCGTTCTCGCCTCTGGAATGGTGTGAGCAACCTGGGAATCCATCTGGCAGACACCGTATGCATATGCAAATGGTCATGAAGGATTATTTCCACAGGCGCTGTACTAATCTTTACATCTTGGGCTATTTGGCGAATAGTAATGCACCGATCTTCCAAAATGGCAGCCTTAACTTGACGGACAGATGCCCTATAAATGGGAGACTGTGGGCGACCAGGTCTGAGAGCTGTTTCCACAGACTTCCGGCCATGTTTGACTTCACGATGCCTGCGTTTTACAAGGTCATATGATGGGCCATTATGACCATAAGTTTCTTTCATTTTATCGAAAGTCTCATGTAGTGTGCGTCCTTTCAAATACAAAAACCGGATCACTGCTCGACATTCAACAAACTCTATTTCACACCTGACTCAGTTCAAACACCTGTAAAACAGAAACCACAATTAGATCAGAGCTGTAATTTGCCAGATAACCCGCAGAGATATAAACATGCAAAATTTCAGCTAGATCAGACAACGGGAAGTGGGCCAGTGGTATTACTTGTTGCGCACCACTCGTACTGTATTCCAAACCGAACTTATTACATAAATTCAGTTTTTTTTTTGTTATTTTTGTCATCTTCGTTATTTTTTCTTATCAGACATATTGTAATACGCACTTTTTGTGCTACTTCATAACTTACTGTTTCGATGGGTTGTAAAGTAAGAGGGTTCAGCTTGCCATAATTTAGATGCATTTCTAATACGAATTTCTGTATTGTTTTACACGGCATATTCGTAAATTTGCATAACAGCAATAATTGCCGACTCTTCATAGGAATATGTGCGGAAAACCAATTACAGCGAGATTTAAAAAAATCCATCACTATATATGGCATTTGTACACGATAAAAACAACAACAGAATAATTGTGTTTATACCTACAGAAATGAGTGTTTCATGCTTACGAATCATCAATGTAGGATGACAATAATAAACCCCTGTCTTTGCAGGTATAAAAATAATATTGTTTATGTATACTTATAAAAATAATATTGTTTATGTATACTTATAAAATTAATATTGTTTATGTATACTTATAAAAATAATATTGTTTATGTATACTTATAAAAATAATATTGTTTATGTATACTTATAAAAATAATATTGTTTATGTATACTTATAAAGCCCATTTACGAATTATACGTGTGTGCAATATTTCGAAAATTAAAGCTAAGATGCAGTCAAATACCCTTTATGCAACATTCATGACTTTCGCTGGTTTGAACATTCTGGAATGTCTAATATCCTACAATTGATCGTTTATTAGTTCTGTATATTCTCGTGGCATTTTTTGGTGCCCCGTGAGTATCCTTAACAAATGGAGTCAAAGGAGGCTTCGTGGATAGGTGGTACTTTTCCGACCGACAAAATTGTCACTTGCTACAGTGATTATTCCGTACTTATTATCTACTAGTAGAAAATACAAAAACCTCATCTGACAAAAACACTGTATAATAATTGTGCTTGCTGCTATATATATATAGAAATTTGCAGGTTGTAATATAGGGGGGATTTTAATTCATTTAATAGATGCACCCCGATTAAGCGGGGCTCTCGCCTACCGCTACCAAGCAGCAATCCACGTAATGAGAATACTGTCAACCTTCCTTCCTGAACAATTATATAAAATAGGTAACACTTTGTTTTTGGAGGTATATCATCAGCACGTGACCAAACAAGTAAACAAAACATTAGAAAGAAAATCACTACAGCAGTTAAAACTCATGCATAAGATCTCTAGACGTCAAGAACACAATACAGTTTAGTTCCAGAATAAGATTTACAATTTAAATAAACATAAAAATTTCAGCCACAGGATAAATAATATTTAGGTTAAAATATATATTTTTATAAAAATATCACCACGTTTAATAATGACGTAGGTTGTTGGCCGCTTAATAGCGAGAGCTTCGAGTATTTTTCTTTAAAAATATTAGTTTCATAACGTATTATTTCCGAATTATTAACTACAGTAGGCACCACCAAAACTGGGGGGGCAGGTAAGTACTTTTTGACGGACCGTATTTTTAAAAATCTACCAAAAATCAGGTAATTATCATTTTAAAATCTTTGATAAATAAATTAACAATTTTTTTTAGCGAGCCGAATAATGCATGACCATTATTAAACAGGACATGCTTTGAAGAATCAATACAAAAAAATCGATAAATATCGTGCCCTTTGTGTTAAAAATAGCATCAGTTTTTTCGATCTCGTGTGAAAACGTTTGGCGCCTTTCAACTACGGTGGACCAAACGCGCTGAAATATTTTTTTTATTCTGCTTTAAATTGAACCCACCCCCATTTTGGGGAGCCTAGCACCCACACACATACACATAAAAATCAAACTCATACAAATGGTCACCCATCTGGTACTGGCCAGTCTCAGCGTTTATAATACATTGAAATTTTCGTCACTGAAAAGTAAGTGTTCGGGGGCTTGTTTGGTCTTCATTCGTTTGCTTTTTATCAAGTACAAATGTAAACACTGTAATAAAATCGACGCGAAGTAACTGGTTGCCTATATGAATAAGTGGAATTATTTGAACTCCAGGTACTAATATTATAATATTTTTACATATTCACATAGAAAATAACCCTAAATCTTAGTTAGACAACAAATAAACACATTAATTCTTTCAAAAAACTTTTTTTTTAACTATTTATGTACGTTTTTTGTGCGAAACAAAACATGCCAATTGTTAACTTTTGGGGAAAATTAAACATTTTAAACTTAATTAAAAATAGTAGAAAAAGTTTTACATTATTCTGCTTTCTATATAATAAAATTCAGGGTTTTATCTTTCTGGAAAAAAAGTTACTCAGAAATAATGGATTTTAATAAATGTAATTTCGTTTTAAAAACAAGAACTCGATTTTTCGGCGGTGTCTAAACTAAAGGTTCTCTCAGAAACACACCCAGCCACACCCACATGCATACATACGCACACGCACAAACACATACACACACACACATATATATATATATAATATTACAAATATATAAAATTTCTTTAATAATAATAAGTACATACAAGAATTATAAGAAATGTTAATATAGAACAAAGCCAAAATTGGTAACACAAATTGCTTCCTAACCAAAATAATGAATTCCTTTCTCTTTACCTGTGCAGTCCCAAAGAAAACATTAATTCTCTGGATGTAGTTTATTACCGATCAATCTCCGTCTGCAGAACTCAACACCGGATCTCTGCTTCCAGGTTTACTATAACATCGTCATCTTCCTATCTAACGTTAATGAATTCGTATCAAGTTCTCCCTCTCCTAAATCATCCTGCCCGTCCCACGTTATACCATAACCGATCATCTTGTCTCACAATTAACTCAAATATTTAACTTAGTGCTTAACCTTACTCTAGACTGACCCCCAGGCCTTAATAAATTTGGAATTCAAATTAACAACAAAATATGCTTCGAAACTTATCGAAATTTGAAAAAAAATTATCGATATTGCTGATTATAATCATGTTGTTAACTGTACTTAAGATTATTTCATCCACAATTTGTGCATCTTTGTGAATCGTAAAAATAAACATACTAACGATAATTTAATAAAACAAATCAAAAATCCCATTCGTGTCTCTTTATTCTGCATAAAATTGAAATTGCTTTCTCTGTAAATAACAAAAGTATATTTACTTTTTCTCCCTTCATACATTGGTCAACTTATATTTTCCTATCAGTAAAAATTAATGTCGAGAGACATGCCGACATTAACCTACACTGATGTTTTTCTTAAGCAGTCAAAGCAATAAAACTGTTTGATCAATTCTCGCTACCAGCTCTTGTGACTCCGGTCATTTAGCACGTTTGACCTTTCAACTTTCAAAAGTACTTGTCGAACATAGTTCTACGCGTGAACCAACAATTCACAGATGCCTTTATTTACACTTCCGCCTTCAGAGTCCTTCGAGGCCAACATCCAAATAGCTACATAAACTGTCAGCAATTTCACTTACTCTCTATTTGTGCCTACACCTTAAGGAAAATTCAATGAACGGCGTTAGTTGTTCCTAGAATTGCTTGTGTGCGGGGCATAATATCCCAGAGCTGCTCTTCTGCTTAATATATCATAGTTGTTTTCAAGTCCAATCTCGATAAGTTTTTAATAAGTGGTCCTTTCAAATAAACAAACATCGATTGAGTGACCACCGGGGTTTGATTAGATAGGAATATATGCTAAAAAATGTCCTTATTTTTTTTCAAGCACTTACCATCTTGAATTAAACTGGTTAATAGGTGAGCGGCATCTCGCTGCTCAACTCCCTACACAGTGTCCATGTAAATTTGGTCCTAAATAGAAGCCTCCTTTGTCCAGTTACCACTGTGCTTTGTTGTGGTCAATTAACAGTAATTGTAAAAACAGAACAGTCATTATGTACTTAAAACAAAATAAAATGTTTTTGGCTGACAAAATAATTTCCAATTATATCGACAATGTTTTCTAAATCGTTTATTCTTAATCATCTCTAGAATTTAAATTCTTTTTTTATATATATATCGCAAATCATCGATATATGACGTTGTGTTCAAGCTATATTTTATAAAAATTTTTGTCCTTATTTTTTTTTTAGTCGCGTGCAAGCGATTCTATAAGTCACTGTGTAGTCCGCCGGTCGGTCTGTGCGTAACACTTTTGTGCTTGAACTTTTTGGTTAAGATAGAAGGTGTGTTGTTAATAGATGCTGTTCTTAGCTTTTTAAGCTTTCCTCGGCATTTTGGCCAAGATCAAAGTGTACACGTCAATAAAAAATGTTTTAAAAATTGGGAGTTACTAGGACGTCCCCCAATATGAAAGGGTGAATGCGGTATTATGGTGAAAGAAGATACTAGCTGGGAGAAACTTTTGACTTTGTTTAGTTCTGGAGTGGCAAGGATGACCAACGACCCCCAAAATCCCCCCTTTTGAGTTGGCCATGTGCCTAAGTTTTTTGTTCATCGTTGTTTTTTTTTCTGTATTTTTTTTAACATGAATAAAAGATTTAATATCTCAAAGTGTAGTATCTGTTCCGACAGATACTGCAAACTATGACTAGCTATGACTAGCTATGACTAGCAAAGACCAGATGTGGGGGCAACCCCACATGCCTGACCTTTAACCAGCTCCCATTTCCCACCTCTCGGGAGATGGTCCCCTTTTCCCCTTCCCCCTCCCTTCACTACTCACATTAAAAATTGGCGTTGTGCCTAATTTGCTCGGTGGGGGAGCAAATAAATACCATCTGTTCCGACAGATACTGCAAGCTATGACTAGCAAAGACCAAATGTGGGGGCAACCCCACATGCCTGACCATTAACCAGCTCCCATTTCCCACCTCTCGGGAGCTGGTCCCCCCTTTCCCTTCCCCCTCCCTTCACTCCTCACATTAAAAATCGGCCTTGTGCCTAATTTGCTCGGTGGGGGAGCAAATAAATACCATCTGTTCCGACAGATGCTGCTAGCAAAGACCATTGCCCTTGTGGCAATCTTCTGGTCCATGTAGGGGTAACCCTTCTTGGGCCAGCTGGCAAATCACTATCCAGCTCCCATTTCCCACCTCTCGGGAGCTGGTCCCCTTTTCCCTTTCGCCTCCCCTTCACTCCTCACTTAAAAAATCGGCCTTGTGCCTAATTGTCTCGTGGGGGAGCAAATAAATACCGCCGACAGATACTGCAAGCAAAGACCATATGTGGGGGAAACCCCACGTATAAGACCCTGTTCTATGTAGGGGTAACCCTTCATACCAATTTTCACTATCCAGCTCCCCTACTCCCCGGGGAGTTGGTCCCCATTCTACTTCACTCCTCACAATAAAAATCGGCCTTGTGCCTAATTTGCCCGGTGGGGGAGCAAATAAATACCCTTTCCTTGGCATTTTGGCCAAGATCAAAGTGTAGTATCTATTCCGACAGATACTGCGAGCAAAGACCATATGTGGGGGAAACCCACATATAAGACCTTAGTCAATATATGGGCAACCCTTCATACCAATTGTCACTATCACGCTCCCGTACTCCTCGGGGAGTTGATCCTATTTCCCCTTCACTCCTCACATGAAAAATCGGCTGTGTGTGTAATTTGCTCCGTGGGGGAGCAAATAAATACCCTTTTCTTTGCTTTTTGGCCAAGATCAAAGTGTAGTATTTGTTCTTACTACATGCAGTACTTATATTTGTAACTTTGTGATATCAAGTGGGGGGTCACTTTTCTATATTAATTTAATGTAAAATGATCACCCAATTTACAGCCAGTCAGTCTCAAAGCCATTCAAGTAATTCTCCAGATTAATCCAGTTGAGTTTGAAGGATTTCAGTTATTTTTTAAGCATTCAAGTAATTCTTAAGGTCATTCAATTCATCCTTAAGTTCATTAAAGTCATTCTAAGTCAATTACATTTTATTTATTTAAGTCATTTCAGCCCATTTCTCGGTTCTTTTAGTTCATCTTTAAGAATTCATTCATTCATTACACGAGAGCACGCGACTAATCGCTATCGGTCTTGTCATAAGAAAGTCTTATGTATGTAAGATCACTGATATTTATAAATAAAAAAAGTCCGTAAGTTTGTTTCAAAATATTGTGAAGCGCAGGCCAACGGACAAAATTTCTAAGAAATCTATCGCAAAGATGTTGAGCAATAAATGTTTTGAAATATTGTCAAGCAATATTTGCCAAAAGAATATTTAATGTAGCTTTTAAGGCTCTAATGGGATCTATTTAAATAGTGTGGGGTTATTTCACTTCGTTAAGTGTATGCTGAATGTTCAATTCAAAGTAATATTATGCTATTTTATAAACAGAGTCATGCTATGTTTTAAAGGAATATACTACGTTT
Source organism: Euprymna scolopes (assembly GCF_053919585.1). Classification (NCBI taxonomy): domain Eukaryota; kingdom Metazoa; phylum Mollusca; class Cephalopoda; order Sepiida; family Sepiolidae; genus Euprymna; species Euprymna scolopes. Next base: position 105,345,184 of record NC_136490.1, read on the forward strand.
GGAAACAATGCGGAGGTGATGTTTTGCTTAAAAAAATCATTGCATTTCATAGACAATGAGATAAATTTTGTGAAAATTGTGCGAAGCACAACATTTTGGATTTAACATACGTAGTTGAAACAATCAACAGTATTTTGAAATAACACTAACTATTTTTACTTTAACTTCATTGGGATGAGGGGTAAATGCATGTAGTGTAACAAGATATACAAATTATTATGCATACAAATTTGTATATGAATATTGTGTGAACGTTGAATTTATCATAAGATCGATGTATATTAATCACTTTCTAATGTTGTAACTCTTTGGATCATGGCGTAGTATCTCTGTTTCCTGTGGCCATTAAGGACATGGGTCAAATTATTATTATTATTATTATTATTATTATTATTATTATTATTATTATTATTTGATTCGAATGACGACGGGTCGCTGGATCAATTATTATGATTACAAAACAAACAATTAAATTGGGAAAAATGATTGACATATAATATAATAAGATCGCAAAAGGAGTGTGGAAATAGAAAATAGATGTAACTACTATTTTTGGTTTGCGTAAACAAATAATTAGATTGGGTTTTCATCAGATTTTGGTCCGTGGCATATAATGAGACGTAATGAGACACGTGAAGTGATGAAATATAGATTTAGGGAGATTCTAGGCAGTCGTTAGCTGGATATCAGAAAGAAGGGACGACTCAAGACGACGCGGGGAGCGGTGCCATTTCAGACAGCAAAGATGTAAAAATGTGACATTTATGAAAATGCCGGCCGGATCATGAAAATACATGTTCGTAAATAATTCAGGTATGTGTTGTGTTATTTACATCTGTTAAAGATAAGTGTTTGTCTACAACTATTCGATACGTCCACGCCAATATTTTCTTGTTAGAACACTTGCATAAATGTAAAAGAAAATACACACTGGGCGATCCACTAAATTATACAACGTATACACCTACACGCATGTACACGTACATGAACTGACAGATAAAATATAAAACCCAACTAATCGACGTTTGCGTCGTTATGGAACATATTTAAACACGCAACGTAATATAAGCCTTTTTTGCTGGACATAATATAACAATTTAATTTTCTTTCTGCCAGCGAACTAATGTTTACGATAGATTGTGTAATTATCATTTTATAGTTGTTTATGATAGGCAATAGACGAAAGTACACCCTACTAAATATAAATCGCGTTTGAATTTTAATTCAGTATTATAAATGCGCTAAATGCCTACTGAAGAGAGTTTGGATATCCACTAGACTACACTCAAGTTTATATCCTCTATTTATATGTGTTTATCAGTACAACTTAGCAACAGTGTCAATATAACCTTCAAGGTCCAAATAACATGGCAGTATGGCTTACTCACTGGTTTATACGCGAATATTGCACTTGCATTTTATGCTGTTACTAGTATATAATACTAAGCATTGCCTCATCAACATTACATAGATTATTTTTCTTGTACGTTTAGACCAAGAAATAACGAGAGAGAAATAGGATAACATAGGAAAGTGTTCAATTAATTGTATCTCATATCTGAGACAAAGATTAACTTAGCATAGCAGACTTCCATATCGCCGGGACCAGCAAGCCTCACTTCAGGATATATTTTTGACAACAGTTTCTGAAGTAACAAATGCATATTGTCCACTTGAGAATGTTGATCATGCTGTGATAATGATAGACATCATTCTAAACCCTCGACCCAAAGTTGAGGAATCATTGCTTAAATCGAGAAGGTACTATAATAAGGCTGACTTTGATAGCATTAGAGATCAGATCAGAGATGCCGCATGCGGAAATATCTTTTATATTTCTGAGCAGAAATGCTCAAATGAGACCAATGGATAGTTAAAAGCAGCAATTGAAGCACATGTTCCCACAAGAAGTAATATAGTTAATTCCATGCTCCCCAATGGTTTACTTCTACTTGCGCAGTAGCCATTGCTCAGGGACAATATGCATACTGCAGATTTATCCGACATAAGTTCAGTACAAACAGACAAAAGTTTATAGAAGTTAGAAGTAATTGTAAGAAAGAACAGGTAACTATTAAGAGAGAATATACCGAAACAGCCAGAAAACGCATTGAAGCGCAGAAACCAGAAACTCGTTATTCCTGGAAAATCTCCAATAGTTTAGTAAATAATGGCAATTAACAATCCTCCCATTATCCAAGCATCAGGAGATTGTTTACAGGGTAAGCGAGAAGCCTAATATGCTTGTCTCAAACTCTTCTTTGTACCGAGCAAACCACTCCATCCCTGACTTTCTTTTGCTGACAGAAATCACACCTACATCATGAGATCGTTGTATATTATTAATTATATAATAAAAAACTAGACATCTCGAAAGCATGTACACCTGATCTTATCCCAGTTGCACTATTAAAAAAATACTTCGTTGAGCTTGCCTCAATTCTCTTCAACATCTTCAACAAATGCCTTAACGAAACCTACTTATCTGATTGCTGGAAACTGTTATTGTAGTACCGGTTTACAGGAATTCTGGCAACAGAACTAACCCATTAAATTATGGGCCATTAGGCTCCTCCCTCTTAACGCCAAAATATTTTAGTGCATAATTAATCAAGCTGTAGTTCACCTCCTTACAGATGTTAGACTTTTGCTCAACCATCAATATGGATTTAGGCAAGTCAATTTTACTGCAGATATTTAATTTCGGAACCTAAATACCATGCATTAAATAAGACAAGGGAGAAGAGGGCAGCAGCTTTAGATATATCTAAGGCTTTTGGCAGGGTATGCCAGGATCGTCTTCCCATGGAAATCTGCTCCTATTACTGGATGAATGATTTACAAAATTAAATCGTTCTTAAATAACAGAAGAATCCAGTTTGTCTTCGATTTTCGTACATCCAAACAGTATGATATAAATTAGGTTGCACCTTTATTATTCCTGATATTCACAAATTACCTCCCTGAGAAAATAGTTTCCGAGATGGGTATATTCGCTGACCACACCAAGCTCTAAAACAAGCTCCAGAGGAAAAGGAACGAATACATATCAAAGGGAATGATGGAAAACCTGAGGGAAGTCCCCCAAACTGAAGTGAAATGGGTTCTAAAATAAATGACAATGTCCAATGCTACCAAGACTAAGCTCGATTCCTTTACTAATTTCAAGAAATCTTTTCAACTACTAATAGCTATTGCTAAAGATACATTTCTTGAAAGTAGTTTGTACAAACCTCTCGGCTTAACAGTCACGGGGATCATGAGTTGGAACAGATACATTAAAAGCATTGTCAAGGCTGCGGCGAAGGCGGTTGGGTCTTTTAGCCATGCTAAAAGTTACTTACGCCTGGAGGTGTCCTGTGCATATACAAGGCCACTATTCGCCCAGGAAATAAGTATTGTTTTCACATTTGGGCGGTGCATCTCCTGCTAGATTCTCACTCCCAGAGAGGGTTCAACAGAGAGCCGCTCGCCTTAGAGGTTCTGAACTGTCATCTAAGCTTCAGCCTCTATCTCGTCGACGAGATTTTGCATCCCTCTTCCTGTTTTACAAGTAATTTAATGATGGATGCGCCGACGAACTTCAAGTCCTTGTCCTCCCCCGACATAAATCTCCCCCAACCAATCCGACAAGCAGCAAAGTTCCACCCCTACACAGTAAAGATCCCCTGATGTAAGAAAGCCGAGTTACTGCTTTTCCAACTGAACTGTTATGGAGAAATTCAAGTGTAATGCAAACAGACATCTTGCTGCGTCATTGCCTACACAGTATCATTGCAACTTATTTCTCTGATAGTAGCCCCCTACATTAAAATGGCGCTGTACCTTGTTTTGGGTGAAAATGTTATAAAAAATAAAAATTAGAAAATTGCATAGAGAAAAATGAATATTCCTCGCTTTTTAACACACTGAACGTGTTAAAGGTAACGGAGTACGTTAAAGGGAGGTCTTGGTGTCTATACACCACTGATTAAACTCAATGCTATCCGGACATTGGTTGATACATGAAAGGGTGAACCTTGTCCTAGTAAAGTTGCTTCTAGTCATACCACAAGCTGGATTATTAACCATCATTGCGTACGCAAATAGGTAATGCTTTTTCTTATTTTTTAACCAAAAGCTAAACGAGAAATTTATTTAACAATTGAACATATTACTATCTCATATGAAAAACATGCGCTATCACCAGAAATAAGTTATTTTCTTTCTAAGAACGTACATAGAAGTAAAATGAAAAAAACAAAATAATTTAAACAAGACACCATACGAGGATCTAATAAAATGAAATTAATACTTGATAATATCCGATACCCCCTCACAAAAAGTTATTTTAATCAAAGTGAGACGCCATTCAAATAAAAAGAAAACATACAAAAAGCCTCTTGGAAGCATATTTATTTATTCATTAAGATTAGCAGGACGGTATCGGACATTGCACCTTTTATATGCATATTTAACCAGACTAAACTACATAGAAGAAACCGCCAATTAGATGAAACACATTAATTGACCACCGTGCTTAAATAATTGTACAAAGGAACCTATTAATAATAAATCGCGTAGGTGCCTCTCAGTCTGTGCTTCCAGTGATTTCTGGGAAAATTTTAACTATAAATCTGCAGGATTCATCATTATATTAAACCATGATATATGATCCATCAATCTCAGTAGATTAACATTACTTATAACTGTTATGATTCTTACACATTTTTACACTTGCTGGTATGCTCCCAATGTTGCGTTATACGTTCAGCTTCTGTTGCATTAAAAAAAAATAACCTTTATGGAAAATTATATAAGTAGTGTGCTAAATAATACAATCTGCTTGTAAAATTGATTCATATTAATTCTATATGTTGATAAATTTTTGATATGCTGATAAAATCACAGTTACCTTGCTATAAGTATTCGATCACACAAAATCCAAACAATATATTTGTACAAACTCTTTCAACGGTAGCATGTACGGTAATTTGTGCTTGTTATAAAGTTAGGACTTGTGCTCCTCTCCTAATATATATTTGTGTAAATGAAAATCAAAATTATAGCTTTAAACAGCTATGCGTGCATACGTTGTTTGGTGTACAACCACATATACTTGCAATAAACCTAATCACGATTTAATGAAACTGGAAATATTGTATTTATTGTTATAGTGTTTCTAAATCAGTAATATATACTCCACTTCTCAGTATTGTAATTATAACAACGGAAAATGTTCGGCTAAAGTTGATGGAGACTCAATGGGTCTATTTTAATTAGCTACTAAACTGTATTTTATGGAAAAACCTTAATCAGGTATTACTGCACTTACTATTGCATTATATTATTATATATTATCATTTAAGCAAGGAATTGTGTGTACTATTTTATGAGTTATTAGTAGGTGTCGGCTAAGAATTAAACTTACATTAAATAATATATTCAATTGTACGTTGTATGACGCCATTCAATTGTGTTATTAAAAATATATATAATAATAAAATTACGATATATTTACGTTTAATTTTTAATAGTTTTCTACTATTGCCGTGTAAAAGTTATGTTCTGAGTCCTTCATTTTTTTATGTTTATATGGCGTTTCAATGAACCTCTTCGGGATTATTAAAACAGTATCTGCTCTTTTGCATGTTCATTTTCTCATCCTCATGATAGGTAGTAGTAGTAGTAGTAGTAGTAGAATAACCTTTACGGGCTCTAGAATTTGATGTGTGATATTTCGTACACATATTTATCGTTCATAGGTGGCATTACTTATGGCAATGTTTTACATGAGCCAATAATTTATAGGAAATTATTATTATACCGCATAAACACAACAGCATATATTGTTAATAAATTTGCGAAAGATATTTTTTTTAAATAACAATGATTTTCTAAAACATAACAAACTAATTTATTTTGAAACATGTTCAAATGTAATAAGGTAATTATATATATATATATATATATATATATATATATATATATATATATATATATATATATATATATATATATATATATATATATAATATCCCATTCACTTTCATGGGTAAAATAAGAAACCTAAGCAAGAATAAATATTACAAACAGTAATATTTATTCTTGTTTAGGTTTCTTATTTTTACTCATGAGAGTGAATGGGACATTATATATATATATATATATATATATATATATATATATATATATATATATATATATAATAGTGCAACTACTACTAATTCTACTGCTACTACTACTACTACTACTATTATTATTATAATTAATAATAATAATAATAATAATAATAATAATAATAATAAATTATCTTGTAAAACAGTTTAACTTCTTGGAATCAAGTACAACATCGCTGTACACCGAAACTCCGCTCGGCATAGCACAGCAAACATCTTCTGCTAGAGCCTTCCTAGCTTATCAACCCTTGGAATTGACGTACACACTTGCATTTGGGTAAAATGTTAGCCAGTGTAAAATATCACAACGCTGAAAAATAACCAACGTATCAAATATAATAAGAAGATTAACAAAGTAAAAATCCTATAATATTAATAATATTAACAATAATAATAATAATAATAATAATAATAATAATAATAATAATAAACAATTATTTGAATAATAGTTACCACAAAAATGGATGTATTATTATTAGTTTTAGTAGTAGCATTACTAGTAGTAGTATTAATGTTGGAGCATTCATATTTGAAGTAGTATAAGAAAAGCTAAAGATAATCACATCAAATATTACGAATTACATTGACAGTCAGCAAATACTATTAGACCCGCTAAGAAAGACGTTCATTTGTTATTGCATCAATGTTTATTATTTATTCGCTGCAACCACAAATTGTCCACGTGGTAAGAGTTCAGTTTTAAAAGCCGGAACAGGATATCGACCAATGGACGCTTACTATCATCGACTTCCGCCCGGAAATCAGACTTCTACATATCAGTGCTATCTTATATGTTATGCAATGACAATTGCGGATGCATAAAATACAACGTCCTTTCAATTATATATATATATATATATATATATATATATATATATATATATATATATATATATATGTATATATATATATATATATATGCATATATACGTATATAAATATATATATATATTCATATATATATTATATATATACATATATAGTTATGTATATGATTAGTTATGTATATATATAGTTATGACCGTGTATATATATATATATATATATATATATATATATATATATATATATATATATACATATATATAATATATGCATATAAATATAAATATATTCACATATATTTTATATATATATAATTATGTATATGTATTGTTATGTACATATAGTTATGACCGTGTATATATATATACATATATAAACATATACATACATACATACATAAAATTTATTATCGTAAAGTAGGGATTTCATCGTTTAAGGTACATCACCATGTCTAAACCTAGAGAGAGTAGAATGCGAGGAATCCAGGGGGTGACGCTTGAGAGATTATCTCTAGATTAACTAACACATATGCTGGGAAGTTTCGAGTTTCGTAGATGCCAGGTGTTTATTTTTTGCTTAACCATACCTTTATATCAATTAAAGTATTAATGGAGAAACGGTGTTTTTTTAATATATTATCGCAACGAATTGTCGTCAATAGTGTTATATCCCCAGATAAGCAACGATGCACGCACGCACACATGTCCTTATATATATATATATATATATATATATATATATATATATATATATATATATATATATATATATATATATATATATATGTATGTATATATATATAAATATATATATATATGTATCTATATATATATACAAATATATTTATATATATATATATATATATATACATAAATGGGTATGAAATACAGTCAACTAACGTTTATGCAACGCTCTTTATCTGTACCCGATTTCACACTCAAGCGCTAGAATTTGTCGATATATATATAGATATATATGCATATATATATATATATTTACATATATATATATGTATATATATGTATATATGTATATATATATATATATATATATATAGCCAGTTATAAAATATATATGGCAATTAAGCTACACAGAATATTCCGCGTTTCATCCACGCTAGGATTCATTAGGGAACCCGCAATATTCTGCGTAGCTTAATTGCCATACATATTTAATAACTTACTACCAAGCTCTACCTACATATTGATCACAGCTGTAGTAAATACTTGAAGTTTACGCATAAATTTATACTTTCGTATATTAATTTATATCATTAAATGATTAGTAATATATATATATATATATATATATATATATATATATATATATATATATATATGTATATATATATATACATGATATACATATTATATTAGGTTATTCCCGGACATATATTAGGTCAGTTACCAATCACCAACAGGGCTGACACTAGCGAGATCTAAAGCAGGGTTTAAGATCCTTAAGTTTTCATCTCTAAATTTATATATGTACACACCAAAAAATATAGAAATTTTTTTTATAAAAATACATGAAAATAGCAGATCATATATTACCATCACGAAAATCTGTCATGTCCTCATATGTTTATTCTTTTTATTCAGACATATTAACCCGTCGAATCTATCAATAAATCGTTTCACTGGTGATAACACTTTCTTCAGATGCATTGTTAATCATCTCAGACTTATATGTTCTCAGACTTGCTGGAAACTGTACATACCTATTGATTTATTATTTTATGTATTACCTCTATTCACACTAAAACAAGGCATATTGTCAATTGGTAGGCAATCGGTTTTTATTTAGAAAACCTACAAGCTAACTATATAGGGATATAAGCAGCGAGTATTAGTATTTTTTTAAGTACTTCTGATAGTATCGCATATAGCCGTTATATCGAGACGGAATTCGTATATATTGCAGCGGGAGAAAAATATTAGAGTAAAAGTATTTCTGCCATCTGGACACTACTAGGGTGAAGTGGTGTGATATTGTTGCTTTTCAGGTTTGTTTAGATATGTATTCTTAAGGGGGATACAAGGCCTATAATTTCGATAGAGAGCATTCCATATTATATATTTCTTCACAATAGACTCGAATACGTACACGACTGATTACATAATATG
>NC_136490.1:105359292-105369292 GCF_053919585.1 Euprymna scolopes
AATTCCAGCATAAAAGCAAAATCTATAGCTACTTATGATTTTAGTACGCCATATACTAAAATTCCGCACGAAAAACTTATTAAAGAATTAGATGATACTGGAGATTTGGCTTTTGAAGGTGGAAAACGTAAATATATAGACTTTTCAAACTCTAAAGCTTTCTGGAGTAAAAATAAAAATATCAAAACTAGTGTTTCTAAAGGTATTTTAAAAATACTTGTAAGTCATCTTATTAAAGAATGCTATTTTCAAATAAGAAATAAAATATTACTCCAAACGATAGGTCTCCCAATGGGCTTGGATCCTGCATCATTTTGGGCAAATTTGTATTTACATAGACTCGAGTATATATATATATATATATATATATATATATATATATATATATATATATATATATATATATATATATATGTCATCACTATTAAAAACAGATATATCTAAAACATAACTTTCATGGGTGTAGGAGATTTATAGATGACCTTATATGTATAAACGATAATGATGAATTCGAAAAAAATAAACATCTTATACATCCAAACGAATTAAAATTGAATTGTGAACATAGAGGACAACAGACTCCATTTCTGGGTTTAGATATAAAAATTAAGGATTGGATTTTTCTTTATAAAATATTTGATAAAAGAAACGCTTTCCCCTCCAAAATAGTGCGTATGCCGCATAAAGATATCAACTGCCATTTTTTTATGTTTTATGGAACCATTTTGTCAGAGTTTTTGAGACTAGCTCGCGTTACTTTAAAATTAACAGATTTTATACCACCAATTTCTAACTTAATAATAAGGATGATAACACAAAATGGGGATAAAAATAAAATATTTAAACAGTTAAATAAAGCATTTGCTGGTTATCCTGATGCTTTTGAATCGTTTAAGATAAACCAGACTATATTAATAAAGGAAATCCAAAACTATATTAGCAATGTATAAAATGTATTTATACTTACATATAATAAATTTATATATAATAAAAAAAAATACATATATGTAAAAATATTTTTAACCTTTATATATCTAATTTTAAATAAATAAGAATGTAAATATACTAAATACTAATCATAGTGGGGGTGATAAGTAGTTAAATGGATTAATCCTAATCTTATGAATACAAGACTGATAAATTAAAAAATGTACCCATTTTAAATGTGGAAATTGATGAATCGCACAGGTAAGAAATTCATTTTTATGCTATGAAAAGGTTAGTAATTGCAATTAAGAATAGGAAATTGGATCAAATGTTTGTAACATGCCTTCTTCCTAAGATTAAGGGTGGTGGTGTTTGATCAACACTGCTGGGGAGCCATGGTGTAATATACTGTTTTGTTTTTAAATCCCCGAAACAGTGTTTCATGGTAAACAACTGATGATCCCTTGAAAAATAAATTATTGGTATTATAGTAAATTGGAGAGCGAGTTGATGCAGGGATTGTAGGTGATTAAATGACTTACTGACTAGATGTTTTTTTAACGAATGATAAAAAATGTTTTTTGTATAGTTTTAAAGGTATAAAACTTCAAAGACTATATATATATATATATATATATATATATATATATATATATATATATATGTACATGAATCTAAGATAAGAAAACTGGGGAAAAACAATTTAACACAACGCGAAGAGAAACTCAATAATTAGCACCGCAAACGATTACAACACATTCACAAAATAATATCTAGTATCTTGTAGCATACCAATTATTCTTGATTACAGGATTTGAGTAAGTTCCTACGATCTTCTTACATGTATCTTGTGTTAGTTTGTTCTATTTGATTCCAGATTTGAATGTTCTCTTCTATGGACCCGTAATTTTAATTCTTCCCATAAATTCTCTATAGGGTGGAGATCGGAAGATTGACTAGGCTAGGATTGACTAGGCTAATAAAATTACTTTTTCTATTTAAACATTTCAAATCGAATAAATTAATATATCATATGTAAGTGCATTTTTCGACCAGGCAACGCCGGACGTCTGCTAGTATCCATATAATAAGAGTATATCCGTAGAGTAATCATATATAAAGTTTTATTTCTGCTGAGAAAAAAAAAAAAAAACAGTAACGTTATATTTACTTGTGATTTTGAGTAAGGTGCTCGTTCCAAATAATTTTTCAGCGACGTAATTGCCTTAATTGCGAATCGGCTTGTTCACATTACGAAAATTCCTCTGTAGTCAAAAACAGAGGAACTGACATGTTTTATTTATTGATACAAAACTATACCAGAGCTATTCTAAAACAAAACTCAAAAGTTCTGAAGCTGGTGCCTGAATGAAGTTGCGTGTTTAGAGTTTCAAATTGCCAATATCTGAAACAGAGAATTAACACTAGAATGTATGATTACATAATTACAGTCATCATAACAATAGAAGGAATAAAAATAGAAGAAATTATTTTAAAACCCATTGTATTTTTAGGGCTTTGGAAAATTTTAATTTTGTCCATGAATATATAGATTAATGGTCGAATTTTTTTATAATGATTATTTTTATTTTTTAGATGTAAAAATTAGCACACAGTGTATAAATATATGATGTGTTTTCATATAAATATATAATAGAAACACTAATACATTTGTCAAATCAAGACAGCTTGTGTATGTGGCGTTTCAGATATAGACACTGTACTAAGTTTTAAAAAATGTAAGTACTGCTAAGTAAAATAATCCTATGAATGCCAAATTATCTTTAATTCAGGTTACAGTTCTGAGGTCGGTACTATTTCATGCAGTTTGATTGCATTTTAATTCAATTAGAATTGCTGTTAAAATATTTACTGTTGATAATTTAGTAGACCCTATGGAGTTTTTTATGATAAATAAATGTATATTCTTATATACTTAACAGATGACTCGAGACCCGATAGGTCACTGTTGGTGCATATATCTTAGCTTATACAGTTTTATATGTAAAGACAATTTAAATGGACATGCATTTAGTGGAAGTTTATGGAGTATATGTTATTTTGAAGAAACTTTATACTCTTGTAAATGTGTTTAAAGATAAGTCTATATGTCTCAGTATATTAAGAAAAAATGTATAATTCATTATACAGTATTAGTAAGCATAACACCTACATTTTAACAACTCCAATTTTAATAAACTATTTATTTCTGATTACATTGTGATATACGTGATATGTTCAAGATATCAGACACCATTTGATTATTATTTTTGGATCATGCAACCAAATCGAAGTGTTATATAGATATATGTGAGGCAACTTGGGATCATGTCTTAAAACGGAAGTTATGCAGAAAAATGTCTCTCCACATTGCATTTAATATCTTCAGCTAGGAAAGTAAAAAAACATGGAGAAATAACCAAATTCTAGTAGTTGAAAGAAAGAAAATATTGGGATAGAAAGATTTCTGGGATTTAGAGATCTCATGATTGAAGGGGTGAGATTTTATTAATCGGAGGTGTATACGTCGAGTGGACACAATTGCTAAGTTATCTAGAGCATACTTCATTGAAGTAATTTCAAAACAAACACAGGTGAAATATTACGGCAGTGGGACACAGGTTGAAGTTTTTCAGGCAGGTGTTTAAACTATGTATAAAGAGAGAGAGGGTCTAGTAATAGATACACGGGTTTAATGAGCGAACTGTGGTTTTGTAAGGATATATAATACAATTCGGTAAGATTAATTTTTTAGTAAAATGAGAGAGTACACTTTGGCATTAACCTAAGTAAAAACTACTTACACACTTTCACAATACATTTATTTGCATAGAATTTAAAGATAAATTAGAAAACTTTACATGAATATGAAGTAAAAAAAAAAAAACGTAGTTACACACGTTTAACAAACATTTATTTTGAATAAAATTGAAAGATAGTTTAAACTGGAGCGAATTCACACGTAATCTAATGGACAGTACGTACATGTAAATTTTTATTCTCGAAGATATTACCTCCTTTATACCAAGAAAATGAAGAAAAAAACTACGGACTGGACTTATTAGCCTGATAAGGCTATTTATTAGCTATATATTGGACCTTCAACACCAACAAAAAGTAAACAAATATAGATTTCATCATTTTCCTGACAAATTTTCTACTTTATCTTGAAATTTTATTCAAAATAAATGTCTTCTAAAGTGTGTAACTACATTTTTACTTAACATTCCTACTCTAAACTGGAGCGAACGCACACGTTAACAAACTGGACAGCACGTACATTTAATTTTAACTGCTCCAAGGAATTACCTTTTCCTATAAATATAATGAAAAACAAATACTACGGACTGGACATTTGATGAAGCAGTTTATTAGCGAAATATTGAATCTTCAACCCCAACAAAACGTAAACAAAAAATGATTTTATCATTTTCCTGACATTTAAACTTTTCTTATTATATTCCAATTCTATTAAAAATAAATGTGTTGTGAAAAGTGTGTAACTACTTTTTTTTTGCTATATATATATATATGTATATATATATATATATATATATATATATATATGTATATATATGTATATATATATATAATTATATATATAATTTATTTATGAAAACATTGATGGCGTTCTATGCGCATACATGTTTCTTTAATAACCATCGTTTGGGAATTACGTCTTCAGGCCAAGAATCATCGTCGGGAACTATATATATATATATATATATATATATATATATATATATATATATATATATATATATATATATATATATATATTCATATATATATTTATATAAATATATATATATATATAAATATATATATATATATATATATATATATATGGTTAAGATTAACCATGGAAAAGTAAGTTGTTAAAACTGGAAATGAAAAGGCAAGATATTCTAGTAAAAAAATATTGTAAATTTATAACTTAAAATATAGCATTAAGAATTGATTATATAATGTGAAATTGAATTTTTTTTTAATTAATGCTGCAATCTTTTAAGTTATACATTTATTATATTTTTACTAGAATATCTTGTTCTTTTCTGTTCCAGTTTTAACAACTAGTCCTTTGTTTAACATATTTATGCTTAACCATATTACTTTTCATGCTCTCATGTTTCTATTGTAATCCATGATTTTTCCAGGGTTCGAACAAATTTACTTGTTCTTTATTTACTTTCAATCTTATTTTTTGCCCACATAAACGTAACCTACGCATATGTAATAACAATATACGGCACTCGTCTGCTTCAATAAAACCCCCATAATTATCTCTCGTTCATTCTTCAATTCTCTCTGTTTCATTTTTTATTCCCTTTTTCACGACAGCAGTGAATTAGTTGCAACACTAATCCCTATAATCATGCTATCGTCATGCTATAAAAACCAGTCATAGAAAGCGTCGCTCACCTCCGTACATATTTTTACGATTTTAAACAACGCTGAATTCCTCATAAGTTTGGATTTTAATTAATGAAAATTGAAAAGGAAATTTCACAATATAGCTGAGAAGGTGGCTTATAAACTGTAAAAATTGATTCAAATTTGGTCGAGAAATGAGTGAGCGAGGAAGCTTTTAAGCAGTTCTAAATTACTAACACAGACACTAAACCATATCATATATGTTCTTATGGCTAGGGAAATAGGTGCGCAGTTTAAATTGTCCATAAAAATAAATAAACGGATTTACATCATATTAAATCATGAACTGCTTACAAAAGGATTTATTCTGGATTACAACTACTTTGATTGTAACAAATGTTTGGATTATTACAAACTTTTCGAATTACTATGCACATTATGGATTTTAATTTCTTTCGCCCTAATTATTGCATACTTCCGGATCTTCCCATGGGAATATAATCTCCTATCATCTTTTACATTGATAAAATTAGATCTCTCCATATCTTTTCATCTGTTTTTGTTTAATACTTTACTTTAATATGTATCCTTTGATTTCTTAGAATTTTCCCCATTCTATTAACCATTTATGCAAAAATTTGGTGCTAATGCATTTACTAATCCGCGCTATTTTTGACATCGTATTTCCAAGTTTAATTAAAGTTTTATGATATGTGTTTTTATTCAGTTGTAAGGTTAAAGTAGAGAATAGGAACAAACCACCCTCTCCTCCCCATGTTAAGAATGGCTTTTTTTTTTAAATAGTAACGCTATTATTTCAGCACGGATCAATAAGTGCACTAGTACCAAAATTTGTTTTTCTTTTTTGCTTTCATGACTAATTGTTCAATTAATTTCTAGCTTCGTTATAAAATTTATTTGCAAATATCTTTTTTTTTCTGATGAGAATAACGCATTTCCTTGAAACTACGCGGATGCAGGGAATTTCGTTGTACCTTATTTGAGTACCTTGTCGAATAATAAGTTAATGTAAAATATATTTTACCGGGTTTTAATTATTTTCCTATATGTATGTATGTATGCATGTATGTATGTATGTATGTATGTATGTATGTACACATGCATGTATGTCACCAATAATGTTAGTATAATAAACAGACAATATATATATAGGAATTTCTTAACCCATTATATATATATATTTGCCATTTAGGTTGCACTAATCATAATTATTCAAAATTACACACTCCATAGAAAATAGGCACCCCACAAACCGTTAAAATAAATTACCACGCAGCAACAATACACCCCCTATTTAACCATAATACATATACCCCTTAATCTCCATACCATGTTAAAGAGCATATATATTCTTATATATCATACTATATATAATAAGTTTCTCCTTATTTATTTAGAATTCAATAAAGCTTCCCCACAAATTCTATAATTCATCTTAATCTTTTTCAGCCCTAATGAACCTTAC
Source organism: Euprymna scolopes (assembly GCF_053919585.1). NCBI lineage: Eukaryota > Metazoa > Mollusca > Cephalopoda > Sepiida > Sepiolidae > Euprymna > Euprymna scolopes. The sequence continues at coordinate 105,366,080 of NC_136490.1, forward strand.
GCTAGACGCCGCATCTTCCCCATCCTACCTATCACCTTCTCTACTCTTCTGATGAGATGCATTAGGCTTCGAAATGCCCTGGTATAAAGAGTCCCTTCTATCCCCCAAACTTTGCCTGTATTCCATTATTCAATAAATGATCCATTCTATATCTACCAATATATAGTTTTGTGTCTTCATTTCATACTCTTGTTGTCCTATTATATATATATATATATATATATATATATATATATATATATATATATATATATATATATAAATTTCTCCTAAATGGATTTCATTTGTCTCTGGGTTTTGCATAGATATGATTTAGTATCGGAATGTCTCCATTAAATACGGAAAATCGATAATTCAAAAATTACTTAAAGAATTCGAATTTAACTACGTTAACAATCGGAATTAATCGCTATTAGATTTAAGAATTTTCTTACATAAGCGAAGGGCTCGTATACATTTTACAGTAGGAGTTTCATAAGTCAAAAATAGTTTGTGTTTACAGCATAACGGTACAATGATACTTGGGTTTTGCATTTTTGCACTACAATGTATTGTGGACTGAACACTGCATGCAGAAAAGCACGTGAAGCTTCCCACGACTGCTGTGCGGTGTATGTCCGACAAATTCCTTGATTAAAAATGGCGATTTCACAAATTTCCATGACAAAAAAATGTATTGAACAATATAACATTATTAGATTATCATACAATCGTTGGAAACTGATAGTCTTACTACTAATTTAATATATGAATATTGCCTTGCCATATATATGTTGCAATAGCTCGAAAGTGTAGGATGTTTGCTATGGAAAACATTGATTATGAGGAAAACTACAGTAAATAGTCTGCGAAATTTTTCTCTACCAGTCCGGCCTTTTCTCTTCCGTGACTTTATCCTTCATACTTCTTTCTTTTCTGTTTGCCTTCCCTTTTTTCTTCTCCTGCTGTATTACTTTTACTTATTTACAAAATTCAAATTATCTCGTATCTCATCTTATTAATCTCCCTTTTTCCCCCCGTTATGTGCACTTATTCACAACATTTAAACTATAAAAAAAACTTTTCCAAACAAATTTAGAATACAATGTAATATAATGATATACCCCTCTCTCCTAAACATCTTCCTTCCATTATGTCTTTGATCATTTTGCCCTTGATTACGTTTATGCTGATGACTCTACCTTTATCACCCATGATCGTGATGACATGCAAACATCCTCAATAGCTTTTCTGATGTATGTAAGACTCCCGGTTTTACAATTAGCATAACAACGACTGAAATTATTCACCAGCCGAAAACAAACGCTCCGCCCTCAGCACAACAAGTGGTATATGTTGATAGTAAAGCTTTGAAAACAATCTTCTTTTACATACCTCGGATCTCTTGTGTGTGATGATGCTGAATTTGAAAAAAAAAATTCAACGTAGAATTAATAACGCTAGGGAGGCATTTGGTATGTTGCGACACAGACTCTGGAACAGCTACGATGTGTCTCTGAAAGTGAAGGTGGCAGCCTACAAATCTGTTGTTCTGCCTACTATTCTGTATGGTGCCAAAACGGTGAACCTTGTACTGCAAGCACATAAATCAGCTTAAATCCTTCTACCTGCCATGTCTGCGTTCTATTTGCAATGTCGGATGGAAGGATCGTGGTGAAAAGTGTGATTTATTAGACATGTATGAAGTCACTAGTATTGAATCATTTTTAATCAGTATACAAATGCGGTAGTCGGGTCATCCTGTGAGAATGGATGACAACTTTTTTATGGGCAACTGACAAATTCCTGCCGCCCAATAAGGTGTGCCCTGCTTTGTTACAAGTATAAGCTAAACGACAACTTGAAGGGTTGTGAAATTTCTTTGAGCTCCTGGGAGAGTGTAGCAGGAGATTGCTACGCATGGAGGAAGATGTGTTTTCTATGAACCAGAAAATTGAACATAACCGCCTTCCTCACAGAGGCACCCTTCCTGCAAATATGAAAATCCACTAAAAATGAATATGTATGCCACTGTGATTTCAAAGCATGAAGCAAAGAAGGGTTGTCTGGTCAATCAAGAAGGCATGTTTGACCGATGAGCATAGGTAAGTTAATCATCTGCGGAGAGTGGGCCGGAGGTCTGCATGGTTGTAATTGTACATGAGGTGTTGCAGAGGTTAAGAGCTGCTTAAAATTGCATATTGAACCCTTATTCATCGTCTTCGATCGTGGAATCCATCATATACAGAATATATATATATATATATATATATATATATATATATATATATATATATATATATTTGTCTTTCCATAACCAGTAGTTTGTTGCTACACAGTCATGAGCATGTTTCGGTCTACTAGCATTTACTAATTAGAGACCTCATCAGTCAACAACCTTTATTTTGGAAAACGGAATTCTAAATGAAGAGCAAAATTTTTTCCTCGGCAATGAACCTCGTTATATTTCACTGGTTACCCTACCTTTTAAAAATAGCAACCTCAAATATATATATATATATATATATATATATATATATATATATATATATATATATATACAATATATATATATATATACAATATATATATATATATATATATATATATATATATATATATATTAAGTAATGTGATTGATAATTTAAAATTTAAAAATCAAATCATAATTAAATTAAAAATCCGTTTCATGAGAAGGAACAATAACAAAATCAATTATCTGTACGATCGTTCCGGAAAACAATGCTTTTTATTGTGGTATACATCAAGTTATGTACAATAATTACATATAGTTTTTTAATAAGCAAGGTCTCCTCGTCAGCAAAATTTTAAATTATCAATCACATTACTTAATATTGAATTAGCTTTAGGACATTTAACTATCGAGCTTATTATATATCTAAATTACAACGAGCACTTTCTATTTCCTGTATTTTAATTAAACTAGTAATTTCACTGTTACATTAAAATACACTCAGCTCTTTAGACTATTGTTCTAATCTCCTTTAAATTATATATATATATATATATATATATATATATATATATATATATATATATATATATATATATATATATATATATATATATAACCGAAAAGCATACATTTATAATCTGCATTAATACGCATCATGATAACTGTTGATTTTAGAAACCACTTAATACTATGAATGGATAATTATTAAATCATTATTATTGTTCCGATATCATAAATTCAAAGGAGGGATGTTTCTT
>NC_136490.1:105374292-105384292 GCF_053919585.1 Euprymna scolopes
GATCTACTACAATCGCATCTTCTTTAACTTACATAGTAAGGACTGTCAATTAACAGCAAAATCGTAAAACAGATGCAGATGTCCGCAGAGGCTACGATACATTCTACACAAACAGCTTCTTACTTCATTGCGCTTGTCTTTGCAATTTCCTTATAAGCTCCTTGCATTAACAACTCTACGCGAATACACAGATGTACATGTTTTGTGTAACAATTTTTTTGCTGAATGATTCTCCCTATAAATATAGCCCCTAATTAGAGTACTCCTTTACGTTTCATTCGCGAGTTTGGGCGAGATATATTTTTATACGTATATCAAATGTGAAAAACCTTCCGTTTAAATAACATCTCAGAAATCACTATGGAACTATGTTTAAGGAGTGTTAAAAAATGGAACTTCTCGATATCCTTTCTGTGTTTTAGACTCATATTTCATGAGCAATGTATCTAACAAAGATGAAATACTATTTGTAAGTCTTAGTCTATCCAGCTAACATTTACCATTTGCTAGTTCTTAACTACTATTTATTTTAGTTACTTAATGCTTTGTCTGGAGCAGATCCGATTATATTAATGGAAGCCGATTGGATACGGTTTTTGCTAATCAAGCCAGTGATGGGCTGTGTTGCCGGGTTCGAATCTATCGACTGGTGTTAATCATGACACCCTGCACTGAAGATTCCCGAAAGGATGAAACGCAAGTGTCTGTATGTATTTAATTATTAAGGTAAATAATAATGTAAACCTCTTTAAGAAACTTGTTTCTTATCGTTGACCACATTCAATTGAATTATTCGGTCAATTTTGCTCTTATCCATAGATAGTCATATAATGATTAGATCACTCTGATGGACGTAAACACATTTAAGAATAAAATGTTTAATTTCAACGCTATTTCACGCAGTTATGGGTGCCGATTGGATACGGTCTTTGCTAACAAAACCAGAAATGGCTTGTGTTGCCGGTTCAAATATATCGACTGGTGTTAATCATGACACCCTGCACTGAAGATTCCCGAAAGGATGAAGCACTAGTGTCTGAAGGTATTTTATTATTTTAGTGTAATAATTATTTATCATTATATATATATATATATATATATATATATATATATATATATTGTAGGTATTTAATTATTAAAGTATATATATATATATATATATATATATATATATATATATATATATATAATTGTTATTTGAAAGTGTTGACTATTTTGCTTCACTGGTAGAATAATTTGATCAGCATTTCTTCCCGCCATTCATTGCAGTAAAAACATGTTTATCGAAAAATAGAGGAAACTGAATACAAATCCATTACATTTTTTAGTCTTTAGCCGTAGTTTAAGTTTTGGGCGACTTCGTAGTTCACGACTATTAAGTAAGGTGGTTCATCATATTATTCACAGATTATGAGAAGTTGTAATGATTTGTGAATAAACTGTTGCAAGACACAAAATCACTCCTAAAAAAGAAATACTAAAAGTGGATAATATTTTCATGAGACGAAAACATCCTCATGCACCATATGTGTGTACACTATTTTTGTTTTTTTTGGTCTGAGATGTTTATCCAAGTTTTGTATGAACAACATCATGAATAAGAGTCTCTTAAACAATGAACGTTTTCTAAGCAATACATATTAAAATAACAGAGATACAACACACGCATTTTTAAAATGCGATGAATATTTTTCAAACTAGAAAGAAAACCGACAGTTTATCATTATACATTCTAGAACGATAAAAATGACCCCCTAATCAAATCAACACTACAGCTCGATAAGGGACCAGAACTGGAAGTATGCCTTTTCTCCAAGCGTCGAGGGAGCACTGCGAATATAGGACGGATAGCGGAAACCAGACTGGCTTTGCTGTTGTGGAAGGCCATGTTGGTGATGTTCTTGACGTATAACCAAACGTAGGTTCAGGTCGATAGAGAACGAGAGGGGGCTATGAAACAAGGCCCCAAAACCGTAACACTTCTTTTGAATCCAAGTCTGGCTCTCTTTGTTCTTGTGTACCGGCGTCGAATCCTACTGCACCATCAATGGTCTGCTAGCGGCCACCTTATTGCACCAAGGCATTACGACATTCCAACATAAAGCCGACTTCGATGATCTGAGGTGGCATGATATGGCACTCGTTTGAAATGCCACCAAATTGTTTCCTGAAACTTCGTTGAATCGTTGGGATGTGCATTTTGAGGGTCCGGACTTGTCATAACAACGATTGGTAGAGATCATGAGTTGTAGAGCGGCGCATCTTCCCTATCGCACTTTAAGGCATGATAGAAGTCTATTATCCTGACTTGGATTTGTACACAACTGGCCAAGTAGAAAAAAGGTACTGCAACAAACTAAGAAAACCATTTTTCATCAAACTGAAATGGAATCATGTTGGCTTTTCTAGTGCGACCCTTTTATCGTTCCACCTTGTGTGTTTATATACACTTGTGCCCGATATTATTCATACCCCTCGGATCTTTTAGATTTCTGTAAGAATATTGCTCAAACCAGAAGGTAGACAATATTAAAGGGATTTCAAACAATAAATCAAGCATAAGCATTCAATTTAAACTCAACAAATAAATAAATTATGCAAGTTTGAAACATTATACAAAGAAAAACAATAATGGCACTAGTTCAAAATTATTCATACCTCTCTTACTAATAGTCAATAGCATGCCCTTTATTCTTAATAACTGCCTGTAACCGTTTTGGATATTTATCAACAAGGTTTTTACAAGCATCAACACTGATTTTTGACCATTCTTCAATGCAGTAGTTCTCCAAATCCCTCAAATTTCTAGGTTTCCGCTTTTTAACCTCAGTTTTCAATATGTGCCAGAGGTTTTCGATAGGGTTCAGGTCGGGACTCTGGCTAGGCCATTCCAAAACATTAATTTGATTATCCTCAAACCATTTCTTGACTATTTTGGCAGTATGTTTTGGATCATTATCCTGTTGAAGGACCCAGTTTGGTCCTAAATCGAGCTTCTCCGCATCCTGTCTAATGTTTTTCTGGAGTATCTCCAAATATTGCTCCTTCTTCATGGTTCCATCTATCTTGACCAAACTACCTGGGCCACTAGCCGAAAAGGAGCCCCAAAACATTAGGCTACCACCACCATGTTTCACCGTGGGTATGGTGTTCTTTGAGTTGTAAGCTTCTCCTTTCTTCCTCCAAACGTAAGAAGCATCCATATGGCCAAACAATTCAATTTTTGTTTTGTCAGTCCACAAAATACTTGAGAAAACGGACTCTGGAGAGTTCACATGGGTCCTAGCAAACTTTAGACGTGCTGCAAGGTGTTTTCCGGTGTGCAATGGAGTCCTTCTTGGTCTTCTTCCTTTCAGACCATTTTCATGCAGAGTCCTTTGCAATGTTTGCCTTGATATTTTTATGCCAGAAGACTCCAGATTTTCTAAAATGTCCTTAGTAGTGGTGGTTGAATTTGCATTAACACTTCTTACAATATTCCTGGTGGCTCTAGCAAACAGTTTCCTTTTCCTTCCTCTACCAATCAAGTTGCTTGTTGTGTGGTGGCTCTGGAATTTTTTGATGATGCTCTGTACTGTTGCTGTAGGGACCTCACATTTCTTGGAAATTGACTTGTAACCTAAACTATCCTTATGTGAATTCACAATTTTAGTCCTAAGATCATTACTAAGCTATTTTTTCTTCCCCATTCTAATAATTTTTATTCTTTTATTGGTTTTCAGTTGATATCATTTTAATTTCTGAAAAATGCAAAAAACGAAATGAAATTAATCAAAGGTTGTATAAAAGCATTCAAAATAAGAATCAAACAGGAAACAAACAGTCAGAAACTCGATTAATACTGAAAAAATAAGGGGGTATGATTATTTTTGAACATTGCAGATTTTATAAATAGTTGTATATTTCTTTTATTACAAGTATCCCGAGATTTTAAAATGACGAAAATGATCAGAAGAGGTTTATTAAGAATATGTATCAATATGGACGTAAACAATAAATTCTTACAAAGTTACACCTAATAAACTCAATTTTCAAGGGGGGGTATGAATAATATCGGGCACAAGTGTATATATATATATATATATATATATATATATATATATATATATATATATATGAGAGAGAACGATATATATATATATATATATATATATATATATATATATATATATATATATATACTAGCAGGGGTGCCCGGCGTTGCTCGGGTGTTTGGAGGTGTATGCTGTGCAAAAAAAAAGCAAAATAACAAAAAAAATGGTTAATTTTTTAAAACTTTGACCCCTATTATGACCCCTTAAAATTTATTGTTTCGGGCTCAAATCACTTTATTAAGTTAGACCCAGGTTCAAGGAACCTATATCTAAAATTTCAAGTGTCTAGACCCAAAATTGTCAGAGGAGTTTGGTAGAGTTCTTAAAGGTCAAATCGTTGAAATTTGACACCTTAACAGCCAAATTTCTGGCTGACATCCGTCACATCGATTTTCCCAAATCTCAGTACCCGGTATTTCAAATTTAGAGTCTATAGACTAAAAATTGACAGAGTTATTGCGTAGGGAAATGTACACAGACAGACAGACACACAGCCACACAGACAGACAGACAGACACGTTCACTTATATATATATATATATATATATATATATATATATATATATATATATATATATATATATATATATATATATATATATAATGTATTCAAATCACTCAGTGTACAGAAACACTGCTTAGGCTTAAAATAGATGACTGTCCTTACCCACTTTAGTGCCCGAATCATTGACAGCTGGAAAAATCACACCCACTTGCAATTCAAACGAATTTATTGGGGATACGTCGTACGTGGTACAGTCATCAACCCATGATCCCTATTTCCTCCTTCTTTGACTCATTATTTTTTATGTTCATGATTATTCTGCCATGAGTCTTTCTGTCGACTATTGCTGAATGTTCTTTGTCAACGTTACTAGTCGCCATGTTTAGAAACAAGTATCCAGGGGGGTACCAAATTGGTTAAAGGGAAAATTATTCCCAACTCGCATTTAGGTAAAAATGTACTTTCATAAATAATTGAATTCATTCAAAACGTATCGAAAAAAACAAAAACAAACAACATCGAAATAAATCGCGATATATCCAAACAGTCGTGCGAGATGTAAGAGCGGATAAAGGGTAAAGGCTCATTACCGTGCGGTCCAGATTTCAAATTTCGCACGATTCCGCCACTCTGATGATTCGTAGACTAGGAACCACGTGTCAGTGGATAAATATATTTAAAAATTTATAATATATATATAATTTATATATATATATATATATATATATATATATATATATATATATATGTGTGTGTGTGTTTGTGTGTGCATATATATATATATATATAAAATAAAAATAAAAGAGGTTATATATTCATGCACAATTACTGAGCTCCCACGTAATCCTCCCATAATAGACACTAATATTTCGTCTTCAAGTTATCCTTCTTCCCATCCCCCCATCTGATATAGTTACTAATCCAATATACCACTCGAGCAGCCCCTCCATCTACAATAATACAACCAGCATTAATAATAATAATAATAATAATAATAATAATAATAATAATAATAACAATAATAATAATAATAATAATAAAAATAATAATAATGAGAATAATTATATTTCTCCTAACAGCCATCCTAACACTAACAACACTCATTATCCTCTCCAAAATAGTCCTCATACAATCATTGTCCCACAATTTGTTGAACACTATGAACAAAATTAAAACTATTTAACTCATACAAATCAGCAAATTTATATTAATATCAGACCTCGAGTCTGTACAGACATATATCGGCGCTAGTTCAACATTAATTAAGAAAAGAATATCAAACCACATTTCTTCTATTAACAACCATAATTCAAATAATAACCAAGGAACTTCTCTAACCACTTTAATTTTAAAAAATCACATTTTTCCTCCACATATTCCCTCTGCTTCACTTTTTGTTACCGAGTAAGATTTTGACTTACTTGTAGTTTCATCAAATACTTTTGTATGCAAACTCCAATCCTAATTCCTACCCCTTGATGAGAAGGAAAGTTTTTCACAAAGGCGCCTAGAAATCCCATATAGTTTCCCATCTAGTACTAACTAGGCTCGACGTTATTTAACTTCGGTGATCAATCGAGTACTGGTGTGGCAATGTGATTTTATATATATATATATATATATATATATATATATATATATATATATATATATATATATATATTTATATATATATATATATATATATATATATTACAGCACGTCTGATTGAACACGACAGAGTTATTCTTTTTTGCGATTTTTCTGGATATATTTTCCATTCGCAAGGCGGTCTTTTTATATTGAGGTGGCTTTATATAAAATTGCACCCAAAATTTTTGTAGGGCAATGTTTTTCTCAAGCATTTTCTATCGGTCCATGCGATTATCATTAGCAGTAATTTTGATTGTTATCGTTTTCTGTTTCTTTTCTTTATAAAACATGCCAGCTGATATAAAAAAAAACAACGCTCGGCGAATGGAAAAGATATCCAGCAAAATACAGAAATATGAATAACTCTGTCGTATTCAATAATACCTGCTTGAATAATGATTAGTGTCAACATATAAGTAATGTATATATATATATATATATATATATATATATATATATATGTATATATATGTATATATATGTATATATATGTATATAAATGTATATATATGTGTATATATATATGTGTATATATATGTGTATATATATGTATATATATGTATATATGTACATATATGTATATATATGTATATATGTACATATATGTATATATATACATATATGTATATATACACATGTATATATACATATGCATACATATATGTATATATGTATATATGTATATATATATACATATTTATACATATATGTATATATATATGTATATATACATATGTATACTTATATACACATATATACACATATATACATATACACATATATACACATATATACATATACACATATATACACATATATACATATACACATATACATACATGTACACATATATACATATATACACATTTTTACGCATATATACATATATACACATATACACATATATACACATATATACACATATATACATATGTGTATATATACATATGTATACATATATGTATATATACGCATGTATATATACATATATGTATATATATGCATATATATATATATATATATATATATATATATATATATATATATATATATATTATGGAGAGAGCGGGAGAGAAAAAAATCAGAGAAGTAGATAGAATAGAATGGGAGTGAGGAAGATGTTTTTTTCTTAAAGTTGGGTTTTTTATTGTCCAATTATGTGTATCATAATATTGTACATGTGGTAATATCATGATTTACACTACGTAAATATTTACTTAATGACATTGGATACCAGGACAATTCATGAAACAGATTTAATCTGTTTTCGCAGTCTCATATACGGTAAGAAATATCTCAATCATGAATGTATAACCGTTTTAAGTGTTTAATTTCTTACATGCTTCGTTAACTAATATTGTTATTTCATGCTATTACATGTAAAATAGAATTAAATATATTTAAATATTTGTTTCGTATATAAAAAAAGTATTTCTTAAGTATTGACTATTATCCATTATTTACATTTTATGCATTCGAACTTTCTGAAGCAACATCATATGCTATACACACACAGTTCTTTTATTTTCTAGAGGGATTTTTGTATGTGATATTTGTTTTATTATAATTGAGTGTATTTGTTTACAGTTTTTATTACTTAGTTTAAAATATAAAATAATCTGCTTATACATTTTAAATAAAATTACGTACCTTGATGAATATACAAATCGTGTCAAAGGGATTAATCGAATTTCTTCGACATGAAAACATAAATACCGTACGTATTAATTCTTAAATTAAATCTCTTTGTTAGATTTTAGATTATTGTCAAAATAGTGGGCGAGACAGTCGCACATAAGTTACCTCTGACTGTGATTTTCGTTATTTAATTTAAACTTCTTGTCCTATTTACGTGATTTTGCAAATATGTATTCGTTTACTTACATGTAGGTACATAGTACGTGTTTTATGTGTTTTTAATATAAGGGAGATGTTTGACAATCACCAAACTCTTATTCTTTAGTTTTAATTTTATTAGTACTCAGTTAATCAATAGTTTTAAATTTATTAGTACTCAATTTCTATTAGACACCACCATTCAATACAAGCTTTATTAAAACAAACACATAGAAATAAAACAAATAATTACGGCTAGGAATGTATAATAAGAACTGTTTGAAATGTGTATTCACAAACGGAAAAAAAAAACTTTGGTAATATATCTATTTAAACAGATTGGAAAAATGCTTTATAATTAAAAACAATCAAAATTATAAAATTAATTTCAGATATAAATTAAACAAACACATTCTTCAATTATTTCATGCATTTTGCGTTTAGTCTATATTTAAAGTACAGTTAACATAGCACTCAAATTGAATCTAAAATAATCTTAGATGTAACATCATTGAACAATATAATTTTGAAAGTAAAATAAAATGAAACCTCATCGGATTTCTTGATTTCCAAAATATAATATACATATATATATATATATACATATATATATATATATATATATATATATATATATATACATATATATATACATATATATATACATTACTGCATAGCCTTTAATGTCAAAAGGAAATAAAATCTCTCACTGTATATAAAAACTTTATTTCAGATAATGATTTTCATTTTTTTTTAGTTTAGTTACACATAAATTAAATTACTGAACACTTAATTTAATTAACAGTAATCTTGCGGTCTCGGTGCATATCGATATACCTTCTAACCCTCTACTGAATTTCGGTTGCTTACACGAGGGTTGAAACTTTAATCTTTTCGAGATAAAACCACTTTTACAGGTGAATTTCTCTAAGTACTTTAACCACTACACTGCGTGTTCTGTCCAAATTTCTTGCAAGATTTCCGAGTTCAAAGTAAGGTTTCTGAACTCGATAGACTCCATTGAAGAAGGGCTGACATTAAATTTACCGAAATCTGTGGAAAATATCTCTCAAGATGAGAAGGTAGTCTGGAGAATTCAAATAATACTATTAACATATCTTCATCTAATAATTAAGAAACGATACGATATTTTCTTGTTTTGTTTTTAATTATTTAAACGATCGTTCACATTTTTAACTGAGAACTGCCATCCCCTGTGACTTTCTGTAAGTTTTTAGCGGTAAGAACTTATTTGTAAAATTGCAATTTACTTCCTACAGATCGTCTACGAATTTTCATTATACTAGAAATTGCTTCCAAATAACTTCTATACGATAGAACAAGATACAACCAGAAAAATCTAGTTAATCTACCCATAGTCTCCGACATTTAGACACTGTCCAAAAACTAGTCAACCATAATAGGTCTCGCACTATCGGCTCGGCAAGAACCTCCATCTCAATAACACAGTGCTTAATTCTTGTGCCTGTTATACAAGTGCTTTAATATAATTGAGGTCTGATGCACTCATAGAAGATGTGCCTCCTCGAAGTACATATTACCGAATAACCTGCAAAGTAGCACAATCAAATATCTTGATTTTTTTTTTCACTTTCTAGATGCCGGAAATAGTCTCCAGTATTTGCTATTCCCAAAGACTGATGGATTTTGGAATTTGCCATTTCTTTAATGAGTTCCTACCTGCACTGGCTAGACAGATTAAAATGCATTGTCAACAAATGTTATCTTCATTTCCATTGCAAGAGCTCGTCTAGGTTTCAATCCATATCTCCCCTCGCCAATCTTTCACGACAAACATCCGTCTAGCTTAAACCACGGTCAATAATTTTCCCCACTATTCATCTGTGGCTAAACCGAAACGTAGATTTCCTGAACAAAGCTTCTTACCCAGAACTTTTTTTTTTTTTTTTAC
>NC_136490.1:105391792-105421792 GCF_053919585.1 Euprymna scolopes
GGAGTGTATCACTGCGTGTAATTCATAGATACTTACATATAATACAGAATGAACGTATCTGTTATTCTGACGCAAAAAGAAATGCAATAGAGTAATATTTGCGTCACAAGTTTATTACAGTGTCATTTTATACTTAAACGTACAATATGTGTATATACAGGTTGAAAATTTCGGTCGAATAAATACCTTATGTTGTATATTTCTCTGGTAATGTGGAGAGCCTTTATTTTTCCATTTTCTTATAACGGTACATCGAAAACTGTATGACCACATACACGTACACACTCACAAACATATGTGTGTGTGAATTTGTATATATATATATGTATATATATATGTATATCTGTATAAAAACATATATATATATACATATATATATATATGTATATATATATATATATGTATATATATATATATATATATATATATATAAATATATATATATATATATATATATATATATATATATATATGGACATTTACGGACCGTTCTTTCCATTATATATCGTATGTCTTCGAAGAACACATTGCAATGTGGAAAAGATTTAATTGATTTAAAAATAAAGAAAATACTCTGAATTGAGAGAATGTTTGTTGAAAACTTTTGAGAAAGTCGTTTAAATATCAATATGTTTAGCTAAATCGATGTATGCGTTATTTAATTTGATCAATGATATGTTTGTATTTAAGTATGTGTGTAAAGGGAATAATATATACATACGTATATGTACGGGGATATTTTAACTCTTACGAGTTTCTATACATCGATATGTTTTTTTTTGCTTCATATATATATATATATATATATATATATATGTATATATATAAATATCTATATATATATATATATATATATATATATGTATATATACACACACTTATTATTATAAATATATTTTAACGTAAGCACTTTCCAATATAAGAATGTTACTTGTGTAACTTATTACCATGCGTATTTGTCGATACTGTGTTTAAAGATATTGTGCTTATGATATGTTTGGTACCTAAATATTGTGATATATCAATTATATATATATAAATATGTATATAAATAAATATATATATATATATATATTGCTAATCTGCGAAGATTAATTATACGTACACGTACACGTACACATACACACATACAGCCACACACACACACACACACTTATATATATATAGTTATTCATATATTTTTTCATGCATCTGCTTACCATGCGTATTTGTCGACACAATGTTTAAAGATATTGTACTTATGATATGTTGTGCATCTAAATATTGTGATATATCTATGTGTGTGTCTTTGTGTGTGTGTGTGTGCGCATAGATATAAAGTTTTATAATATAGTTATATATATATATATATATATATATATAGTTATATATATTTATATAAATATGCATTGCTTATCTTCGTAGATAAATGATACGTATATACGCATATATTTATGAAATATATGTAAATATATAATCTACAATATGCATATACGTATAGTATATTCTATACATATAAATACATTATACACACAATACACATGTAATTATATACACTTAATTGTATTGTCAAACTAAACCTTACTGCATACATCGGTAAGTGTATTCACATATATGCAATTATACTATTTTATGTTATATGTTACTTATACTAAGTTTATCTGTTAAAATATGTATATGTATGTATATATATATGTATATATATATATATGTACATATATATATGTATATATATATATATATATATGTGTGTGTGTGTGTGTATAAAATGTTAATATGTGTATAGGCAAATGTATATGTACACAGACGCATTATATATGTATATATATACATACAAGTATATATATAAATATATATATTTAAATATATATATATATTTATATAAGTCTATGTGTTCGTAGGAATGCTCGAGGTGTGGGCGTTCCTATGCTTTGTTTATGCTTAATATTCATAATCCATACAATTATCAACATTTACCACCCCAACAGTCTTTGAACAAGCCTCTTAAAAACATTACCATATATCTTAAATACTGTTACTGGCAATTCATCAATAACATTTTTGTTTATATATAGCATTAATGTATGTCCCGTCTCTACATAATAGATAATTTTTAACTCATCATTTATTACGTATCTATTACTTGGAGTCCTTAAAAAACATTTACTTGAAGCTGTTTTTTTTTTCAATAAAAAATGTCTTCTATTTTTTTTTATCCGTTGTACGTATTTCTTTTTTTATTTCATTATTTTTATACATTTTCGCCAATATCAATTCAAATATTAGTCTTAATTTTCTCTTGGAATTTATTTAACTTTTTTATTTATTTCATTTCTTTTTTTTTTCCTTTGGATAATTTTTTTTTCTTTTGTATTTTGTTTGTTTGTTTTTTTTTTCAATCGTCTGTGGTTTTTAGAAATACCCAGTTTTTTTTTTAAATATCCACCGATTCTGTGTTTTTAGTTGTTATTTTCTTTGTCTCTTCTTTTTGTATAATTTTAAATAATGATAATTACTGTACACACGTGTACTTTATAGTGATTTATTAGTTTATTCTTTTATTTTTAAAGAAAAAAATTGTTTCATTCTTTTATTTTTAAGAAGTTCATTTTTATCCTGAAATTTTCTCAAACCGAAAAACACATAAATTATTTAACCGCATCTTTTGATCTTTCTTCTTTTTTATTCAATCCTCTGTGTTGTATATAACTTGTAGCCCGGTCTTCTAAGGCTGTGGCTTGCCGTTTTCTGTTCCAGGCATCTCTGTCTTGTTTTCTTTCTTCCATTTCATGCGCCGGTTTTGGAACCATATTTTGATCTGTCTCTCAGTCAGACACAGCGCATGGGCGATCTCGATTCGGCGTCTCCTTGTCAAGTAACGGTTGAAATGGAATTCCTTTTCCAGCTCTAGCGTTTGATAGCGAGTGTAAGTCTGCCGGCCTCTTTTCCGGTGTGGACCTACAACGAGATGAACAAAACAGAAATTTACGTTAGTCATTTTCAATTCCTAGGAATTTTTTTTTTCGTTTCAAATATCTACTCTAAATAATAGTTAACTAACAAAAAATGCAATAATATTTTAGGATTATCATATTTACAAATATTTCCATTCATAGTAGAGTTTTGGTAACAAGAATGCGGTAGAGAAATAGATGAATTGATGGATAGATGAACATAGATATCACGTGCAAACTTGTATGTAATATAGAGAGAAATGTATATGCATAGAAAGAAAAATGATATTTAATGATATAAACTTATGTTCATATCTATTATGATAAAATCGTATTTCTCTTTGATTGTTTGCTTTGCTCTTTTTTAACAATTTGACAAATATGTGCAAAGTAAAATATTTCCTGAATACATGTAAGTAATGAGAACGTACTTTATATTCTTCTATTCAATCAGCCCTACATATTATTAACTGAAAATCGGCACTGCTTTAGCAGTATCAGAATTTTTTGTGAAAATAGCGAATAATTCCACCCCATCTTTCCAAGCTTATAACTCCTCGAAAAATGCAATTCAAGCCCTAATTTTTTTTTTCAATTAAAGGAGCAAGGACCAAGATTTCATTAAAAAAAAAAAAAAAAAAAAAAAAAAAACGTGTTTTTTTTTTTAAAAAGGTTTTAAACTTCGGACTTTACAGGTAAAATTCGACGAGAACACGATGTCCGTTTTTTTTTAAATTTGAATATATTATGTATTGACCTTTTCTCTTCAATTTGTGAGTAAAAAATTATGTACTTATCCGAGTCGAAATTAATTATTTTTAGACATTTACAAAATTGGAGGCGTGAATTATTCGACCCCCTGTCTTTCCAAGCTTATAACTCCTCGAAAAATGTAATTCAAGCCCTAATTTTTTTTTCAATTAAAGGAGCAAGGACCAAGGTTCCATTAAAAAAAAAAAAAAGAAAAAAGAAAAAACAAATAACGTGGTTTAAAAAAAGGTTTTAAACTTCAAACTTTACAGGTAAAATTCTACAAGAACACGATGTCCGTTTTTTTTTAAATTTGAATATATTATGTATTGACCTTTTCTCTTCAATTTGTGAGTAAATAATTATGTACTTATCCGAGACTAAATTAAGTATTTTCTTTGTAATAGACACTGGGGGGGGGGGGGGAACCGTGAATAAAAAAAAAAAAACGTTTGTCTAAAATATTATATTCGGTTTATTGGAAAGAACATAAAATTTCACATTGACCCTGAAAATATCGTAAAAATAGAATCAATAGAAAAATTTTGATAGATTTTTAAAATTTTAAAATTTAAAAATATTGAGTTTAAAAATTTAAAAATATTGAGTTCGGAAAATTCATTACTGTTTAAAAAAAAAATAAAAATATTTTTATTACTTTTAAAACAACTGTAATAGTTTATTTTGGAAGTATAATCCATAAAGAAAATAAATAACCCACTTTTAACAGAGAAATTACGAGATTTTTATATTGTATTCGCAGTTTCGTGTTAGGGGTGTCAAAAATTCCTACAAAAATTCTGATACTGCTAGCACTGCTTAATTTGACTTAAGTTACATAGTACATTAACGGACACCTTTTTAAATAATTAGCTCTATGCTATTTACTATTTATTTAAACATAATTATTTGTAGTAATTATTCTAATTATTTACGATATATTTCAACATTCTAACTATTTACTATTTATTTTAACATAATTCTCATTATTTATTACTTATTTAAACATAATTCATATTATTTACTCTTTATTTAAACATACATTATTTACTATTTATTAAACATAAATTATTTACTATTTATTTAAACATAAATTGTTTACTATTTATTTAAACATTAATCATTTACTATTTATTAAACATTAATTGTTTACTATTTATTTAAACATAAATTATTTACTATTTATTAAACATTAATTGTTTACTATTTATTTAAACATAAATTATTTACTATTTATTAAACATAAATTATTTACTCTTTATTTAAACATACATTATTTACTATTTATTAAACATAAATTATTTACTATTTATTTAAACATAAATTATTTACTATTTATTAAACATAAATTATTTACTATTTATTTAAACATAAATTATTTACTATTTATTAAACATAAATTGTTTACTCTTTATTTAAACATGAATTATTTACTATTTATTAAACATAAAATATTTACTCTTTATTTAAGCATACATTATTTACTATTTATTAAACATACAACTAGCGAGGGGTACCCGGCGTTGCCCGGGTGTTTGTGGGTGTGTGTGAAAAAAACAGGTGCCCGTGAAAAAAAACGAAGCTTTTACGATGCGCAGTTGGAAAATATTAAAGTGTGAAAAAATAAAACAGGTGCGCGTTTTTGATTGACGTGACGGCGATAGGTATTCAGCAGTTAGAATTCTGTGCGGGACAGTTTTTAATGAGGTCAATAAATCGGTTTGTTTGTTTTTAAAAACCAGCTCCCCCGTCTGATATGACGAAGTCGACATTGACCAAACGTTCACTGGCTCTGGGCCTGTGATTAGAGTCGAGTTTCGCTTTTTTTATACCGAAAACCGAATGGTACGAGGGGATCCGGCGTTGCCCGGGTGTTTTTCGGGGTATGTGAAAAAAAGCCGAGCGTTGACGACGCGCAGTTGGAAAATAGTAAAGTGTTTTAAAAAAACAGGTGCGCGTTTATATTGACGTGACGGCGATAGGTATTCAGCAGTTATTTTGTGCGGGACAGTTTTGAATAAATGGGTTTGTTTGTTTGTTTTTAAAAAGCCGCTCACAAGGTGTGAAATGAAAGCTAGAGTCTGATATGACGAAGTCGACATTGACCAAACTGGCTCTGTGCCTGTGATTAGAGTCGAGGTTCGCTTTTTTTTATATCGAAAACCTAATGTAACGCGTGCCGATGCAGGAAATGTGGAATAATTAAGGTTTGAAAGTGATTAAAATTAAATAGAGAGGCGAGCTCGGTGGATAATTCCTAGATATTACAATTTATAGATGATATAAAAAGTTTTAAAAAGTTGTGAAACGAGCAAGCGCTTGTTTGAAAGAAGCCTTTCGTGGACATCGAGGAAAAGCGAACATACATACATACATACATTTTCGCTTTTATATTTATAGATTATTCTCATTATTTATTATTTAGTTAAACATAATTCTCATTATTTATTATTTTTTAAACATAGATCTTATTATATTTGTTTATTTAAACATAATTCTAATTTTTTACTATTTATGTAAATATACTTCTAATTATTTATTGTTTATTTAAACATAATTCTCATGATTTATTATTTATTGAAGCATATATTATTTACTTTTATTTAAACAAAATTCTCATTATTTACTTTTTATTTCAACATAATTCTCATTTTTTATTGTTTATTTGAACATTAATTATTTATTATTTATTTAAATATAATTCTCATTTTTTATTGTTTATTTAAACATAATTCTTATTATTTGTTATTTATTTAAATATAATTCTCATTTTTTATTGTTTATTTAAACACAATTCTTATTATTTGTTATTTATTTAAATATAATTCTCATTTTTTATTGTTTATTTAAACACAATTCTTATTATTTGTTATTTATTTAAATATAATTCTCATTTTTTATTGTTTTTTTAAACATAATTCTTATTATTAGTTATTTATTTAAACATAATTCTCATTATATACTGTTTATTTAACTGTAATTTTTTGCCGTTTTACTTCATGTTAAAAACGACATTATTTTTTCACTAACCTACCACACACACACACATGTATATATACATATAAACATATATATGTGTGGGTGTGGTTGTGGTTGTGTTTGTGTGTCAATTTGTGCGTGTCTTAAATTTTTATAGTGTTCATGTGTTAGCAATGAATATATTACTGAAAATAATCAGGTCTTCCGAGCTTTGAATTACGGCGAAACACGAAGATATGGATGTGGTTATTTTAGATCTAGTATTCTAAACATTTATCGGCATCACTAAACGTTGA
This sequence comes from Euprymna scolopes, assembly GCF_053919585.1. Taxonomy (NCBI): domain Eukaryota; kingdom Metazoa; phylum Mollusca; class Cephalopoda; order Sepiida; family Sepiolidae; genus Euprymna; species Euprymna scolopes. The sequence continues at coordinate 105,398,751 of NC_136490.1, forward strand.
TTTGACTCTGAAACATACGGCGTATTTAATATATATATATATATATATATATATATATATATAGAGAGAGAGAGAGAGAGATAGATAGATAGATAGATAGAGAGAGAGAGAGAGAGAGAGAGAGAGAGAGAGAGAGAGAATGAATGAGAGAATAGGAGCAAAATCAAAAGGAACAAATCTATGTGTTGATCAACGTGTTTTCTTTATTTCGAGATTCCTCTGTATGAAATAAAGACAAAACGTCGATGAACACATGACTCGGTTAGCTCCTTGTTATTTTTTTATTTCATCTGGAATACTATTTGTATCATTCTCAGTTATAAATTTATATTATCTATATAATTTTGTTTGCGATACTTTTGAATATATTAAAATATTTATACCAAAGTGTATTTTTATCAAAATGCAGGTTTTCGATTATACCATTGGCAAGCGGCATATATATTATTCTAAACATAATTATCCATTAACAGGTGTTTCGTCGACTACGCCTAATCAAAGGGGCTGAATCTATCGTGTTATGTATATATATATATATATATATATATAAATATATATATATATATATATTTGTATTCAATTACATTAATAAATATACAAAGATATAATTTTATGCGTAAATTTTCAGTATTTACTTCAACAGTGCTCGATACATACGTAGAGCTAGGTAGTAAATTAAGTCAAATATATATGGCAATTTACCTACACAGTAAATTCTGCGGAATATTCTGTATAGCTTAATTGCCATATATATTCACAAAACTCATTATATATATATATATATATATATATATATATATATATATATATATATATATATATATATATACGCACATTTGTATACATATGTTTATATGTGTATATATATATATATATATATATATGGGTGTACGTGTATTTATATATACGCATGCGTGCGTAGTGGGTGTGTGAGTGTGTGTACATTTATATGTGTGCACCTATCTGTATATAGTTACACGTGAAATACGTGTTATTGCAGAACATTTTATGCGGATGATTAAAACACGAGGGGCGTGCAATAAGTAATTCCCCTGACCTGCTTCCAAGTGTCTAATACAGCTGAAATTTTGCATGTGCAATGATTTGTTTCTCTACGGTTTATGTGGCAAATTACAACTCTGATCGCATTGTGGCTTCTGTTTTACAGGTGTTGGAACTGAGTCAGGTGTTAAATGGAGCCTGTGGAATGTCGGGCAGTGATCCAGTTTCTATATTTGAAAGGACGCACAACACAGGAGACTTTTGATAAACTGAAAGAAACTTATGATGATAATGGCCCATCATATGACCTTGTAAAACGCTGGCATTGTGAATTCAAACATGACCGGAAGTCTGTGGAAACAGCTCCAAGACCTGGTCGCCCCCCTTCTGCCATTGATGATGCATCTGTCCGTCAAGAGTCTGCCATTTTGGGAGATAGGCTCATTACTATTCGCCAAATAGCCCAAGATGTCAAGATTAGTAGAAGGTCTGTGGAAACTGTAATTCATGACCATTTGCATATGCATAATGCGTCTACCAGATGGATTCACAGGTTGCTCTCACCATTCGTCGAGGGTGAATTTGGAGATGTGCCAAGAAGATTAGTCAAAGTTTTTCAAAGACTGATTACACAGGATTAAACCTGGGTCTATCACTATGATCCAGAGATCAAAGCCCAGTAAATGCAACGGAAGCGCGTGAACTCACCACCTCCAAAGAAGTCAAGGGTGCAGCCCTCCGCTGGAAAGGTCATTCTCATAGTCCTGTGGGACCAGGACAAAGTAGTGATGACAGATTTCCTGGCAAAGGGTACCACAATTATAGGAGCCTATTATGCTTAACTTTTGAGGAAATAAAAGGAAGCTATCAAAATCAAGAGGCGGGGCAAGATCAGTAAAGGACCCCTCCTCCTGCAGGACAACGCTCAGGTCCACAACTCGCATGTCGCCCGATCAGAAGCACGGGCGTGTGGTAATGAAATCCTTCCCCATTCTCCCTACTCTCCTGACCTTGCACCCTGTGACTTTCACCTCTTCCGAGCAATCAAGTTGTTTTTGAAAGGAAAGCGTTTCCCAGATGATACAGCCTTGATTTCTGTAGTCACCTCGTGGTTGGAGGACCAATCTACAAAATTGTCTCACGAGCTGCATCAAATGATGGGAGATATGCATAACTCTGGTGGTTCCTATGTAGAGAAAGACTAATAACTGTGCCAAAATATTTTTTTTAAATGCATAACAAACACACACACATACACACACACACACATATATATATATATATATATATATATATATATATATATATATATATATGACATTATGTGTATGTTTGGATGGGGGTCTGTGTGTTTGAATTGACCCGAAAATGGGGTTCATTTTATGAAATTTCACGTGTTTGACAGGTTCTTAATTTTATTTTGTATCGGAATGACTTCGACTAGTATCGATGATCTATAATCGAAATAATTTTATGGGAGGTTGAACAATCTATTAAAGATATTATAGAGCCTAAGTCTATTTGAGAAGTGTTATTCCCACAAAATTCGAAATACCTGAAATATCGAATTAACAGAATATTCAAATATGACGGCGTGTTTACTATTGCATGGTTTTACCTATGTTCAAAAAACACAACCAGTAAGGCAAATAGGTTGCTTGATAAAACAGAGGCACGTTCCAGCTGAATGATTTCGTTTAGAGCACAATTAGAAAATAATATTGACTTTTGTATTTTAAACTTAAATCCAAACCAATATAGGAGTGTGAACCATTCGTTGGGACTCATTTAATCTCCGAGCAACATCATATATATATATATACATATATATATATATATATATATATATATCTTGCTGCCCAAAATCCCTACATAGTACCCCAGTAGTTGTTGCCCCTGATAGTAGCCCCTACACCAAAGTGGTAATTTGCCTTGTTTGGGGTGAAAATGTAATAATATATATATATATATATATATATATATATATATATATATATATATATATATATATATATATATATATATATATTTAAATATATATATATATTCATATATATATATATATATATACATACATATATACACAGAATTATATATATATATAGATACTGCTGTAAACTGACAATATCAACATCAAAATCTATTGGCCTGTGCGTGTATCTAAATACACACTCGTCCCATTAAGACCGATAAATACACACGCTATTGACCGACTTGGTCTAATTGATAGAACAGGCGGCGAACTATACTTTTTCAAGACATTTTGGGTTGCGTCCTCCTTAAAGTGCGGTTGGATGAGAAATGTTGTATTTAGCTTAGCCCTGTCTTAAATTTTTCTCTGAATTTTAGTCAATCACCGAGACCCTAAATTCTTCCGTTACTTTAAGTATGATTTCTTAAATCTGTCATCATTCTAAGTAACAAATGTCTTATCAACACAAATAGAAGGTAAACACTTGATATCCTAATAATTTATCCTAGAATACACCTCTTCACTTGGAGAAGTTAATTTACTTAACGCATACTAATATTGTTCGAGGTTGAAAACATGATTAGACGAACGCCAAACAATAATGTACGAACAAAAAAATTAAAAAGTAAATATATGGTTTTATTAATACCATTGCCAGCAATCCACTACTCTAAAAAGACGTGATGTTCTGAATAGAGTGTCAAGGAATACAGCAGAGAAGGATCGTGGACGTAAGAGGCGGTGAAAAAGTGTTTTCATTTCCTGAATAAAGCATATTCAAGACAATGTACAATTTTGATGCTTTATAGTCAACTGAAAGGACGACCTAATATATATATATATATATATATATATATATATATATATATATACACACACATATATATATGTGTGTGTGTGTGTGTGTGTGTGTGTTTATTTATTTATTGCAGCCTGGCAAAATTATGAATTACAATAGAAAAATGGGAGCACGAAAAATAATATGGTTAAGCTTAAACATGAAAAAGTAAAATATTAGTTGTTAAGACTTGAAATGAAAAGGACAAATTTTCTATTAAAATATAATATATTTATAATTACAAATATTACAGAATTAAGAATTGATTAATTAATGTTATACTTGGATTTTTTTATTCTTAATGTTGCAATATGTTAAGTTCAAAGTTTATTAACTTTTTTACTAGTATATTAGTATATATTGTCTTTTTCCTTTAAAGTTTTAACAATTAGTCCTTTACTTTTTCACATTTAAGCTTAACCATATTATTTTACATACCCGCTTTTTTCTATTGTAATTCATGATTTTTCACAGCTTGAAATAGATTCACTTGTTTTTTATTTAATTTTAGGCTTATATGTTGCTCCATAAACAATAATAACAATGTACGGCACTCGTCTGCTTTCAATAAAATCCCCCAATTATCACCATTTCATTAGTAAATAAGTAGCAACAGCACTCGCTGAAGCGACGTGGTTGCGACGGAAACTAGTCATAAAAACACGTCGCTCAACTCCTTATATATTTTACGATTTTGAACACCAGAAATTTCATCAAGACTTCTGTTTAACTGAACGAGGAACGAAAATGTTTTTTCACAATATTGCTGAGAAGGTTATCTATACAATGTAATTGCTTGACATGTGTTCGGAAAATTAGGGAACGGTGAAGCTTTAAAATTATAAATTACTAAAACTTCCACCTAACCATATATTTAAACACTACCGTGTTTCAATAATATATATATATATATATATATATATATATATATATATATATATATATATATATATATATATATATATATATATATATATATATATATATATATATATATATGGGGGGGCGTTCTTGGAACTATTCAAAAGTTAAACTATAACGAAAACGAAAAGTAATTTAAATCTATAAATCTCTTACAATTGTTGCATTAGTTTGCTTTACGCTACTCCTAATAATCTTGTAGGCAGCATTAATTGGTGGCCAGGAAAACTGTTTCGGGAATTCAAAAACAATAATGTGTTTAAATCATGGCACTTAAGCTATGTTTCTCAAACGTCATCTCCCTTTAGAATGAAGAATCAAGCGTTCCTCATATTGGATCCTATTTCATGGCCCGATTATTTTTGTGCTAACCTATTTGTTATAATACATAGATGGTGCGGCATAAATGGATAAGAATGACTTCTACTCTAATAGTTTCTTCCTCAGAATTGCTAGACTTTGAAATTCCCTTCCGGGTTCTTGCTTTCCTTACGGTACTGAAGATAAAGTGTAATGCAAACAGATATCTTACTTCTCAACTCCATACACAATATCCCCGAAACTTATGTTCCAGATAAAAAAAAAAAAAACTACATCTCAGTGGAACTGTGGCAGTGTCAGAAATTTTGTGAAAATAGCGAATAATTCCACCCCATCTTTCCAAGCTTATAACTCCTCGAAAAATGCAATTCAAGCCCTAATTTTTTTTCAATTAAAGGAGCAAGGACCAAGATTTCATTAAAAAAAAACAAAAAAAAAACGTGTTTTTTTTTTTAAAAAGGTTTTAAACTTCGGACTTTACAGGTAAAATTCTACGAGAACAATATGTTCTTTTTGTTTTAAATTTGAATATATTATGTATTGACCTTTTCTCTTCAATTTGTGAGTAAATAATTATGTACTTAAGCGAGTCTAAATTAATTATTATTAGACATTTACAAAATGGGAGGTGTGAATTATTCGACCCCCTGTCTTTCCAAGCTTATAACTCCTCGAAAAATGTAATTCAAGCCCTAATTTTTTTTCAATTAAAGGAGCAAGAACCAAGGTTCCATTAAAAAAAAAGAAAAAAGAAAAAACAAATAACGTGGTTAAAAAAAAAGAAGGTTTTAAAATTCAAACTTTACAGGTAAAATTCTAATCGAACACGATGTCTTTTTTTTTTTAAATTTGAATATATTATGTATTGACCTTTTCTCTTCAATTTGTGAGTAAATTAATTATTTACTTTCCAGGTACTAAATTAAGTATTTACTTTTTAATAGACATTTAAAAATTGGGATGGGGGGGGGTCGTGAATTAAAAAAAGAAGACGTTTGTCTAAAATATTATATTCAATTTATTGGAAAGAACATAAAATTTCACACTGACCCTGAAAATATCGTAAAAATAGAATCAATAGAAAAATTTTGATAGATTTTTAAAGTTTAAAGATTGAAAAATATTGAGTTCGGAAAATTCATTACTGTTTTTAAAAAAATATATATATTTCTATTACTTTTAAAACAACTGTAATAGTTTATTTTGGAAGTATAATCCATAAAGAAAATAAATAACCCACTTTTAACAGAGAAATTCCGAGATTTTTATATTGTATTCGCAGTTTCGTGTTAGGGGTGTCAAAAATTCCTACAAAAATTCTGATACTGCTAGAACTGTTCCTTGTTTTGAGTGAAAATGTAAAAAAACAAAATGAAATTACTCAAGTCAATAAACAAAATATTAAGGAAATGCACATTATGAGGTATAAAAATGAAACGGAGGTTTCCTGTGGTGCACACCTTATATCTATCTCTCTCTCTCTCTCTCTCTCTCTCTCTCTCTCTCTATATATATATATATATATATATATATATATATATATATATATATATATATATATATATATATATATAGAGAGAGAGAGAGAGAGAGAGAGAGAGAGAGAGAGAGAGAGAGAGAGGGAGAGAGAGAAAGAGAGAGAGAGAGAAAGAGAGAGTTCGTCAAGCGCGGAAAAAAACATTTCTGGTTTTAACACACACACACACACACACACATATATATATATATATATATGTGTAATACACCTTATTTAATTATTTTTTACTTCTTCATATAACTAACTCGATCTGAGCGATGCAACACTTACGGAGGTAATTGCATGCATATGCAATTTTTGACGTAAATCAAATAATTATTGTGGGAAGTTCAATGTACACATATATGTCTGTCTTTCTGTCTGTCTGCCTCTCTCTCTCTCTCTCTCTCTCTCTCTCTCTCTCTCTCTCTGTATATCTCTTTGTAAATATATTGTGCGTTTATGTATGTGTGTATGTATATATATGTGTGTTTGTGTCTGTGTGTGTACACACACACAAACACATATATATATATACATGGGTGTGTGTTGTGTGTGTGTGTGTGTGTGTGTGTGTGTGTACGTGCGCATGTGTTTGTTGCTTGTAACTGCAAGAAGCGTAGTTCAAATTATATGCAAGTAACGCTAGTATCAGATAAAATCGGTTGGCGTTTTCGCGTTGATAAATACTTTTTGTAAATTTTTTTCGGCTTTTTTTTCCCTTGGAACTTCGCCCTTTTTTTAAAACCCGAAGACGACTAAAATATAAGTGTTAAATCTTTGATAGAAATCGGGAGATGAGATCGGTTTTGCTCTAACTTAAATAGGGCTAGATTAATTAAATGGACGACTCCATAGAAGTTTATTTATATTAGACGTGAAGACGATCATGGTATAGTCTGCAAGGAAGCAGATAAACGGTATTGCTTTCCATTGACGAATTTCGTTTTCTTTTGCGAATAGATTAGGAGTGAGAGAAGTCGTTACTTTTTATGACATTATTGTTATATAATGGCTTTAATTAAAGTTTAAAATGAAAAAAATCAAGTATCATGATTCAATGGTGCTCTAAAGATAAAAAAAACTTTGAAAAGCACGACTGTCCTATTAAAAAAAAAACTATTGTTGGCCTTATATGATGTGTTGTTATAAATTATCCCTATTTCATCACATTTATCGATTAACTATTATCGATATTTGTCGAATATATTCTGATACAAAACCGATCTAAAAACATTAATAAATATCGAAGATTTCAGGAAAATATGACTATAGTTTAATTTGTTAAAACATGGGTATGTTTACAGCTTAAAAAACATCACTATATAGGAATGTTGTTTTAAAACGTCGATAATGTAAACGCGATTTTAGTCTCTTAAGATTTTGGATTATATTTCATTATTTTATATGCTGGAAAATATACGAAAATATTAGCAAGTTATTTGAATATTCTTCTTTCAATGGTAAAAAAGTAATGTGAAAAATTTAATTAAATTACAGTTACATCGTGTTATATGTATATATATATATATATATATATATATATATACATATATATATATATATATATATATATATATATATATAGGGAGCTAAAAACTTTTGTGAGCGTTGAAGGTATCTACTTCAATCAATCTATTTATGTTTTTATCCCTCTCTCTCAGTTTATATATATATATATATATATATATATATATATATATATATATATATATATATACGTATATATATATAGATATATATACATACATATATATATGAATATATATATATATATAAATATATATATGTGTGTGTATATATATGTATAGCGAACTCAAAATCTTACCTAGCATGTCTATATATATATATATATATATATATATATATATATATATATATATATATATATATATATGTGTGTATATATATATACACACATGCTAGGAAGGATTTTGAGTTCGCTATACATATATATACACACACACACACACACACACACACACATATATATATATATATATATATATATATATATATATATATATATATATATATATATATATATATATTGAACATTCAAATGACTAGTAGACACTTGCACATTTCCACCCCTTGGAAACACTTCAAATGAACTACGAAAATGCTATTTTAATATCTCCAACACATTTTGAAAATAATTTCTGAAGAGGACGCTTCACAGAATGCCTGAAACGGGTTAAAAACGATTTCAATGATTTAAAAACATGATTACCATGATCTAAACCTAATTATCAATGAAAAACCCAGACACGGAATAATAAAATAATGTTTAAAAATACACATTTTTGGTAACTATATATATATATATATATATATATATATATATATATATATATATATGCATGCTAATAAGTTTTTGAGTTCGAAATATATTTAATCATGCACAGAGATATTGCCCATACACGGATATTGAGATTCTGACAGATAGATCTTTATATCAACTCTATTAATCACAAGTCAATTAACTTATACGTTACCGATAACGGGAACATATCGTCAGATATTATTCGTATTTAATGCGTTAGTATTCCACATGTCTACGTATACAGAGGTTTGACCTACATGGGAAATCAAATACCGACTTTCGAAAGACGGAAAGTTCTGTGCTTTGAAACCTGCCGTCATTTTTTTGCATGCGAGATATGCCAAAAATGCAGTTCGTCACTAAAAATGTAATATTTTTTACTTTTGAAAATGCATTAAAGAAGCCACTAAGAGGGGGAAAATCATGTTCATATTGAAACTGAGGCTTAATTAATGATCGTATCACATTCATACAAGAATTAGTATAAAATAGAAGTGTGTTTTGTGTTGTTTACGAGGAATTAAAACACACGTTTTATTATGGTTTTTATTATTTAAATAAATCCGAAAAGAAATTCTTGTACAAACGATATGCAAAATTAAACAATTTCGATTATTCGTTTTTGTATGTCGAATTTGAACTGACGAAAATATTGCCCTTTATAATGTATGTTATGACGTGCGTTTCTACTTATCTGCTAGCTTTTAAGGTGTTTAAAGTTTTTTAGGAGATGTCAGTCGGATAGTAAATGAGCTCTTACGTTTGAAATATCGCAATAGGTTTAGACTGATCCTACCATTGATATAAATAATAAAAATTATCCGTAACTTTTAATGTTTATTATTTTGTGGGATTAAATTTTAAGGATTATTACAATCTAATCAAACAAACTTATTATAAAACGGCCTCTAGTTTTGAACTAACATATAAAATAACTCGGTCTAGAGTAACATCCGTCTCAATTACCGGGGACAAAGGATTTTATATGTAGTATCAGAACAAATTAGTACATTTTTTTTCTTTTGAGTTTGAATTTTCTCGTCTACAAGGTTTAAAATTTCTTGAGATGTATGATGTATCAATAATCACATTGTGTTGTGCAGCTGTTAAAAGCGATTCTATCTCTGTATTCGAATGTCTTGTCTGTGATGTATAAGCTATTGTAAACCGATCAATTTATTAGCAACGTTTCTAACGGAATAAACATTTTTCTATTTTTCCTAGTAGATGAATAGCTGGTCATTTTCCCATCGTTCCATTGTTTTGTTTTGCTGTATTTTAATCGCAAAAGAGAAGTCATTTGCAATGCGATTGTTCTAATTTTTGCTCAGTTGTACTTTAAAATTTTCTGTATTGTCTGTACAGAGCTGAGATAAAGAGAAAAAACCTATTGGGATGGGCAATTTTTGGGAAACTAGAGAATATCACGAGAAGCCGAAAAGCAAATATGCCAATTAAAAGGAAGGTCTTCAATGAATATATACTACCTGTGAATATATACGGTAGTGAAATGTAGGCCAGGAAAATTCGCCAAAGGGAAATCTTGGCAGTAGCACAAAAGAAGATGGCGAGGATAATGAAAGGCATCGCTCTACAAGACAGAAATACAAACATCTGGATCCGCCAACAAACAAGAGTTATTGACATGAACACTGCGATCAAAAGATCCAATCATAGATGCGCATGGCACGTAGACATGACAACAGATGGTCCATAAGGACAACGGAATGAACACCTCTAGAACATAAGATGCCAATGGGAAGACCAAGAACGAGATTAAGGAAATACCTGATACAGCAAATGCTTCCACATGGCAGGAAATAGGTCGGGATAGAGATAGATAGCTAAAATCAAGGGAGGGGTTCCTCATAGAGTGATACGACCCTTGTTGATGCTGCTGTTGAATTTAAGAATGATTATTATATCTATGTATTCCACTGAAATTAATTAAATAGGGTGCGCATACACACTCCATATATATATATATATATATATATAAATATATATATATATATATGTATAAGGAATGAAAAAATATACCAGCGGTGGTTGACGTTATGTTTAAAGAAAAAATAGAAAAAACCGAATGAAATTATTAAAAAATCAACGTTTCGTCCTTGTTTCCGAGGACATCTTCAGGATAATTGAAATAAAAATGTGATAAAAGAAAAAGTCATAGATCGTGCGAAAAAAGACAGTTTTTTAAAATCCAACCCATGTCGGGAAAGGACGAATATGTGTGCGTATGGGAAGGTTGTTTGATGTCTATATATACACTTTTAAAATGCATTTAAAATAAATATGTACATTTTTTTTTTCTGCGAAACTACTCATTTTCCTGAAACATTCAAAGAAAAACGGCTAGCCAGGATCCACCCTGATACCTTGCTCTTTGATTATTATTTTCCCTATGCTAGGGGTTAAATGGTAGAAGCCTTTTCTTTGCGTAATAGTATTAGTATTCAAAATTAGTGCGGATTCTAAAAGTCTTCTTTTAGCTCTATCTATCACGTATTTAATAATTTTCGCTTGATCTAAATTAAATGAGTGATCGTGTTCTGCACAATGGCAAAAGAGTGCATTTAGGGCGTTACCATTCCTTATATCTCTTCTGTGCTCGTTAAGTCTTAATTTCAATTTTCGTTGTGTTTCACCTATGTACGCTTGTTGACAGTTGTTACATGGGATGGAATATATACCGGCATCGGATGTGAGGGTTTTGGGAGAGTGCTTGGTAGTTTTTAATGTCTGTTTTATGGTTGAGGAAGTTGTTTGTATCAGGTGAAAACCAAGTCTATTAAGAGTGTCGTAGATTTTTGTATTTTTGGTGTGGGTGGGAATGAAAAGATGTCTGTTTAATAGTGAGGTATCTGTTTTATTTTTCTGTGTGTTTATCTTATAGTGTATTTTCGTAGCTTTTTTCTTTGCGTAAGAAATGAAATAGGATGGATACTGTAGTTTTCTTAAAACATTCGTAATATATTGAAATTCATCATTAAGATATTGGGGACTGCATATTCTAAAGGCACGTAAGAAAAAACCTATAATCATGCCCGTCTTTATTTTATCATTGTGGTGTGAGTAGTAATGAATATAGTCGTTTTTGTGTGTGGTCTTTCTATGTACTTTGAAACTCAGATCAGTTTCTGATCTGATGAGGAATATGTCTAGAAAAGCTAGGGAGTGGTCTTGTTCGGATTCATGTGTAAAATTTATAGATGGTTCAACTGAATTTAATTTATTTCTAATTTGTTCTATTTGTGTGTTTTTAGGGAGAAAAATAAGAATGTCATCTATATATCTAAAATATGTGGAGTTTTTAGGAAGTCTGTGTTTAAAAGAGTTGGTTTCTAAGAATTCTAAGAATAAGCAGGCTAGTACACCACTAAGGGGGTTACCCATAGGGAGTCCAAATTTCTGTCTATAGTAAGAATTATTAAATTGAAAGTACGTTCTATCAGTGATGAGTTTTATAATTTGTATTAGTGTATCTGAGGAAAAAGGTAGGTCGGCTTTAATTTTGATTAAGTGCTTGTGGAGTAGATTAAGGCATTTTTTGATTGGAATATTGGTGTAGAGGGAAATTATGTCTAAACTATGCATGGTTTTATTTTGCATGTCCATATTTTTTATTCTATTTAGGAGGTCACCAGAGTTTTTGATATGTGAAGTGCTGATGGTGCCCATAAGTGGAGTTAAAATTTGGGCAATAGCTCGTGCTAATTTATGGGTGACGCTTCCAATGTTTGATATTATAGGTCTCATAGGGACGTTCTCTTTATGTATTTTTGGGAGGCCGTATAATATAGGAATAGTGGGGTGGTATTCTATGTTATTTATCCATTTTTTATCATTTCCGATAAGTTTCTTTACGGATTTATTAAAAGTATCGAAATCTTTTTCTATTGATTTTAAATCTATCGGAGTGTATATATCTCCGTCTGCCAATAGTGTGTGCATTTTCTTTAGATATAGGTCTTTATCTATTATAACTATACCACCTCCTTTATCGGCTTGTGAAATAATAATGTCTTTATTTTTTGTTAAAAGTTTTAAGGCATCAATGTATCTTTTTGGTAGTGGTAATTCTTGAGGTTGGGTAGTTGTTAAAGCTATTAACCCTTGTATGAAGCCTTTAGTAAAATCAGAGTCCTCTTGTTTATAATTTTTTAGGGTTGTGTTAGTGGTAATTTTCGAATGCTTGCCGGTAGCGAATTTAAGACCGAAACTGAGAGCTTCAGTTTCAATGTCCGAGAGTGGTTTAGAAGTAAGGTTTAGAATATACAAACAATACAATATTGCAAACAATGATACAAACAACTTCCTCAACCATAAAACAGACATTAAAAACTACCAAGCACTCTCCCAAAACCCTCACATCCGATGCCGGTATATATTCCATCCCATGTAACAACTGTCAACAAGCGTACATAGGTGAAACACAACGAAAATTGAAATTAAGACTTAACGAGCACAGAAGAGATATAAGGAATGGTAACGCCCTAAATGCACTCTTTTGCCATTGTGCAGAACACGATCACTCATTTAATTTAGATCAAGCGAAAATTATTAAATACGTGATAGATAGAGCTAAAAGAAGACTTTTAGAATCCGCACTAATTTTGAATACTAATACTATTACGCAAAGAAAAGGCTTCTACCATTTAACCCCTAGCATAGGGAAAATAATAATCAAAGAGCAAGGTATCAGGGTGGATCCTGGCTAGCCGTTTTTCTTTGAATGTTTCAGGAAAATGAGTAGTTTCGCAGAAAAAAAAAAATGTACATATTTATTTTAAATGCATTTTAAAAGTGTATATATAGACATCAAACAACCTTCCCATACGCACACATATTCGTCCTTTCCCGACATGGGTTGGATTTTAAAAAACTGTCTTTTTTCGCACGATCTATGACTTTTTCTTTTATCACATTTTTATTTCAATTATCCTGAAGATGTCCTCGGAAACAAGGACGAAACGTTGATTTTTTAATAATTTCATTCGGTTTTTTCTATTTTTTCTTTAAACATAACGTCAACCACCGCTGGTATATTTTTTCATTCCTTATATATATATATATATATATATATATATATATATATATATATATATATATATATATATATATATATATATATATATGGAGTGTGTATGCGCACCCTATTTAATTAATTTCAGTGGAATACATAGATATTTTTATTGCAGTTCGCCAATAATTAATTCTTGCATATCCTTCGTTATTGATAATTACAATTAAGGTTCGCATAAATAAATCATTCGAATGTAATTAGATCAATTTCAATGAATTCCGGTCCAAAATGCACAATCTATATATTTATAAATGTGAAAATATCTCAGTGCGTGTGTTTGTGTCCATTTCCCTACCAAATAACTCTGTCAATTTTCGATCTAAATATTCGAGATTTGACATAAGAAGTATTGAGATTTGAGAAAATCTTTTTAATCGATTTTCGCCCAGAAGTTTGGCTCTCAATGAGGCAGACTTCAACAATATGACCTTTAGAAATTCTACCAAACTCCTCCGCCAATTTTGGGTCCAAACGCTTGATATTTACGATGTAGGTGGTTTGGACATGGATCAAACTTTATTAATTGGTTTGAGCCCAAATACATAAATGTCAAGTGTCAAAATCTGGGTCAATATTTAAAAAAAAAGCCTCTGTGGTCACTATTAAATTATTCAGCCAATTTCTTGTCTAAACATTTGAAATATTACCGAAAGCGTATTCAGATATAAGGCAATCTTTGTAATCGGTTTGGGTCGCAAATCTGAACTGCCAAGGCGTCGGAGCTCAAAATATTTTACCTTTGCAGTTTCTAGCAAAATACTTAGGTTATTTTGGGTCTCTAACGTTTATTCAGACATTCAGCAAGTATTTTAATCAGTTTTGGGACGAAAATGTGGTTGCCAAAATGTCAACGCTGAAAGAGTTGACTTTTGCAGATTCTTCCAAATTCCTCTGACAATTTTGGGTATAAAGACTGTAAACTTTATATGTAGGTAACGCTGATATGGGTAAAATTTTGTATTTTTATTTCAGACCAAAACAATAAATGTTAAAAGCTCAAAATTTTGGTCAAGTTTTAAAACATGACATCTGCAACTTCTCCGAAATTACTCCGACAAATTTTGGTCTAAACATTTGAAATCTTACATAAATTGTATTCACACGTACGACAAGTTATGAACAGTATATAAAGGCCGAGAAAAGCCGGAATGAACAGCCAGCCATTGATTGAATATATTTATCCTTTCATAGCTGACAATGGATATATAAATTTAATCATAAATTGATGTCCCCCTATTATATGTCTTTTAAATATGCTAATATGTGCGTTATTTTATGGAAACAATTTTGTATAAATTTTACTTTTCACAATAAAATTTTCGTCAACTCTTACAACATGGAAACATTCATAAGTGAGCGAATGAATTTGTTCTGTTCGGTAGGCATATAATTATTTCTTCACCATATATTGGCAATTTTTATTCATAATGCCTTTTTATTTTAAATAAGTCTCTGATAAGTTTAGCGAAACAAGTAGCAGTTTTTCTGCTTCAGCGCATGTTTTAATTTGAAAGTGAAAAATGCTATCTATATCTATCGTTAAGCGCAGTACTAACAGATCCGTAATAATCCTTAGTATTATTTGCATAATTATGCAACACATATATGTTCCATTTGTATTCACACGGTTTCCACTTAGATATTATTATTCTAAACAAGCGGTCTTATTTCAGGGTTATATTGGATAAGGTAACGGATTATAATGATTTTATAGCTAATTAAGTGATCCGATTTAAATCTGATTATATATATACAAGGAATAGAGAAAATACTGATAACTCATGACTTTAACTAATTAACACACTAATATTCTTATTGTTATTTAATATTAATAAGACACGTGGGAATTCCAAGAAATGAAAAATATATTTGATAAACAAATATGGTTTTATAAAGCTGAAATTTTCCTGGACAGAGCAAAAATAAGGTTTTGGACAGAATTCTTACTAACACGGAGCAAATATGAGTTTATTTAACATCTCTATGTAAATTGCGTCAATTGTATTTTAAATATAGAAACAAAATAAAGGAGATGAATTGGTAAGTACTAGTAAATAATAAGAAGGTAATATTATGATACATAGTAAAAAAAAAAAGAAATAATAAAATCACATCGTAAGTTCTTTTTGCCCTGTTTCCTTCGAATATTGTTTTTTTATTTGACGTTTCGCCGACTTATTTTTCAGTGAAGAACCGCTGGACGTCACTCTCATATTCCTGTTAAGGGTTGTTGGCTTGTTTTTTTTTGTAAATACAAATTTCGTAAATTAGATATTTTTTTTGAAAGTATTTCGGTCATCAAAAATTGCATTTGGCCTTTTAAAATAGTAACTTACGGATCAAACATGATATTATATAGAATTTACAATTACAGTTATTTTCCATGGAATTATTGGTGTCAATAAATTCATGTTCATCCAGTGAATGACAATCCATTTAGTATTTTAATATCAGTAGATTCTATTATATATGCAGCTAGATTTTCAACGTGATTAAATATAGGTTTTTGATATTATGTTAAGGAGCTTGCCTAATATCTTATTACTAGGAAAGTACCTATCAATGTAAACTATTTGTACAATATTAGTGAGAATATACTTAGTGTCTGGCGGATTGTTTTCTTTTTTCTCTATTTTATTGAGTGTATTATGTATACTTTGTATTATTAATTACGTTATAATGTATATAATTGTATTATGTATATGTTGTATTATTTATTAAGTTATAATGTATATAATTGCATTATGTATATTTTGTATTATTTATTAAGTTATAATGTATATAATTGTAGTAGTTATATTTTGTATTATATATTAAGTTATAATGTATATAATTGTATTATGTATATTTTGTATTATATATTAAGTTATAATGTATATAATTGTATGTACATTTTGTATTATATAATAAGTTATAATGTATATAATTGCATTATGTGTATTTTGTATTATTTATTAAGTTATAATGTATATAATTGTATTATGTATATTTTTTATTATTTATTAAGTTATAATGTATATAATTGTATTATGTATATTTTGTATTATTTATTAAGTTATAATGTATATAATTGTATTATGTATATTTTGTATTATTTATTAAGTTATAATGTATATAATTGTATTATGTATATTTTGTATTATTTATTAAGTTATAATGTATATAATTGTATTATGTATATTTTGTATTATTTATTAAGTTATAATGTATATAATTGTATTATGTATATTTTGTATTATTTATTAAGTTATAATGTATATAATTGTATTATGTATATTTTGTATTATTTATTAAGTTATAATGTATATAATTGTATTATGTATATTTTGTATTATTTATTAAGTTATAATGTATATAATTGTATTATGTATATTTTGTATTATTTATTAAGTTATAATGTATATAATTGTATTATGTATATTTTGTATTATTTATTAAGTTATAATGTATATAATTGTATTATGTATATTTTGTATTATTTATTAAGTTATAATGTATATAATTGTATTATGTATATTTTGTATTATTTATTAAGTTATAATGTATATAATTGTATTATGTATATTTTGTATTATTTATTAAGTTATAATGTATATAATTGTATTATGTATATTTTGTATTATTTATTAAGTTATAATGTATATAATTGTATTATGTATATTTTGTATTATTTATTAAGTTATAATGTATATAATTGTATTATGTATATTTTGTATTATTTATTAAGTTATAATGTATATAATTGTATTATGTATATTTTGTATTATTTATTAAGTTATAATGTATATAATTGTATTATGTATATTTTGTATTATTTATTAAGTTATAATGTATATAATTGTATTATGTATATTTTGTATTATTTATTAAGTTATAATGTATATAATTGTATTATGTATATTTTGTATTATTTATTAAGTTATAATGTATATAATTGTATTATGTATATTTTGTATTATTTATTAAGTTATAATGTATATAATTGTATTATGTATATTTTGTATTATTTATTAAGTTATAATGTATATAATTGTATTATGTATATTTTGTATTATTTATTAAGTTATAATGTATATAATTGTATTATGTATATTTTGTATTATTTATTAAGTTATAATGTATATAATTGTATTATGTATATTTTGTATTATTTATTAAGTTATAATGTATATAATTGTATTATGTAACTCAATTCCACTTATATTGATGCTAGTCCTTTTATTATTTTTCTATTTTTCCTATAGCATTTTCTATGATATGAAGACATGTTAATTAAATATTATCTATTCATTAGATTCACGTAGTTATTATGAGATTTGTTTAATTTAACCCTAACTCTGTGATCTTGTTAGAGCCTCATATTCTCATTAAATATGTATTCATTCTTTACTAATTTGTTTATATTATAAAATATCCAAGGATATATATATATATATATATATATACATATATATATATACATATATATGTATATATATATATATATATATATATATATATATATATATATATATATATATATATATATATGAAGAGGGGGTGGATGGTTAAAGTTTGTTTTTCTATGTAAAGAAAGATACTATTTCAGTTTGTGATAGAGTTCATAAGTGCTATTAATCAAATCAAATAACTGTCGGGAAAATCAACTAAACTATGATTGATATCAATAGATTTCTTAAGATCTATTATCCTACAAACAGATCCTTTGCATTTTCTCGTTTCATCAAAGCGTTTAATTAACAAAAACAAGGCATTATTCCTATATATACCATACAACTCTACATTGATTTTATGATATTTCTTCTCAGCAAATCAGTACTTGTGCCAAATGATTCTCACATCCTAATATCAAAAATATTTTCACTATTTTCCATAGCCCAGAGCTTATTGGTAAATTTAATTAGTGTTCCCCTAGCTAGCTTCATTATACCCATTTATATGTAAGTTAAAATACCTCAATCCTATCCATGTATGGAGATTTATCCAACAAGAAGATAATATAGAAGAATACTAAGAATCAATATTAATCCAAAGAATGTGCTATTTTAAGTAATCTCTAGATAGTCAAAACAATAAATAACGTTAAAGACGAAATTCAATACGTGTGGTATGTTTTTAATGTTATTGTATCCATTATCATCTGACGAACATGGATATATTAATCTAATCAAAAGTCTTTTATTAAAGTTAACTTTGTTTAATTTATTCAAATATTGGATTTTGTGAGCAACAGTTTCTGTTTTCGATTATATTAATATTTCGATTATATTTATATATTTATATTGGATCCTATTTCTAAAGCGGCAAACTTCTATCCTCAAGGTATCTAACTTAGTTTTTTATGTATTTTATCAAGCAATTATTTAAATACGTTTCATAAGATAGTATGTAATTGTTTAAGGAAATAACTGCCAGAAGTATTAGATTGGGATTATATTTTTCCTAATTTTTATTAATATCGTTCAAATAAGTGTTCATGTATTTAACATGTGTTTTATCTTAAGGTTGGCATCATATTGACAAGTTAGAGACATGTGTTGCTCGGAAAACAGTAGGGCAATATATATATATATATATATATATATATATATATATATATATATATATATATATATATGCGTGTGTGTGTGTGTCCAAGATTTTATTTAATACTCCTAATAATTTCATAATTATTATGTATTATTTAGTTGTGTTATTTTCTAGAAATATATGCTTTCCTCTGCCATCCTGGGTCCCTTCACCTTACTCTAATAACTTCCCTTATTATTTGCGTTCAACATTTGTTTAACTAAGAAGTCATATACTTTCATCAGTGAATATGTATTCGTGTATGGAATTATCATTCAATCTGTATCTGCAGAATAAATTGCTTCTCTCTCTCTTTCTTTCTCTCTCTCTCTCTCTCTCTCTCTCTCTCTCTCTCTCTATATATATATATATATATATAGACACACACATGCATGCATGCATGCACACTAAATTTCCATATTTAAAAGCACGATACAGTAGAATTTCCGTGTGTTTTGACACGACGCTGAGATTTACGAGGCGAAATATGAAACTACCTCTTAAATGTTGGGGCCAACCATCGACCCGATAAACTCAGTGTCGACTCTGATTGAAGTCAGAACCAACTAGAATTAGTTTGTGGACGTGTGAGTCTGCGAGCTGAGGGGAATAATGTCACGTGGAAAGAAGGTAAGGAGATATAAACTTCAATATATGCTTGCCTATATGTGTATATATATATATATATATATATATATATATATATATATATATGTGTGTGTGTATATATACGTATGTGTATATTAATATATCTCTATCTATCTATGTATCTGATATATATATATATATATATATATATATATATATATATATATATATATATATATATATATATATATATATAGGGAGGGGGATATAGAAACATTGATAAATGCATACAAACATAGGACACAGAAGACAGGGGGATAGTAAGATTACTATTGATAATTTCGGATCAGGATCAATTACAACTGGGAAAACGCGTCAGAAATTTAATATCTAATCAAAATACATGATGCTAGAATCTGGGCAAAGAATATTTCATTAGTAATGAGTATGGTTTTACAGTTTAAATTCTTACATTTATAAGAAGGAGCATGGCCAATATAAATCATTGTAAGTGTTTCTTTATCAGAAGTATAGTATTAGAGATTTGGTCACGGCGGTTTTCTTCGCTGATCTAAATAAAACCAGTGTGCCATTTTGATTATTGCTTTTTTTAAAAATGTTTTATTTATTTATTAAATTTTCACGCCAAACAAGTCACATTGCCACTTTGGTGTAGGGGGCTACTATCAAGGGGTACAGCTACTTAGGTACTATGTAGGAGGTTGGCCAGCTAGATGTCGGTTCACGTTACACTTGAACTTTTGCATGTAAGTATAGTTGGGGAAGCAAGGAACCGAAAGGGAATCCCAAAGTTTAGCTGTTCTGGGGAAGAAACTACTGGAGTAGAAAGGTCTTTTACACCTAGGGATCTCTACTGTGTGGGGATGGGATTTAGCTGCCTGTCCGGTTTGTCGAGGATGTTTACGTCGTGGGTGCACAAGTGCTTGCAAATCGTCACAGCAATGTTTTCAATGTAATTGTTCTAACTCATGTTTCCTGTGAACGTTAGGCCAAGGAGTTTACAAGATTACTTTCAGATAAAGAGTCATTGGGCAGAAGGTTTTCTGCAATTATTGAAGGAAACAAGTTTAGTCTTGGCAGCATTGAATGTGACCATCTATTTTTGTTCCCATTCTACTACAGATGGGAGATCATCCTCTAGTCTTTCTGCCATGTATTTAGCTATGTGTTAGTTTCTTTTCCTGTCGTGCCTGTTATAGAGTGTGGTGACATCAGTATATATACCCATCTGAAAGGCAATTTTGTTGAGGAGGAAATTTATGAATATTAGGAATAATAGAGGTCCAAGAATAGACCCATGAGGCACTCCCGCATTTATATCATATTGGTTAGATGTACGACCATCGAGGACAACCTGGATTTTTCTTTTATCTAAGAAGGATTAAATCATGTTAAGTATTCTTCCAGTGATACGGTATGATCTAATTTTCCTGAAGAAACAGACTCTTATGCTATACCCTGTAAAAAGCCTTAGATATATCTAGAGCTACCGTTCTACCCTCCCCTGCTTTGTTCAGTGACTGCTATATATGTTCAGAGATTGCAGTTAGAATGCATGCTAAAGAGCCAATCTGAATTAAAACAAAATGGGAGACAGAAAACAGGAAATGTATTCCTAGAACAGATGCTACATTTTACTCCTAGCTTAAAGGTCAAATGTTTTAAATATTTCTGAAAATGCTTGAACGTTTTAAACAATTTGTCTATGGTTTACTAAGGTAGAAAGGCATTTGAAGCGAAGGTATAATTAGAATTTTTATGCAATGCTAATATGCGTCGATCATGATATGTGATTAATTCACAAGATATCATGAAAGATATTTGTCGACATTAGACTTGAAAACGATCACGTCGTATTTTGTATGGTCATTTATTGTGAGAACATGTTCCACACAGAGTTTTAAGTTCATAGAATGAACCTTTGTTCGGTCGACTTTTAGCTATATACAAGAAGAGGTAGAATCCCTTTTAAGTTCTGGCGACACGTTTTTGCGGACAATGTATTTCTGAAGTTGGGATGTTTTGACCAGACATTAAATCTTAAAGAACTTATTATCGAATTATATCGGAAAATATAATGAACAATATCGTTTTTCTATAGCAGATTTGTGTACAGTTTTTGTTGCTCTTCCAAAGGTCGGCGTATGTATATATATATATATATATATATATATATATATATATATATATATATATATATATATATATATATATATATATATATATATGTGGGGGGGCGCGCGCGTAAATATTAGACAAATAAGAGAACCTCAGAATAAGATTGATGTTTTTGATGAATATTATATTCTACACCACTCTGCTGAATCCGCACTGTAATTTGAGACTTAAAAAAAAAAAAAATAATCAACCATAGTCGAAAAGGACTTTCATCTATTAGCTTTTACACATAGTTCTTTAGAATTCCGCGATAACTTTTCTGAGATTTCTCTGGTAAATTTTCATTCTCACCTATTATATCTGAGCGGTTAGCACTATAATATATTATACCATGTTTCGGCGAACACTCTTATTATTGCCTGCAATAGGTTACAATTAATTGCGAAAATCAAGGCATCATACTGCCGAGAAGAATTTTTTTTTGTAATCGTCTAAACGAACATACATACAAACAAACTCAGAGAAAATATATAATCTTGAAATTGTTTCGGTGTAAAATTAATCCAATAAGAAATTAAATACCACAAAAAAAGAGAGGACGTTCAGAAATCCTTTATAGGCGTCGTTGTGAGTAACAGTTGAACAAGAGAATAAAGAGGGTGGGAAAGAGAATAGCATAAAAAAGGAAAATGTGGGGGGGGTGAGAAAATTTAACACGCGTGGTGTCATTTATGTGAAATATAAGATGTAGAGGTTGAC
>NC_136490.1:105426792-105434292 GCF_053919585.1 Euprymna scolopes
TTTTTTAAACATCAAATACTTTTTTAAATGGTTAAGTGTCGAATTTTGCAAGTGAAAATCGTTTGCACATTGGAAATATTATATCGGAGCAGAAATTGTAAGAGTAGAGCGAGTTTGAGAAGGAAAACCTAAGGAAGAATAAAAAAAAAATGTTTGGCATGCGAAACCTGATATTTTCTTCCGTTCAAAAGATTCTCAACTCAGAAGTTAAAAAAATGAAAAAAATATTGATAGATTGTTCAATATTTGAATTGTAGAGTACTTGGGAGTATATCGTGCCAATCTTGTAAAATTATGTTTTTAACAATAAAGAAATTTAAGGTTTGTTAACGGAGAATTAACCCCTAAAGAAATAAGTAAGTTTATTATTACTTGAATAGATAAAAAGGCAAAATATTAAAAATAGTAAAAAAAAATGTAAAAAATATTAACTAAATTAATCTAAGGAGTTTATTTTACAGAGGCGAATTGAGGATAAGGGTTATTGCGTGTACAGTGGTAAAGAGTAAAATGTAGTAATCAGTTGTAGTGGAAATTAGTTTACTTAATGGGATGACTCATCAAAGAACTTGTTCACGTTGGACTTGGAGATGAGTATATTGTAGTAGGTTGTAGAGCAGGAAAAGGAAAGAAAGTTCCACAGGTGTGAAGTTCTAAGAAACTTTGTTCATGCAATCTATTATTTAGGTTTAGCCACAGATAAAGATTGGGGGCATTAACTGATAGTGGTTTCAGCTACATGTCTGTTTTTCGTGAAAGTCAGGCCAGAGTGAACCATTATTGGAGCTCATACGAGCACTTGCCATTAAAATAACGATAAAGAAAAGATAGGCTCACAATGTCTCTTCTGTAGGAAAGATAACAGAGAAGAGAAAAGCCATCCCCCACTAGACTAGGAAAAATATTTTCACTCTGTCAAGGCAGCAGCAGCTGCTTCTAGCACCACATTCCCAGATGTAGCAACAGTACTTCATTTATGGACGTACTTGGTTCTTATAGAGTTAGAGAAATGTATCAGCAGTGATATTTCTACTGGAGGGGTAAAACGATTCCACCGTTTTTCAAGCAGCTGTGGCAACGGATTGGATGTCGGTGTTCCATCTCAGATCAGGAGTAAACGTAAGACCTAGAAGCTTGTCACATCTTTGAGACCCTCCAAAAAGAGAGCTAGTCATTTCGATTGATGCCAGGCGGCAATCAGAGCATTGCTGATAGTAAGATAAATTCTTTGTTTTAGATCCATTCAAATTAACCAGCAACATTATTCCCCATTGCACCGCATGATCAAGATAGGATCAGAGAGAAATAGAGACAACTTGGTCGTTTACGACTTTTAAAGTGTTGTCATAGATGCTAATGTTGTCAGCGTATGTGTCTACAAATTATCTTAGGATGTGATTAAGAAGATCATTCCTGTAGAGTGTTTGCCCAGGATGATCATGCAGTAGAGTGTTTGCCCAGGATGGACCCCCGAGGGACTCCAGCATAAATACTATAGGCTTCGGCCTATGAATCTATCAGGTAGAGATGATTTAATAATTGAAAATACATTTCCAGCTATACCTGGGGATTTTTTGGAATAGCTGGTGATTTTGGGGAGTAGACGTTTATCCGATACCTTATCAAACGCCTTCGATATGCCATGAGCAATTGTCCTGAAAAAACAAATCATCCGTCGATGGATTCGCTATTCCTGTTATATAACTCTTAGGACATATGCTGCATATCTAGCAGAACGTAAACCATATTGCATGTACCTGAGCAGGTTCTTTTTGCTGAGCTTGTTGACTAGTTCTCAATTTAATTCGGATTCCAGCAAATTACTCATGACGTACAGGCGATTTATTGGTTTGTATTGAGAGGGAGATGACCGATCACTTATTTTTTTTAGTACGGGATATATTGATGATATTTTCTAGGGTGCTGGGGAACAATTCTACTTAAAACATAAAATACTAGGAGAATAATGAAAAACATACTTAAAAAATAAGAAAGAATATGCAAAAATGTTATTCAAAACACAAGACAAAACGTGAAATAAGAAGAATTATAATTTGATTATTTTCATTTAAAAACAATTTGTCTAAATGGTTATTATGTAGAACATAAAGTGCTTACTACAATATAGTGTAAACAGACGACACTAAGTTTATATAAAAAATATATTTCAGCACAAACAAAATTAAATATATAAGATCTTACAGCTATATGACTAATAAATGTTTGTGACAATATGTTGAAATAACTAGGCTTCAAAATGAACACATTATAAATTTAACATATAATCGCAAGTAGCTTACATGAACATCGAACATAAACAGATAAACTTGTTATACATACATGTTATAGAAAAAGTTGCACACACACAAACACACATATATATATGTGTATATATACATATATATATATATATATATATATATATATATATATATATATATATTAGTCCTCGCGCAAAAGAGCAGGAAACAAAATGTTTTAAATAATAATAATAATAATAATAATAATAGAATAACAAAGACTTTCGCTGGCAAGGACTACTATTGACCGTAACCAGCTATACAGTCCTTTTGAAAGTTTCATCTCTATATTTCTTGTTATGTACTGAATATGTGTTAATAAAACCTATATTAAATATGGTTCTTATTAAATTTTAAAGATTTTCTATTCTGAAAGAAGTTTAAAAAAATTTAATGTAAAAATGTTATTCTAAAGTTTTTGTTAAAAACAATCAGATTTTTTTCATTATTCAGACCTGTATTACAAAAATAGGGGCTTGCAACAAATAAGTTTTGGTGTGAGGAGAAATAGAAACTGAAACATAGAGAGTATTCAGATCTGTAATAATAGCGGGGTTGCAAAAATGCCTTGTGGTGTGAGGAGAAATGCAAACTGAAATAGAGAGAAGGAGAGATTTAAAATATTATCTTAAAAGATAAGATACCAGTTAGAAAAGCATTTCATCCAAGGCATGAAAATAGTTAAACAAAATGTTTTTACTATAGGCTTTAAAAATAAAGGTACAAGATTCAATTTGAAACTTATTTATCTTCAAGGTGCACTTTTATAAATTTTACAAAGTAAGGTATAAAAAATTAATTTGAATTGAATCAAAAAATTACATTGGATTTATTTTATGTAATGTACATTTTGTTGCAACTGAAAAAAGTTATTTTTCATCTAGCAATTGATGATATAGATATAAAATTATCAATAATATTTTTTTAAATTGTAAACTGCATAAAAGTGAAATTTCAAGATAAATAAATTTCAAATTGAATCATTTACCTTTATTTTTAAAGCCTATAGTAAAACATTTTGTTTAACAATTTTTATGCCTTGAATGAAATGCATTTCTAACTCATATATATATATATATATATAATTTGATTATATATGCAGCCAATGTGGAGGTACACAGATAAAAACTGAAAAGTAAACTTGCATACGCTCCAAAATGAAATAAAACCGCGTAACGGTATACATATAAATGATCATATATATATATATATATATATATATATATATATATATATATATAAATATATATATATAAATATATATATATACAGAAAGAGAGAGAGAGAGAGAGAGAGAGAGAGAGAGAATTCCGAGCCAAAAGTACAGTTCGCCCTTGTAATTTAAAAAAAAAGCCGGATATTTTACCAAAATATACTGTAACTGTTAAAATAACCTATACCACAGTTGATTCGTCTTTTTTCTTCTATAAATTTACCTGTTCATATTTGTCTTTTATTTTAATTATCCTCGTGTTTACGTACATTTAAAGCATTTACTTTAAAGCGAGAAGGCCAAACAACTCTATAGCAAGAAACGTGCTTAAAACCAGTTAAAAATATCCATCTTTTATGCAGCAATGCATCTTTACTCGTAATTATTGTTATTCCAGATAATACAACGATACATTTTGTCAATATAACGGCTCCCCACATCTAAGAGTTGTGTAATCTTGTTTAAAAGTGCTCTCTTTCTACAGTTAAAACTAATTGAAGGAATTTAATTTGCGAGGCTTCTTGCTAGACGCACGCCAATGATTCCTGGAATGAACAGAACGCAACATCTTGACTTCGTCAGATGTAATAAAAATCACGATTCTTCATATTATTCGAAAGTGAGTTTTAGTGTGGAAAGCAAGTTCGATTCGCTAATCAGTGATGGTAGCCAGACCGTTCGTTGGAGAAAGTCGAAGTATTCTATACAAGATACAACTTATTAACGGTGGAAAGTTGTGAACCTTCAGGTTTTGTGTGTCCCGTTATTAGTGCCAAGGGTTCAGAGCATATAATTCGTTTGCAAGTATATTAATATATCAACTGAGCATTTTCTACCATAATTTGGTCAGAATTTGATTAATAACCCCATCTTCATACAGGATAATTCTCTCATTCCACCAGCTGTAAATTTCAAGAGATTCTTGAAGAGGAGGATATCCAATGTTTGGATTGGCTCCACAATCTCCAGATCTCAATCCTATCGAAAAAGCATGGCATTACATCAAGCAACATCTACACAAAGATAAAATGTAAAAACTGGAAGAACTTTGAACAAAATTTAAAGAGTAGGTGAATGATTTTTCACTGAAGACTAATTCAAGGAATGCCCAAAAGATTGCAGGCTGTCAAACTGCAGACGAGATATGCTACTAAATATTAGCAGTTCATTGTGTTGCTGTTATATTTGTGTTTAATTAATGTTCTAAATAACATTTAAATAACAATGTTCCATTGGGCGGAGTTTCATTTAACCGTCTCTATATGAGTTTTTTTTTTTTAAATTTAGGTGAATACTGTGCCACTTCAATTAAACGTCAAATATAAATAAACAAATTATAAACGAATAAAAAGCGAATCAATTGAAGTAGATGATGTTTAATGAGTTACATTTAAGTTAGCTTAAATTTGCAGTTTAGAAAAAAACTGACCTGTGCACACTTTCTTTTTGGCGGCACTGCACACCAGCGCGCACACACACACACACACACGCACACACGCACACACACACACACACACACACACACATATATATATATATATATATATATATATATATATATATATATATGTATATATATATATATATAGTTATAGAGGTATTTACATACATGTACATGTCATATATGTATATGTAAATACAAATACATACACATACATATATATATATATATATATATATATATATATATATATATATATATATATATATATATATATATATATATATATATTGAAAAGGAAAGAGGGGCAAAAGAAAGTTCGAAAGTAACAAAACATATTCTTGCATATCTAC
Source organism: Euprymna scolopes (assembly GCF_053919585.1). NCBI lineage: Eukaryota > Metazoa > Mollusca > Cephalopoda > Sepiida > Sepiolidae > Euprymna > Euprymna scolopes. The sequence continues at coordinate 105,432,100 of NC_136490.1, forward strand.
TGTCGATCCTAGTAAACATACACTCATAAATCATTTATATGTACATGTGAACAGCAGGAGATGTACAAAAGAATGTATATATATATATATATATATATATATATATATATATGTATATATATATGTATATACATATATATACATGTGTGAGTGTATGTATGTATATATATATTTATATATATATATATACATATATTCATTCGAGTATATATACAGCCAATAAACTGAATGCTCGAACAAATAACATTTAGAAGTGAGCATGTATACGCCAACAAATGTATCCATAACTGGTATGTATATAAAAGCTTATATACGTACATGTATGCATCTAACTAAAAATAAGATTCATATATACATTTGCACAAGCATACACAGATAAAACATAAGCTTTGTTTATTTTTTGCGATACTAATTTAATGATTTCATTAGAGATATTAATTTTGGGCCATGATTTTATTTCACGAAAGTGTTGATTAGAGATTAATAATTAATTAACAATTTAATTATCACATACATATATGCATACGTGCAATCGTGTAAGGCTTTGTTTCCGACGGATTCGTAGTTCACTTATCGCATTATATTTCTTTATTAATCATCGGTGGAAGTATTGTATTACTTCCAACAAATAGTTTTAAATTTGACTAGTTTATAAGTAACATCTATATATTTTCATTAATAAAAATCTATGTATAAAATTAATACTAACCTCTATAATTATATAACTGATATTTCTCGGTATATATATATATATATATATATATATATATATATATATATATATATATATATATATATATATATATACCCGCACACTTACACAAGGTATATATATATATATATATATATATATATATATATATATATATATATATATATATATTTATATATATATATATATACTCATATATATGCATATAATATAGTGTGTCATATAATTATTGAAACATATTCTACATATGCATGTTAATATAATTGTATCTTTATTGTTATATAAATTTCATTAGATTTATTAAATCTCTTTTTTCGTATTTACAACTTTAAAATATGGAATTCTGAGTAACGTTTTCAGTATTCTCTAAACTGCCTTTATATACATACGTATATATGTGCCTGTTTCTATGTAAGTATATATATATATATATATATATATATATATATATATATATATATATATATATTGAGAGAGAGAGAGACAGACAGACAGACAGAGCGAGAGATATATACACACACATATATAAGTATATATGCATTGCATTGTGTTCTTTAGAGAATTAATTGGTGTAATTTAGTAATGGATCAAATTATCATGAAATTAAATACAAATCAATAATTTTCTTTTCTACACTTTAAATAAATTATGCATGAATGAAATTTATCTGTTTGTGGTCGGATTGGTATAATAAACCTTAGCCTATGTATATCTTTTTTATATATTTTCAACGTTTAATCCAAATTTTATATTATCAATATAATCTATATCTTAAATTTTATCTTATTTGCATAAGTAACATCTTTTTTCATATTATTCGAGTTTTTGTAAAATGAAAATTCAAATATACTCACGGAATATATTTCATGCACATTCCCGTCTTCAGTTATATTCAAAACAGATTTAAAAAATATAATCACAGTAACGTTACGATGAAAATTAAATTGTTATGAAACAAATCAAATTTGTTATCAGAATAATTTCCCTGCAATGCCGTTTATTTCTTTCATTTCGTGTATTACTCCAAGTACAGGGGAGATAACTCTATTTATTTTCAAACAGTTCCATTATCACATGCCCTTTGACATTGAATAGCATAGCACTAAGAAGGCAATACAAAAAGTCAATTCGCGGTAGATGAGAAAATGTAAATAAATATAATTTGTTTCGTTAAGGAGTGGTCCAACTTCCAAACGAATATATATTTCGCAAGTTAACAAAAAAAAATTAAATTAAATGCAGTCGTGTAGTTTTCAGATAATTTGAAGAAATATAAATAAGAACCCGCTTCGTTGAAAGAAGGAGCACGTATAAGGATATGCTAAACCTCGTGCAAATGTATATCGAAGTTTCATATTAGAAGAAAGCAATCCGAATTGCACATGACTAACGCGCGTCTCTTTTACGACGAGAGACTATTAAAGATTAAATGACACAATTGGAACTTATTCTTGATTAATCACCACACCTTCGTAAACGGT
>NC_136490.1:105439292-105441792 GCF_053919585.1 Euprymna scolopes
CTGTGACAGTTAGACAGATAGATTAATAGAAAGTGACAGTTAGATAGATAGATTAATAGAAAGTGGCAGTTAAATAGACAAATAGAGGAATAGAAAGAGATAGAGAGAAAGCGAGAGGGACATTGGTGTAATCTGTAGATTTTATTAATCATAGGTTGAACCGTTTTTTAACACATTAGATCATATAATTGTATGCAATTTAATGAATGAAAACAATATATAAGTTATCTCCCCTCCCATATAAAATGAACTGTGTGTGTGCGTGTGCGTGTGTGAGTTCTTCCCTATAGACTCGGAAACAACTAGGCCGATATTTATTAAAATTGTTTAAAAACCGTTGCATTGTCTTTAGATAGCTCTTGTACAGAAATGCCTTCGATAAGTATCGAGAATCGATAATTGATAATCGAAATAACCGGTGAATAAAAGACCAGGCGATGTTGACCAAGTTAAACATCTTGCACAGCCTTACTTACATAACAAGTGCATTTGAGAAGTTTTATTACAACACAAGCCGAAAGGCCCGACATAGAAAATCAACAGTAAGTGTTTTGATGTGACGCGGTCGCATTCGAAATGAATGTTTCTGTTTAAAGCAGAATGGCACCAGGATACTTGCTCTTTCCATTTAAAACATAAGTTCAAAGCTGTATCCCCGCACACGCAGCAAAGCTAGGCATAAAAAAATTAACAGTAGGTTCTGTGATATAACAAACGTGCGTTCGAAATGAATGTTTCTGTTTAGAGCACAACCGAATCATGATACTTGACATTTGCATTTAAACTTTAATTCAAGACGTCAGATATAAAAAATAATGTTCTAAAATGAACAGTAGGTTCTCTATAGACCAATGTAAACTACAATGTCCTCTGGAAAAAGCCACTGCGGGTAGGCATGTGAAGCTTTCGCCCGGTTCCCCGCATTGGGTCCCCAACCAGGGAAGGCAGTAAATCGATTTGATTGAACAACGGGCGAATTCACGGATTTTCCATAACAATAACAATATAGGAAGGTGAGCATTTCGTTGATCATCATTCAATCCCGGACAATATCGGGTTTCCCTACTGGTCTATTATGTACGATTTATTGAATGCAAACTGGAACTGTATAATGCAGCCCTGAAAAAAATCGAAGAAATATATATATATTTTATATATATATAGCGTATTGCTCGATCAATAGTTATTTGATTCATTCTATCGAAAGAGTTTAAGTAGAAATTTAACTTAAGATGATTACCACCCGGTACCTGTCAAGACTACCCACATCACACTGCAAACTACTCTAAGAGAATTTGTTTAGATTAATATATACAAACTGTGGATTCCTGAAATGAGGAACTTAGAAGTCTTGTTTACCTTAATTAACTTAAAAACACTTTAAATATTTACAAATATGTTTATATTTCAGTGGTGATTTATGTTATAAATATGATCAATAATTTGTACATGATGCACAAGATAGCATTAAAAGATTTAGAATTAAAGATTATTGTATATATATATATATATATATATATATATATATATATATAGAGAGAGAGAGAGAGAGAGAGAGAGAGAGAGAGAGAGATAGGTTTATTGGATATCTGCTTTCGAAATCTTTAATATTTGTAATAATCCACTATTTATTTTTCATAGATAATGTTTAACTTGTATGAGTCATTATGTTTATATTTATTTAATTACTCTTTCATTGGGTGTATTTTATAAAGCTTTTATAATGAGAAAACTGAGTGAAAATCTCATTTTTTCCCCGCTGCAATCCAAGCGTCTCTTACAAAGAACTATTGTATTAAACCTTTTGGAAACCACCAAAGCTTTAATTGGTTGGCTTGTTCACTTTCCATATTTTATTTTATTTGATTCCTTCTTTAAATTTATTTGTAGGCTTTGTATATATATATATATATATATATATATATATATATATATATATATATATATATATATATATACAATATATATATATATATACAATATATATATATATATATATATATATATATATATATATATATACACACACATATATATATACATATATATATATTTATATATATATATGTATGTATGTATGTATATTGTTCTTATCTTCAAAAACTTCGCTATAACTGTTTCACACATATGCTGTATGAGTGTGATCAATAAAGAATTGGAAACGGGTAACTGACGGTTAAAAAGTAAAGGGGAGATAAATGTTGATAAAAATCTAACCAATTCATTTTTTATTAATACTTTTATTACATGGAGTATTTACTTATACATGAGATAATTAATCATGAAAATCTGTGGACGGTCCGGGCGTCTTATCTTAATTCGTTGCTTGGAACTTGCCTTTGTCGATCAGGCGGTCTGGTGCATTTTTAATCTCGTTCGTTTTATTTGGTCTGGGTATTTGTATTAGGTAAACAATGCATCTGTTTACATTTGATGACGTCAACAAAAATAATGACGCGATTCAGCAAATCAAAGAACACCATATTAAACGATTCTTTAT
>NC_136490.1:105446792-105451792 GCF_053919585.1 Euprymna scolopes
TAAACCACCTTTGTGCCACACGTTCGTTATTCGTTCCTGTCTCTGCAGCTTTTAAGTTTAGCTTAAACTGGAATAAGAAAATTGTGCAGATTTGAATTTTGTCCATGCTGGCGAAAAGCCTGTAAAAAAAATATGAATGATGAAATTAAAACGGTAACACGATTAACAATCGTATATAACATGCCTATATATATATTTATGTATATATATATATATATATATATATATATATATATATATATATATTCAATGACTTAATTCAGAAATCATATATACGAGTAACTTATGAGAGAAAACGATATAGTTTTTGCACCAACCTAATATCTCTCTCACTCTCGTGCGCTCTCTCTCTATCTCTGCGGTTTTTTTTTAAAGATTTGGAACACCACTAAATTCATCCTAACATTTCTTTTACTGAACGAAAATGAAAAATTGTTTTACAATGTAGCTCAGAACATAATCTATGAACTGTTATAATGGTTTGAAATTTGGTCGAAAAAAAAGCAGTTTAAAATTAATAAAACTTCAAGTTTACCATATATTCAAACACCACCGTGTTTCATTTATATATATATGTTATACATATAGTTAAAAAATAAAAAAAATAGAATATATATATATATATATATATATATATATATATATATATATATATATGTATATATATATATATATCTATATATATATATATATATATATATATATATATGTATATATATATACATGGTTGCACGGTTAAAAACACAGTATAATATACGTTAATTAGTGCAGTATTTGTGTATACGAGCAATAAGTCGCTCGTCAGTCCCACGAGAGTTATAAGTATTAATAATAATTATTAATATATATATATATATATATATATATATATATATATATATATATATGTATATATATATATATATATGTATTTATATAAATATATATGTTTGAGTGTGTACTGCGTGCATATATATATATATATATATATATATATATATATATATATATATATATATATATATATATATATATATATATATATATATATAAGCAAGAACGCCTGGACGGTTCACAAAATTTTGGATTTTGGAAATATTATTTTTTTATTTATTATATATATTATTTATATTATTGAAAATGCAAATGTCCATCGACCCCTATTTTCATGTTTCTTTTTTTAATAAAAAATTATCTAGATTTTATTAAATTATAAATTACATTGCATACACAAATATTTTCTTTTTCATAATTCATGTCTCCTTCTTGCCCAACTGAAGGTCGGTTATAGTGTACAACGTCCGTAGTATAAGAAGAGTTATCTCCCATAGTTTTTCTTTTATCGAAACGGTTGGATTGCTACGCGCCCCTCTGCCCCTTATCCAACCCCTTCACAAAATACCATGTCAGATGCACAGATACTGCTACTACATAGTAGACTTGAAGTTTCTCGCCCCCCCCCTCACTGAAAGACAGCGACGGAGAGGATTTTTGCTCATTCTCTGTTAATTTCTTTATTTAAAAGTAAATTTTAATAAAATGCGTTTTTGGAAACAGTCTGCATATTACGACTGGCACAATTAAGTGAATAGTTGTCTACGTCCTGATGAGTTATCATGGATCGTTTGGCTTCAAGCTAACAAAACAAAATAGGCTTTAACAAAGGTTTATAAGTATTCTCAAATTTTAAAAGTTGTTAATTAATATTTAATTACTGATTTTTATATGTATAAACTATTTTCAGTACTTATTTACTTATATGAGCCTATGTGTTAACTAAACGCTCATATTTTTTAAATTCATAATAATTTTGGATATATATATATATTCTAGGCCATTTCACGCGCATTTTTCTTTGTTCCTCTAGAACATGGGTTTCCAAAGTTTTCGAACTAGCGGCAATATTGCTGATATTTTAGAGAATGCGACCGAAATAAAAATGGTTTGTGCGTGTAGTATACACTTTTGCTCATTGTCTTTGCTTTTTAGTGAAACGTGTTTTTCAAAAGCTCATTCTTTTTATAATTTTCGAAAGCAATGAAAATATTTTAAAAAAACACCACACTATTTTCCCACATTTCTGTTAAAACACACTTTTTGTATATATTTACAATTTCCATAAAGCACTGCGGGACAAATTAAAGCCATTGATGGGCGTGCAGTTTAGAGAAACCTGGTCTTGAAAACAGACACAGATCGTCTAGGTAAATTATCTCATCATGCCTAAGTGTCTTACTCTGATTTGATGAACGAAGTAATAATTTCCCCACGTCATCTAATGTGCACGATTATCCGCTTCTTATATTTTACTAAATACATTATACTTAAATTATTTCTACTTTTTCTTCGTCATGCATTGTTCCATCATACAGTGTGTATCGAATCAAACACACATAGTCATAACTGGACAATATAGTAAAGAAATAAATGAAACTTATTCACTAGATGTTTTTATAAGATATACATATGATATACAAAAATTACCATTTAATGAATATAATATAATATTTTATTGAAAATGTTGAAATCTGAATTTTACGCACGAGATATATACAAATTATACTGTTCTTGCAAGGAGCTGTAAAATAAATTTAAGAGTGTCCATAATAATTGTAATCTGACACTGATGTATTTGATATGTGTCCGATAAAGATGATCCCTATTGAGGTAACATTACTATTACGCATTAATTTCATTTCCGTTTGTTTTACGCCACTCGGTGATAAAGCCCAAAACCTTCCGCATAATAATTCACATGAGTAAATGAAACCTGTTTAATTGAATTTTACGGTCTCTTTTATTTATCTATATGAATATAAAGCACTGTGCACTGTCCGGCCCTGCTTGAACTTTGTCTTCGACGATCGGGCGATTCCATCTTTAAATATATCACTACTGTATATTAGGTGCAATATAATAATTAATAGAGAGTTATCTCTCTAATAATAAATATCTAATCTGCATGAATCAAAATATTTTAATCAAGCGTAATTTTCGACCGGAAGACGTAAGGGGTCCGAATACTTAAATTATGAAAGCTTCGTTTCACTTCATAAGAAAAGTGTACTTGTTTAAAAATCAATTTTCACACCCAAAAATGGCACAACACCATTTGAAATAGGGGGCTACTATCGGTCACATGCTGTAGGGGCATTATGAAGGGAGATGAATAGCAAGATGTTTGTTTACATTACACTTGAATTTCTGCATATCAGTACAGTTGTGAAAGCTAAATCCCGGAAGTCTTGCAGTTCTGAGGAAGAAACTATTGAAGTCAAAGGCTTTTATTATACCTAAGGATCTCTACTGTAAAGGAGTGGGATTTAGTTGTTTGTCGGGTTGATCGGGGGTAGTAACGTCGAGGAGGTACAAGTGCTTGTAGTTCGTCAGAGCATTCACCATTAAAGTCCTTGTAGAACAGACAGAGGGATGGAAAATTTCGTCGATGAGACCGATGCTGAAGCCTAGATGACAGTTCACGACCTATCAGGTTGCTGACTCTCTTGTGAACCCTGCCCAGGAGTAAGAGACAAGCAGCAGATGAACCAGCCCAAATGTGACATGGGATAACGTTATTATTTATAAATCATTGTTATAATAAGGACTTTTTTTTCATCTACTTTGCGTTTTACTCTATAATTCAACAAACAAAATATCGTAACAATTGCATTATTTTTTTAATAGTATATATTGAATTAAATTCAAATATTTACTGTCTCCATCATTTCATTGAACGTCTGATCACACGGTTACAAATAAAATGAAATTCAGTCACTAATCTTACTTTTAACCACACGTTTTTATCAATTATTATCGTATATATTTAAACTACGTTTTTATTATATCAGATATTCGATGAACCAATATAGATGGCGCTGTGCGTAAGCAGTGCCAAATAAAATATAGCTGCTGAATGTTCAGTATCTAACAAAAGTTATTTCGAATTTATATTACTCAAGAAATATATCGTATACGAGGACATATAGGATTTAAGCATGAAATTAGAAAATGATGGTTACCATGTCGTAAATGCTAACCCGAAACACACTTTTATTGGACATCTTTTTAACTCCCAATGCTAACGCTTATAGTACGTCTTACGCTATAGTTATATAGGGACTCCATTACGATTAGATTTACCATAAGCAACTAATGCATTTTATTCACCAAATTTATCGAATTTTAATCAAATCCGAAATAGTATATAAGGAATAGAATGTTTAATATTTAACAATAGAGCAATGTTAAAAAAAGAAAAGAAATTTCGAAGAATAATCCCTTAAGACAGTTTGATACACATAAAATAGTACTTTTATAGGGTGTTACTGTAAATGAAGGACAGAAAGTAAAAGTTAAGAATCCTAGAAATTTCTATTGAAATAATTTCTCATAAATCACGTCATAGACCATATAAAATTCCATATAGATTATTAGTCGAGTAAGTAACAACGGCGTTGATCATTATGTTTGATTAAGAGCATTGACGATTTGGTCTCATATATGGAAATAGAATATCTCAATAAGTTAAATGTTTCTCTTTCTAATAGGCCTCTCTCGATGAAAATCATATGTGATGCAATCATCATGCACTAAATAAGCGGAGTTCCATAGAATCAGCAATCCCGATTCTAACTATTCCTCATGGGTGTATTCGTAAAATGAAAGTATCTGAAAAAACATCACCTGTATTTGTAAAGTGAACAATCATTTTGCTTAAATGCGCTATAGATTTTAGACACCTTATTTGTTAGTACTACTACACATAGATGCCATTTTTTCTCCTACACTATATCTGTTTTTATCTTACCTATTTTTATGATTCAAACACGGTAGTGTTTTTATACAAACACTACCGTGTTTTAATATATGGTTAAATGTCAGTTTTTGCAATTTAGAACCGCTTTAAAGCTTCTGCCGCTCACTCATTTTTCGACCAACTTAAAATCTATGATTAAAATTGATAAATCACTTTCTCAGTTATACCAGTCATCATAGGAGCAACTGGGCTTATGAAAAAGAAC
>NC_136490.1:105456792-105469292 GCF_053919585.1 Euprymna scolopes
TGTGCAAAAAATATGGAATCGCGCTCACGTACAACTATATAAAGTCAGGACGCCCTTTTACATTATATTTATTTATTTATTTGTTTTAATCATACGATATAAACCCACAATGTTGTCATTTAATATACTGCCTGTTAAGCATTTTTCTTGAGAATTGAAAAAAAAACATATCGACTTTTCATTTAAGTAAATACAAGTGCTACAATAATTACAAATTCGTAACATTTGATAGTATTTCTCAACAATTCAAAGAGGTGTGTATTGATTTAACGATACATATCAGGCGTTATTTTTTTTACGTTTTATTAGATTAAAGGTATAAAATTTAGGCACTATCTTATTCAATTGTACAATATATTGACAAGTTTTAAACTTTTTTGGTTAAATATTTACTGAATATAAAATATTAAAAAAATTATAGTATCAACATTATTATATTGCACTTATATATAATAGTGATTTAAAAATAAAAATCTAATGATCTGGATGCTAGCAGCTATAATCGAAAGTAACACAGTAACGTTTCAGACTTAGTTGTTGCAGTTTGAGCTATTGGCAGCTGAATAAAGAAACGTTAAACATTAACGGACTCTACCATATACATGTATATTTGCGCATGCATAAAAGTAACAAATCTAAATCCAATTACTCCGGGCATCGTATATATATATATATATATATATATATATATATATATATATATATATATATATATATATATATATATGTATATAGATATGTGTGTATGTATATATGTATGTGTGTGTACCAGAACACTTTCCTTCTAATGCTACGCAATTATGCACGATGTTGAATGTATGCAATTATAGAATTGAGTGTAATAGCTACATGAAACATATAATCCAATCAGCAACCAAAATAATTAATGAAAAAATGTATTTTGCAAAAGCACATGCACGTTGTATTATCATTATGTAGTCGCTCTCCTATCCATAACTGAAGATGTTTGTCTTAAAAATATTGAAATAGAAACAAAGGCTTTTCATATCAAAGTCGGTGAGATACAAAACTCAAGCATCTATGTGTATAGATATATTAAGATGCTATCACATAGAGTTAGCGTTTTTAGACCATTTTGAATAAAGAGTGCTTCTTGAATTGTTTCTTTTTAAGCTGTTTTATGTATTTTCTACAAGAACTGGAAAAAATGCATATCGAATATTGATTTATGTACGCATATATATATATATATATATATATATATATATATATATATATATATATATATGGATAGATTGATATAGATATATGGATCTATGTATATGTGTATGGAAGATATCGTTTTATATCTTCCTATACACACGCACACAAATATATATATATATATATATATATATATATATATATATATATATATATCGGGGATGTTACTGTCATTAGTGTTCTCTAATAATATTTTTCTTTAGATAATATTATCCAATTTTTAGTAGAGAGAAAAATAATTTTATATATGTAATAATAACACATATATTTTGTCACTTTAAACACAATCTGGAAATTGAATACTTTAATCATATATAATTATTTCTAAACGTCGTAGAAATACATTCAATTCTATATTATTATTAATAATTAAAATGTAGTAATAATTATGTATTATAATAATAAAAACATGCTAAATAATTATTTTATATTATTTCGAAACCAATATATAATTCATGAGATATAGAGAAATATCTGATTTAATGTAGGTTTTATATATAAATTGCTTTAATCGAATTTACTGGGAGAACAATATATAAAAAAAAAATTATAATGCTATCGGCATTAAATATATAATGTCAATCTTTTTTTCTTTCACATAATGTAACTATTTATACACAACTTAAATCTATAAAAATTAAGAGGGACAAAATTTTCGACTTTTATTTTTATGAAAATGATTAATAATCTGACAGATAACTCCGTGCGAATTTAATTCTGTGATGTTTTATTCCTTTGTGAATATGTATATTTAAAAGATTACATTTTTTTCCTTTTCGTACGATAAAATCAAAAGTTCATTACATTGTTTATTTGAAATTCTGTAACGATTAAATATCTTTAGTAATATATAATGAAATATAACGAAAATATTATGGACAAAAAAGTTATTTCCGTCAAATTTAACAAAATATTCCCTCTATAAAACAACGTATTTCTTGATTTGGCGCGGTATGGATGCACATAAATGTAACAAAACAGTTGTACTGTTACGTTTTCAGTAATGTGGAATTATCCTTAATATATCATTTATATTAATATAACTATATTTAAAATTGAACAAAACCGTATGAGAAGAAATTTTATGTAAAAATCACTCATTAAAACAAAACTAATTGCGCTGCATTGTATTATGTTACGTAATTTTTATATAAGTTGTACGAGTATTCCTTTAGCATTGCTTGAATTGAAAAAATTTTTGACTGAACATTCATTCACTCTCAATATATATAATGTGTTACATATAATGTGTAAAATGGCATGTGTTACATATCATTTGTACTACTGTAACTGTAACTGTGTTATTCGTAAGTTGTCTGTTATTTCCATTAGTATTTTAGAAAGTGGCACTGATTATTACTTTAGGAAAGTTCATAAGTCGAGATTCCCTTTTTTTTTCCTTTAAGTCCTCACATTTCATAAGCGATGTTTCTATAAAAGAAGGAAAAAGTGATATTTGGTTGGTAGTGCATAACACATTTACTGTCGGCAAATTTTTAATCTATAAGAAGTGTTTATTTAAAGGTAGCTTCAAGCCTAGCCATGAGAAGTGTTTATTTAAAGTAGCTTTATGTTTTGTCTGGGGCGATTTCTATAAAATTATAATGCAAAAGACAAGGTGAGATTCATATTATTTGAATTCATCGGCCTACTGTTCTCATGTTCAGCTTCATTTTCACAACGTTTCGGTCGATGTATCCTCCGACCTCCTTCGGGTGTATCTTGGCGCACTCGGGAATGTTTGTTTCGAACTCGGGAATGTAGACGGAATTTCGACTGAGACCATTTATTTACTTCATGGAAGTAGCGTGCTCTTGTTCCGTAAGCCATGACTCGTGGCGCAGTGGTTATAGTACTTGATAAAGTAAATTGTAAAAGTGATATTCTCCTGCAAATTACTTAGGACCACTATCCAGTCAGTGTCAATATGAACACCCTAGTCTGATGAATCCAAATAATGTGAATAACCAATGCTCATCTCACAAATGCAGAGACTTCAATGTAAGATATAACATTTATTTTAACATATATTATACATTTTATATTGAAATTGAAAAATGTATATATATTTTTTATTTTGAAATTGAAAAATTTATATATATTTTTTATTTTGAAATTGAAAAATGTATATATATTTTTATTTGAAATTGAAAAATGTATATATATTTTTATTTAGAAATTGAAAAATGTATGTATATTTTATTTTGAAATTGAAAAATGTATACATATATATACTTTTTTTTAAATTGAAAAATGTATATATATTTTATTTTGAAATTGAAAAATGTATATATATTTTTATTTGAAATTGAAAAATGTATATATATATTTATTTTGAAATTGAAAATGTATATATATATATTTATTTTGAAATTGAAAAATGTATATATATATTTATTTTGAAATTGAAAAATGCATATATATTTATATTTTGAAATTGAAAAATGTATATATATTTTTATTTTGAAATTGAAAAATGTATATATATTTTTATTTTGAAATTGAAAAATGTATATATATTTTTATTTTGAAATTTTAAAATGTATATATATTTTTATTTTGAAATTGAAAAATATATATATATATTTATTTTGAAATTGAAAAATGAATATATATTTTTATTTGAAATTGAAAAATGTATATATATTTTTATTTAGAACTTGAAAAATGTATATATATTTTATTTTGAAATTGAAAAATGTATACATATATATACTTTTTTTGAAATTGAAAAATGTATATATATTTTATTTTGAAATTGAAAAATGCATATATATTTTTATTTGGAATTGAAAAATGTATATATATATATATTTATTTTGAATTTGAAAAATGTATATATATATGTATTTTGAAATTCAGAAATGTATATATATATTTATTTTGAAATTCAAAAATGTATATATATGTTTATTTTGAAATTGAAAAATGTATATATATTTTTATTTTGAAATTGAAAAATGTATATATATTTTCCCTAATATTGTGAAATTAAATCAAATATATTTTCGTAAATCCTAATCATCAAATTCTGAAATCGTTTATTTTTTATTTATTTTTTTTATTTTTGTATTTAAATAACCAATTTACAAATATCATAATTTAAGGAGAGTTGTATATAATCTAAAACCGCATTTTTTAATGATGGTCAGTGAGTTTCGATACTGTTAATCCATTTTCTAATGTAGGCCTACGTCTCAGAATATGTTTGCGAATAAAATTGCTGTTTGTCCTGTTTTTAGATTTTATTATATCTGCATTATATTACAGCTACCAACAAAATGAAATCAATCAATCAATCGGTAAATACGTTTTACCATCGAGAACCAAAAAAATATGAAATGAATATATTATTATTGTATCAAACAAAGCTTTTATATACACATGTAATTAGTTCTAGCGATAAATTGTTTTAATTTATCTTAACAGAATTCTTTAAATAAAATTGTAATTAAATACATTTCTCGCATTATTTTAATCTGCTTGGATTATACCCATGACACGAGAGGAATACAAATATAAATGTAATACAAAATTTAAATAACTAGTAATACACACACAGACACACATACACACACACACACCACACACACACACACACACACATATATATATATATACATATATATAGTGAGTGTGACAAAGAGAGGCATAGTCACCATAAAATAATATGTGCGTGTGTGTGTGTGTGTGTGTGTGTGTGTGTGGGTGTGTGTGTGTGAACATTTGTTTTATTGAGTATTATAAATATTAACTCAAAAACGAAAGAAATATTCATTGAGAAACCTAATAAAAATAGTAATTCATATTCGATCGTTGACCAACAAATGGAGGACATTGTTTCTTAGGTATATTTAAATGATGCAAATAAAAGTGTAAAGTTGATGTAAATGCGATTTATATTCAAGTGGTCCGGCAAATAATTGGATATTAATCCAAAACACGTAAGGATTTAGTAAATTTTGTAAAATTTGTATTTTCCTTTGTTTCCAATTATTCAAATTTGTATATATATATATATATATATATATATATATATATATATATATATATATATATATATGTATATGTATACTAGCAAAAGTTCCCGTCGTGTACTGGGTTCAAAAACAGCCTACAGAAAATGGATTCTGATTTATGAAAGTATGATAAGTTATTAAAAGGAAGGGTTGTAAATTTTGGCTATCAAAACCAAAGCACAATATAATGAAAGTAAAAATAAAATAGATAACCCCAATAATTTATTATACCATACCTGTTCCCACTGAAACACTTATCACAATATACTGTGGATCTTTATAAAAAAACTTGTTAAACTTTGTGACATATTTCCATTCTATTGAGGTCAGGTGCGAACGAACACCCCATAATTTTATTATACCATATTTCTTCAAACTGAAACATAATTATCAAAGTATACTTACGGTGATAGATATGAAAAATGTTTATTAAAGTTTGTGCCTATTTCCATTCTATGGAGGCCAGGCGCGAACGTAGACCCCACAATTTTATTATATCATCCCTATTTAAGTTAAAATATACTTATCAAAGTATTCTTATGCACATCTATATCAAAAACACATGCACACGTTTTTTTTTTTTTTTTTATTTCCATATTTTGTGGACCAGGCGCAAACGCAGACACCACAATTTTAATGACCCCCTGTTCTGCCAGATCAAACATACCCATTCCTGTGCCTGGATACGTCTTCTATCATTATATTTAATCAGTTTTTCTTAAAATAGTCAACCATATAGGAGCATATTCGTGGTCAGAAACACACACACACATTCAGTTTATATATATATATATATATATATATATATATATATATATATATATATATATGTACGTGTATATATATATATATATATATATATATATATATATATAGGGAGAGAGAGAGAAAGAGAGAGAAAGAGAGAGATTGGTGGGTGTATGTGTGTGCAAGACATATCTTCTATATAAAGAGGACAAATAAAACTGAGTTATTAAAAACGATGTGAAACTATTAACTTGGCTCATGAATTTTCAATTGAGCAAAAGAAAGAACTTCTAATAAAAATAACTATATACTGAATATGCATAGTAATAGTAGGAAGATTACCTACTAATCCGTTTTTTATCTCTGTATTCCTGCAATCAAATGTGTGACAAAATATATAAAGCTTTAAAAATTTCCAAATTGATTAAATATTAAATACATAGTGGTATACGTTTTCCTGCAACGTGTCACGGATATGCATTGTGTGAAATATACTTCTTTTTATTCTATACTCCCGATGGATGCATCATTTATAGACGATTTTTCCTCGTCGTATGTGTAGTATGTATTTTAATACTATCATCAATTGTTTCCTGCTTCTTTGAAAATTAATTTATTGTAAAGAAATACAATTTATATTTTTGTTTAACTTCGATTCCTCCCCATCAAATATATATTGTTGCGTCTATCTAAAGTAACATGAGGTATAAAAATGTAAATATTATAAACTTTATTTAATCGCATAATCTTATTTTCTAAATAATTTACATTTAGTTTAATTTTGTGCAGATTTACATAAATAATTATAATATTTTAAAAACTTATATAAAACATCATTGTGCATTTTTTCATGTAAATTCACATACCGGACAATTATTAGCAAGAATGTTTATTCAGTTTTCATTTGTATCATGCTAAGTATACTATTTGTGTTTTATTGGTTAAATTGCAATTTTTAAATAAGATTTTTCACGTGAAATTAATTTATCACGAACTTCTTACGCAAATTATGATCTCTGTATATATTATGAAAAATCATTATGATTAATGTGTAACAAAACATTAATCATAATGATTTTTTTATAATATATACAGAATGCTTATATCTAAAAGCATAATATATTTAAAACTTATAAAAATGATATTAATAAATTTTGATTTTGATTATTGATAATAACACGTACTACATACGTATATGTATATATATATGTGTGTGTATATATATATATATATATATGTATATATATTTATTATATGTATATATATATATGTATATATACATACATACACAAAGAGAGAGGGAGAGAGAGAGAGAGCCATAGTCACCATAAAATGATAAAAAAAGATGTCCAGTGAGATAATATTATTTCAAGAAATAATATTATCTCCCGCTCACTTGATATGCAATTCATTTTCGTATGCTATGAATAAAAATACCACACGTAAATAGATTTGAAGATTTTTATTAGAGCAGTTTTTATTCGTGAATTTAAATGTTTCGAAATCCCTTTAAGTTTAATGGCATGAAGAAATTACTTATTTTAAAAAGTTGTAAAAAAGAATTGTATGCATTATTTTCTAATTTCAAAATAATTCATTTTAGTTTGGTTATTATGTTTTCTATTTAAATAAATAATTGATTACTAAGAAATTAAACACGCAAATTCATACACTCCGGTCTTATGTTATTAAAATTAAAGTATCGGTAAAAGACAATGGTGTCTGCTCTTTTTTCTCCCCATTTTTTTATTTAGCTAAATAAGATCCCTTCTGATTGATCTTTTTGGTATTTTTATATTCGTTTTAAAATGAAAATAGTTTACATATTTTTGTAAATTAAAATGTAAACACATATATTTTAAATGTATAACACGTAAAAGTATTTTCTACAAAGACACAAAAGGGTTTGCAATTAATAAGATGTAATATAAATACATATTCTCATATAAATATTTTTTAAGTACATGAAAACTAACCTATTTTCATGTTTACAAACGTTAAAAGCAATCGATCGTTTTAAAACTTGTTTTTATGGAAAACAGTTTTATTCATGTTGGAATGTTTCTTGTTAAATTATGAGTAATTTTAATGTAAAGTTATTTTTAAATATATTTTATTACAGCATTTCATTAAAAAAAATATTTTAATGATTTTTTGATGAGGTAAAACGGAAAATACGTTTGTAAAAATGAAATAATTCGAAAAGCAGACAGATCCTGTGTATTTTAAATTAGAAACAAATGAAAATCTTACTTTATCAATAGGGACTTACTTTATTGACATCGATAATGAGTCTGCTCTGAAAAGAACGTTTGTAATAATGATTCTGTTTTTACGCAAGCAACGAAACAGTCTAATAAAAGATTGTAACATAATAAAATGTTATAACAGAAACTTAGGCATTTTTCCACTAGTAGGACGAACTTTCGGAAATAGTAATTCTTAATTGAACATGTAAACGATAGTATCTACGTATTTCTCATATTGTTTTAAATGATTACATTAAAAATATATAATAAGTAGCTTATGTAGATAAGGTAGAAAATTATTTATAAAAGAAAAGAAAAATAGAATTTGCAGAAAGCGACTGTAAAATCTAGGAGAGTTCAAATAGGAGGTAATTTTTCTGTTTCGGTTTAAACAACATGGACTCAATTTATCACATGCTAATACGATTTTAGCTGGGTTTTTTGTCTTAATATTTCAGTATTATTTCATATTCAGGTAATTTCGACTGCATAATTTGGAAGCTACTATTGTAATTTATTTAAAATTGACAACAAAAAATCACTAGAAACTATTGTGTTTTTATCTGAAAATTCAATTTATCGACAACGAAATTTCGTCGTCATTGTGTAGAAGCGCCGAAGCTTATTATATTTAAATCAAATATAACTGAGAAGTCAATATATAGTTGTCTGTTTGTTTATAAAAAACATATTTTATTCCAAGGTTGTACTTTTATCTTGACAAACAGTATATTAATACAACTTTTGATCGGCCAGAAAATTATGATGACACATGGAAATGGATGATTACATTATTTTTCTAATGTATTTTCTACAAATACGTATTCATCGAAATCGGATATATACTTAATGATATTCCACCGACTAAATATGATTATAATTATCTCCCGCTGATGTGACAGGTTTTTAGCGGGCCAGCATATAAGGCTTCTCTGAATTCGTTAGAAATGAAAAATAAGAAAGAGTTAATAAAAAGCTTACAACAAAAAGTAACGGAAAATAGCGCGAGGAAAATTAAAACTTACCAATATACGGCGTTGAGAGTATACATATATAGAGTTTTACTTTTTGCTTAATCTTGCATGATTGAACACGTTTATTTAATAACGGAAGAAACATAAAATTAGCGCTAAAGCAAAAAAGGGGGTTGCTTGATAAATGCGAGGAGGAAAAACTCAGAAGGACGTGTTTTCTTTATCTTATTACAATCGCAACATAAATCCTTTGAGGTGCAAGGGAGGCAACTCGTTTCTCCGGAAAATTCTTTCTTAGCGTGTTTTATCATTATTTCTACCTTAATAAACTACTCTGCTATTAGTTTGGAGCAAAAATAATGTCGTCTTTTATCTCTATATATTTAATAAAAACAGCATTTTTTTGCACCAAACTGATATATTTGTTTCCTAATTAATTTTCAATATATCGTCTACTAATATAATATTTAAAATCACATTTTATCGTGACCATGTCATTAAAAATATAAAATATATTTTTGAAACACTTGTGGAGATTTTATAAAGAAGTGAGTACCTGATATTGAACAATAGATGTTATTAGTTATATGGGTAGTTTTACGTTTATTTCATTGTACGTTTATTTTATTTTCCGTTTATGTTATTTTCCGTCTATTTTAGTTATATGCAAAGTTTAAAGTTATTCATTAAGTACTTCATTGTAGATAAATTAATATTGTATAAGTACATTTGTCTATGAATAGTATGATGAAATATTTTCTTTTTAATATATAGATAAGGCCATGCCAGCTACTACATATTCTTTGCAGTATAGACGCAGGAATAATATAAACAACGTTTAAACTCCAGTTCGACTTTAGCTTAATAGAGGTCGTGTCAGAACTCTGCAATATGGAACTACGGCTCAAATCAATGCGACCCATACAATTCACACACCTCACACCAAACGGAATAAATGTGACACCCCAGCCAACCATTATCTATTGCAAATACATGAATAGTTATTATCAGGATAAGTCGTTTTCACGTTTATCCTTTCCTAAAATGTAACAGGTAACGTCGCGTCATGAGCTACATTGCATATGCAACGACAATGCACTAACTTGATATGCAACTGCTGAGTTTTCATCATTTCAATGAGTAGAAGCTTACAGGTGTTCGGAATAGTCGCGATCAATGTGCAAACCTTAATACGTTCCGGACAAACTTGAGGTACCATTTTTCTGCTCTTTGCAATGAGGGATAGCTTATATAAACAAAAACAGTATAACTGAAAAACATGGATTACATCACGCTTTCAAATTTCTAAACGAATATTATAAATATGTGTAAACTACAAATTTATGTAGAAAACACCATGAAATTGACCTTGTCCCGTTGTTTTAAAAAATTACATAAAACTGAACTGAAATAGTGTCAGTCAATTTCTAGACCATAGATAAAAGCACAGCTTTTCTGTGAATTATTATCACAGACACCCAAACATTTACTTATATTGCTTGTTTTTACTTTATCGATCGCTTAACTTGAACGCTGACATGTTCCCAGATGGGTGGCAGTCAGTAATAAATCGTTTTTCACCTCTGCCCACTTTGTTACTAAACCCATAAAGAATTGTCTACAAATACAAGAAAATGTATAAATAAAATGGGGAAAAATTACAGGCAATCTAAAATGTGTGAATTCCAGTATTATAATCGAATTCAAGCTTGTTTGATTAAATATTATTCCATGGAGATGTTAACAGCACGAAATCAGCACCACGGAAAGCATCACAACGTTTTACTAAATGGAAGTTTATTCGAAATTTGATTTGTTTACCAAATTGCATCCATGAATGTCTTACAATAGAGTTGTAATATTTTTCAATAATAATCATATTTTTTGTATTCACCATGTAAATTTATCAATGACTGAAACGTTCCTCTCATAAAAGATGTCAGACTTTTACTGTAATATCTTCCAACAGTTTATGAATTATATGGCGATTCGCTTAATAGACATTATCTTTGAGATAAAGCTACATATATAAATCTCGGGGGTGGGAGACCCACCTCCTTCTGATAATACGATAACCTTTGCACCTCTATATCGCTGTATATTGGTAAAACAATAAAACTTCCATATATATGTTAAAATTGTTAATAACTGTAGTAGTAGACAAAGTTTTTATTCTATTAAATGTGTTTTTATGGGGGCAATATAGTATTTTTTTCTTGCCGATTTCATATGTAGCATCATTATCAAGCGTCCAAATAATTCAGAGCTTTAAGCAATTTAAAATTTATAATTTATAAAATTTCGTTCACAACATAATAAGAATTATTCTGGACATCAACGTCATAAATATCTGAGTCGTAATTACTAATCTTGATTAAGCTATTTTTATATTATTTTCAAAACAATGCAAATATAGCGGTTGAATGTGATAAATAGGGATACGACAACAGCATATTCTTTTGGTTTACTTGACTCTGGAGTATATATCCGACACAGTTTAACACAGATAAACAACCGAGAACCACATCACTCTATATAAAGGCATATAAGATATCAAGAGATACACATTCTAGAGTCAAAACACCGCAAAGAATATGCTGTTGTCCTAGCCCTAGGGATAAATATATAGATGTTACATCTATTTTGATTACTTTAGAAATTGCAGTCTAATAATATTTTATGTTTTGGTTAGCGAATGGGAAGTTATATTAATGATTAAATTGTATTTCAGTTTGCTCATATTTATTAAGTCATATATAAACGTCGTCTCAATATTACATAATTGCGATTTTCCCGATATCATTTTCTCGGTATGATTTAAGCTACCGGGACTACATTGAACCACAGTACCCTATTTGTGAAAACAAAATCTAATTCGCGCCTTTATGAACACTCTCCAAGGCATTACCTCCAAACTGGACGGGTGTTGGTTTGTTACCGATAAAGATAAACCTCCTCCCGAGGAAAGTTAACGGTGTAATTTTCGGCTATCTTTAAAAAAAAACTCGTTTTCGTTTGTTTTAGTACTTCTTACATATCCTATTGCTGTAAGAAGTCGGTGAATGTCATTAGATAATAGTGGATTAAAGATATCAGATTGACAATGCTGTAAATGTTTTAAATTATGACGCAAGATTTGTTATTTTCGTACAATTTACTAAATACGTATATCTCATATGAATAGATCACATGGTTACACAGGCATGATTATGGTGGTGGTTAAGCTGTTAACGAGAAGAAATAGAAACTTGGGTGTGCAACGTTCAAATCAAGTTCGAGCCACACAC
>NC_136490.1:105474292-105551792 GCF_053919585.1 Euprymna scolopes
TCTCTCACATTCTGAATATATATATATATATATATATATATATATATATATATATATATATATATATATATATATATATATTACCTAGCCTGCCCAAATCTCTTTCTGGTACTGGGCATGCTTATCGTTGCTTATGCTCGGTTATTTGGCGATTGGCGAGAAACGGTTAGTCAACGTAAAGTGCGTTGTATATTTAAACACGGCACATGTATAGACATAGAACATTCCAGATTGGTATCTTCAGTGCATTTAATTCATTGTGAGGGATGCACCCTCAATGTCCGTTAAAACTTGCATCTTGGAGGAGGAAAACCTCTCAAGTAAAAACCGGAAGTCTACTGTATGCTTATTCTTGTAGCAGCCGTTGAATCACGAAGATTAACCATTATCCTATTAAATGGGTTGATTCAACACAAAGGCTATAAAAAAAATCATTGGTGTGGATTCCCGAACAACTTAGTTGTCGCGTAAGCTCATACTTCGATTTGTACGATAATTCCATTCTTTTTAAATACACACGCAGGCTGCGTATCG
This sequence comes from Euprymna scolopes, assembly GCF_053919585.1. Lineage (NCBI taxonomy): Eukaryota > Metazoa > Mollusca > Cephalopoda > Sepiida > Sepiolidae > Euprymna > Euprymna scolopes. The sequence continues at coordinate 105,474,827 of NC_136490.1, forward strand.
TGACCGGTCGTAACTACGCTAATATACGACAGGTTAATTCATACAGATTTTTTGTATGATCATGATAGAGTCAATTTTACATTGGTACTTGTATTGTACTGGATGAATATAGAACTGATTTTAATTTTGACCTCTTAGCAACTCTGATTTCCCGAGGTGAAACTACCTAAAATGTAATGTCTTAAATCCGTAGACAACTATTAAAAGAAGAATTCGTAGAGACCTTGGGAACACACAGAACCAAAGCTTCTTTTAAAATGACAAAAATGATTTATAAAGAGAAAACAAACTCGCTTAAAAAAGACCTTCATGTTTTAAAGGTGAATGACTATCAGTGTCATAAATCTTCAGTAAAAATTCGTGGTAAACACTGGAATATTTAGACTTACTGTTTTCGAAGATTATAACTCCTTGAAAAATGTAATTCAAAACATAATATTTTTTTTAATTAAAGGAGCAAGACCAACATTTATCAAAATTACAAGTTTAATAGCAAATTATGCAATATTTGTTTTTTAAATCGGTTTTTGTTAAAAAAGATTTAAAGCAAATCAACGAAAGTTTACTTCCTTCGCTTATAAAAATATATAAATTCCAAAAAATCACTTACCTATAAATATTACTATTCGATGAGTAGTTCAATTGTTCATTGTTTATAATTTATCCATATTTATACTTATATTCCATGTCCTTTGTAAATAAAATACTTAAAAAAAAAGGATAAAATAAACGCCAACTCAGATTTTTTTAAATGTTCAAATAAAGCGAGACAAGTTTTATTTTTTTCGCCTTAATATTACGGTGCCTTAAGGGGCATACTTTATATGTCCTTTTAATGCGTGCTGTAAACCAAAATTAGTATTTTGGTACACCGTAGCTAAAAACTGAACACATTCATTTATAAGTTTTTTACCATTGAACAAAAAAAAAAACAGGGGACCCATTTTTTTTTGTTCCCATAATGAAATATATGATCTTTTTGATTTATATATTTTAATATTTTTTATCGACAGATTTGTTTTAAATATCTAAAAAAACAAAACATTCAATGAGATGTAAAAAATGTTGTATTTACTTGACATTCTAAGGATAACACAAGCTTCCACTTTAAAAAAAAATCAACGTGTTTAACAAAAAAAAGGTTTTACACTTTATACTTTACAGGTAAATTTAAAAAAAAAACAACACTTTTTTGTTTTAAACAAGAATATATTATTTATTGGATTTTATCTTCAATTTATGATATATAAAAATTTGGTACATAAATTAGTTATAAAAATTAAATAGACATTTCCAAAGGGGGGGGGTGAATTTAAAAAAAAACAACGTCTGTCTATAATAGCATATTTAGATTATTGGAAAGAGCATCAAATTTCACATTGATAATATCGTAAAAATCGAATTAATAGAAAAATTTTGATAGAGTTTTTAATTTTTAAAATTGAAAAATATTTAACTCGAAAAATTCAATTGATTTAATTACGTAAAAAAATGGCTGCATGAAGGCGGCCCGGCACATTGTAAACACTGTTTGTTTAAAAAAAAAAATTCTATTATTTTTTTTAAACAAATTTAATAGTTTATTTTGGAAGTATATTCCACAAAGAAACTAAACAACCCAATTTAAAAAGAGAAATTACTAGTTTTGTATATTTTTTATTCGCAGTTTTGTGTAAGGGGAGTCAAAAATTCCCCCGAAATTCTGATAAACCTAGTGAATGACCATCTCTGTTAACTAAAAAATGTATATCGTTTGCTTTTTTTTAATTTAATATGAATTCATAACGATACTTATATATATATATATATATATATATATATATATATATATATATATATATATATATAAGAATCGTTATGAATTTCTTTTTTCTGTATATATATACATATATATATATATAATATATATACAGAAAAAAAAAAAATTTATAGGAGTATATATAATATATATATATATATAATATATATATATATAATATATATATATAAAGAAAAAAGAAATTTATAGGAGTATATATATAATATGTATATAATATATATATATATATATTATATATATATATATATATATATATATATACAGAAAAAAAGAAATTTATGGGTGTATATATATGATATATACTATATATATATATATATATATATATATATATATATATATATATATATATATATATTCCGTGTTATATTTTTATGTTATTGCTCTGTTTACCACATTGAGCTCTCATACCCGGATTTCCTCCTGGAATTATTCCATTATAACACTATATATATATATATATATATATATATATATATATATATATATATATATATATATATATACTGATTTTTGGGAAAGAATTCCAAGAAAGTGCTCGATTACAAAGAAAAACAGTTTTTCGATATGAGAGCTTAATATTTATTTATTTAAATGTACAGAAGGTGAGAAAAAACATTGGTACCTTCGGTTTCAAGCCTAACATAAGGGCGACCAGTTAATGGTAACTCGCAAATAAAGTTAGGCTCCCGTCAGCCATGTTGTTTCTCAATAATATATATATATATATATATATGTATATATATATATATATATATATATATATATATATACTCCTTTAAATTCGTTTTTTTTTCAGTATGGATATACATAGTAAAAAACAATTTTCTATTAATGTAAAAAGAAATAACAGCTTTGTCATATATGGTATGGGAATTGCATTGACCAAAATAGATCTAGCTAATTTCCATATTCTGTTAAAAATGTATTTAATTAATTCCATATTTGCTTTTTTTTCTGGGTTTTCTTGTGGGATTATCATCTTTACTTTACTATTACGTGTTATTATATTCATGCAGATATTCTACATGATTTATACTTGCATAATATTTGCGTTAAAAGCTTATTGTAAGCAGAAACCTTTCTATATATATATTATTGTATGCGTATATATATTTGTTTGCAACATGTTGCCTACCGCACTCGTCAGTCAGTTCTTGGACTAAAAACATGAAACTTACTATATAGGGTATACGAACCCATGCAAAACCTTACCTTTGTGTTTTAGCCGGGGGAAATTTTAAAAAAATAATAAATTTGCCAAGTAAAGGTCGAACGACGGCATTACAAATCTGTAGCTATTACTTCATGGTTTAATGTTTAGCCTTGCAGCAAATGATTATATATTGGGCTCAATATAATGTAATAATAACTATAAATGCGAAATCCGCACAAATCAAAAAAGTGAATTTTATGACCGGGCGGCCTGCTAATACACACACACACACACACATATATATATATATATATATATATATATATATATATATATATATATATATATATATATATATATATATATATTCCCCATCAGACTTGTTTGGTGAGGAGGGTGGCTAGTCTCCCTGAAGGATTAAAAACAAGACCTTCCAAAGGGCGAATGAACCTTTTTTCGCGGTCAGCGGCCAACTAAACCCATGTGTGTTTGTGTGTGTGTTGGGGTGGAGAGGTTTCCCCTAAGCCGTGGTGAAGGCAACCTTTTAAGGAGAAGCTGATTGGTAAAAAAACATAAAGCGGGAGGCCAGTACCCGCATTCAGCTGGTCTACAGTTTAACTTGTTGCTGGTTATCTTGCTCTTGCTTGTTGCTGGATCTCAACATTTTGAACCGAGAGAGAGACTTAGCTGTCGTACTAGCTTAGACTCTGTAACATCATCTGTGTATAGATACTCCCTCAGGTATTTGTCTATTAAAATTGTGCTGTGGTGATAGAAGTCACTTTTGGGCTCATGGACTTTAGGTGTCTGTGGGAGTGGCACTCGTCTGACAAGACGTTGCAATCATCATATATGTATATATATATAGCTCTTTATGTGTGTGTGTCTCTCTCCCTTTCTGTCTCTCTGTCTCTCTGTCTGTCTGTCTGTCTCTCTCTCTCTCTCTCTCTCTCTCTCTATATATATATATATATATATATATATATATATATATATATATATATATATATATATATATATATGTATATATATACTAGCATCGGTGTTCGGCGTTGCCCGGATGTTTAGAGGTGTATGAAAAATGGTCATTTTTTTTTTTACTTTGACCCCCTATTATGACCCCTTAACATTTAGTGTTTTGGGGTCAAATCAAGTCATTACGTTAGATCCATGTCCAAGGAACCTTTATCTAAAATTTCAAGTGTTTAGACTCAAAATTGTCGGAGGAGTTTGGTAAATTCTCAAAGGTAAAATCGTTGAACTTTGACCGATTAATCGCCAAATTTCTGGCCGAAAACCGATCACCGAGATTTTCCCAAATCTCAGTACCCTGTATATCAAATGTCGCGTCTGCAGACTAAAAATTGTCTGGGTTATTGCGTAGTGAAATGTACACACACAGACATGCAGACAGACACACAGACACACACAGAGACAGACACTTTCACTTATATATATATATATATATATATATATATATATATATATATATATATATATATATATACACACACACATTAAGTAGGAGAATGATGGTACTGTTCTGCTTGATAGGACAATGCTCTGAGAAGAAAAACACATTGGAATGTAAACAAAAAATGAGAAAAGATACTGCCCATAATTATTGACCGAGAATTAAGCGTGTGTAAATGTCGCAACGGTAATTTGGGACTACTAAGTAGAATGAAAAATATATGTATTATCTATTTTCTGAAGCATTCCCTTTATTCAATTCGTCATTTTAATCTAGTTCATTATGTAATTCTCAAGATACAAGATCAAACAAGTGAATGTATAGACGAGAGTTATCATATATATAAGACAGCAACGAGTTGGTATGTTCATTAATTGCGACTTTAAAATGTATTATTTCATGCAAAATAAGGTCTTCTAATATATTCCTAGAAGCTTGTTTCGCGGGAATTGAATAACTGTGACAAAAAATAATTTGCTAGGACGATAAATTAGAGATTGGGATTTTTATGCTTTCTGTTTTGATGCTCCCTCACTCGATACATATGTATCCATATCAGTTTTCTCAGCTCATGCTTTCTTTTTCTAACACTTCTGACATTTTTCTATCGCATGCATACTTGCTGCCTTTAAAAAAACTATCTTTGTCTTAGGTGGAAACAAACAACAACTCATCTCGAATACCCACGCATTTTCGCTACGTTTCTCATAGACACGAGGAATCTCACTGATTTTATTTTATCGCTATATCTTTCTGCCTGCCTTATCCTCTCCTAGACATGCACACGTTCTTTCTAATACATACACTTTAACCATCGTTTGGACATAGAAACAAACCAATTCACACACTCGCTTTCTCTCTACGCGCACACACACGCACAGACTCACCCAATTTCTGATACACGCACGTACTATTCTTCTCATTCACTACTCTACATGTGTTTTTAGAGTCGTCACCTGTCAGCTATAAACATTCTCCTTATTTATAAAACACTAATAGACATATCTATATCTTACGCCGCGGTACGTACTGTTTTTGCTATCTCTTTTTGAGTGGTCAAATCACCGGCCTTTCATCGCAAAAATATCTCGCGGCATGTTAGCACGCCCCAGCCTTACTTCTCAAGGAATAGCTACAATGAACCAATTACAAAGATTGTGAGAGAAAGACCAAAAACCAAAAGTGAAATGCAACCGCATAGTCACGAACTATTACTTCCAGCAAAACTAATGTTTCGCAAATAATACTTTACCAAACATTTCAGGCGTAAACATTGAAGTAAATATAGTATTTTGATAAAACAATAGTAATGCAATTTTTCCTGGTAATCGATCTAGACAACGCATGAACCCACAAAATGTCGGGAACTAAAATATGAAACTTAAACGTTAAGATTCATTTATGATAATTATTATATAAACAAATGCCGACACAGTCACAATAATTCTTTCCTCTTTGTCAGAAAAAAAAAGCGTTCAAAAGACGTAAATGACAAAAGAGAAATCATGATTTACAAAATTATACTTACGGTCGACTTTGTATTCTCTTTCTGCTTCTCTGCGATCGACCACTGGATGAGTGAATCGATTGGTTCAATGTACGTAGAGAAACACCTCTTAAGATTGGCATGACCCAATAAACATCTTACGTAGGTGTATTGCATCCCATGAAATAAACGATCAGCCTTATTTCGTTATCTTCTAATATTTTTTCCAAGCATAAGCACATTGACACATCAATTATTCAGACGAGTTATCTCATTTTTTTCCTGAACTATCTCATCGGCAATTGTTTTTGTTATGCACGTGTGAGTTAAAAATGATCTCTCATTTGAGGAAGGGAACATATCGCCCATAATATTATCGTATACAGAACTTCCATCGAAACTGCACTGACATCAGTTAACTGTTAGAACAGACCGTCGCCTAGGCGGTCGATTTTGAAACCTTACTTGAGGTAGTTACTAGTCTAGCCGCACTGCTGAGCTGTAATACAACGAAACAATGCTTTATGTGGATGAATGTGTGTGTGATATATATTTGAAAGATGCGAGTACGTGTGTGAGTGTGTAGGTGGGTATGTATATATGTACATATGTATATATGTATGCTCCTACATATATTTCTATGTATGTACGTGTGTGTATGTGTGTGTGCCTGCGTACGTGTGCGTGTGCATGTGTACATGTACATGAATGTATATTATGCGTGTGTGATTGTGTGTGAGTGTATGCTATACATGGGGAAAGAAAGTCTTTAAAAAGAACCCTAAAAAAAACATAAAAACCTTCACCATCGGGACTAAAAAACACTCTTTGAAAATAACTTTGACCGGACACTGTGAACACTTACAGTTGGAGACAGAATGTCTGAACACCAACAACAACAGAATGTCTGAACATCACTCTGAAAAACATATTTAATATCAGCGGAGGCAATTCTACAAACTCCCATTTTAAAGAAAAACTTTTTACGAAAATATCTGAAGAGAGCACACCCTAAGCTCGAAACGCGTTATAAAAATATTTTAAAATAAAAATATGATGAAAACCTTTAAAAAAAAACACAATTGTTGATGGCTACACTCTTTTAAATATACTTTTTTTCTCTCGTTGGAACTACACAACCATCACTTAAAAAAAAAAAAAAAATATATATATATATATATATATATATATATATATCGTTTTATTTACAGCAAGTTTACATGAGGTAAGTTATCGTTACCGTCAGTTTCAACCCTAATAAATAGAAACCGTTTAAGATACGCACATCAAGCTCTACCGACAGTGCCGATAAGTTACTTCATCGAAATTTCTGTAAATAAAAGCTCAATAAACACTCATATTTTCGGATTTATCTTAATAAAAGAGCACTCTGCTGGAGTCCTTTTTTCCAAAAAATATAACTAATTATATATATATATATATATATATATATATATATATATATATATATATATATATATATATATATATATATATATATACTAGCAAAAGTACCCGTCGTTGACTGGGTTCAAAAACAGCCTGATTTATGAAAGTATGATAGGTTATGAAAAGGAAGGGATGTAAAGAGATAGCTTCGAATTTTGGGGTATCAAAACAAAAGCAAAATATGATGAAAGTAAAAATAAAATAGATAAGCCCCATAATTTATTATACCATACCTGTTCACACTGAAACACTTATCACAATATTCTGTGGATCTATATTAAACAACCTTGTTAAACTTTGTGACATATTTCCATTCTATGGAGGTCAGGCGCGAAGGAACGCCCTATAATTTTATTTTACCATATTTCTTCAAACTGAAACATAATTATCAAAGTATACTTACGCAGATAGATATGAAAAATATTTAGTAAAGTTTGTGCCTATTTCCATTCTATGGAGATCAGGCGCGAACACAGACCTCCCAATTTTATTATACCCTCCCTTATTTGCCTTAATTATACCCAGTAATTTTTTTACCGTTACACACCTTTATTTGATTTGTTTCTATAATAAAGCAAACTGCAGTAACCTTATAGTAAATGTAGAATTTAAAGAGCGTTATACATTATGTACTATTGCTTAATAAAAACATAGCAGAACTAATAAAATGAATTAAATACGTTTAAACTTAACATATTAATAATTGCATAATAATTGAAAGGAGTTAATTAGTTAACAACACAAAATGAAAACCTCTGTGTGCTATAATTGAATCTATTTCCTTCTACCAAAAAAAGAAAAAAAAGGGCACTTTTTATCAACCCGACAACTGATGTTCCCTTTCATCTCCTGAGAAGGAGATTTAAAAAAATCATATTAACTCTCCATGTAGAGATGTATTTTGATGCAACCCAATTTCTTTGGTACGCGTAGAAAATCTAAGCATTTTCAGTTGGGTTCGAAATACAACGTTTGTTTAATATCTAGATTTTTTTTTAACAGAACGCTATCAGCACTCACTTCAAGGCAAGTGAAATCTCCATAGTAATTGTCTGTATTTTTTAGATGAGGTGTTTTCATTGATTGAGATTGTCGGACTGACTTCCTCATCTTGTTTGTTAATGTCACAACGTTTCGGCCGTTTTGCCCTCCGGCCTTAATCAGGTGTTTTGTATCGAACTGGGGAACCTAGCTTGAGTCCGAACACGGTACCCCCGTAAGAATAATAAAGGGGTGGGTTCGAGACTCCTAACAAACGGTTCCCCAGTTCGATACACAACACCTGATGAAGGCCGGAGGGCAAAACGGCCGAAACGTTGTGACGTTAACAAACAAGATGAGGAAGTCAGTCTGACAATCTCAATCAATGAAATCTCCATGTTTATATTAAATGTTATCAGTAGGCTAGTGTGTTCTATTTTTTTTGTGCTAGTGATCCTGCGCATATCATACACTGTATATGTAAGTGTTTGCGAGTGTCCGGATGTCGGAGTATGACTACACCGAAAAGCAAGAAGACTGAAGTTGAATGTGCGCTATCAACACAGATAACATTTTCTTTCTCATGTTGCTCATCTTCCGGTAGCCAAACATTGTACAAAAAACACTACAAAACCCGCGGGAAAATGATATATAACTGTATCAATTTCATTTCCTTTGCAATGCATTAATATCTAAATGTGACATTTTGTGTTATATTTTTTACAACAACTTCTAACTTAAGTGTAACAGAATAATATGTTTCTGAATTTTGATATGTGGATTTTTTTTTTTACATAGGCATCATCACTTCTGAAGGCCAAGTGTCCACTCGCGGATAAGAGTTAAAGAGGGTATAGTAGAAATTGGACAATATAGTAATTGTTAGTAATGGATATTCGGTAAATTTGTTAATTATATGGAACGGCTCATCAAAAACTTATTTACGTTAGACTTGAAGACAACCATATTGTAGTGAGCGGAAAGAAAAAAAAAATTGAAGACAAGTCCATAGGTGTGCAGTTCTAAGAACGAAGCTTTGTTCATAGAATCTACGGTTAGGTTTAGGCACGGATAAGGAGTGGGGGAATTGTTGATACTCTTTCCTTCTAGACGAGTGTATCTTGTGAAAGTTTTGCGAGGGGGACCCTAGATTGGAGCTCAGTCTGGTATTTGTCATGAAAATAACGATAAAGCAGAGATAAACTCCCAACATCTCTTCTGTGAGAAAGAGGTGGCAGAGAAGCAAAAAAGACATCCCCTACGAGGTTACGAAGTTTATTTTGAACTCTATCAATGCAGGATAAGTCCTTTTTAGCAGTTCCTTCCCATATATGGCAACAGTATTCCCTCCTTGCACGTACCTGGCTCTTATATAGATAGAGAATTGCATAAGCAGTGAGCTATCTACTGTATCGATAGAAGGATCCCGTCATTTTCCCAGCGGCATTTCAATTAATGCCAGATGGGGATCAGAGCGTGGACGATGTAAAGATAAGAGGTTGGTTTTAGATGCAATAAAAGTAACAAGCCCCCCTCTTTCCCCATTGTACCACTTGCTCAAGATCAGAGAGGAGAAAATCGGAGATAACTTGGTCGTTTACGGTCTAAAATGTGCTACCATAGATAGTAGTGTCACCAGCATAAATGCCTACGAATGATGTAAGGATGTGATTAGGAAGATAATTAAAGTAGATCAGGAACGGAGTTGGGCCCAGGATGGATCCCTGAGGGACTCCAGTATTAATAATGTAAGCTTCTGATTTCTGTCCATCAACCACTGCTCTTATGAACCTATCAGAGAGAAATTATTTAATAATTGAGAAGACATTTCCAGCTATACCGTATCTGGAAAACTTGTGAACTAAACCTGTATGCCTTACCCTATCAAAGGCCTTTGATATGGCAAGGGCAATAGCCCTAGAAAGGTAGGCTTCATCGGGAGATTCGCTAATCCTATGATATATAACTGTAACCACATCTTCTGTATATCTAGCCGAACGGAAACCATATTGCGTGTCACTAAGATGGTCATTTTTGCTGAGATGATTGATTACTTCTCTATTTAACACAGATTCCATCAACTTAGCCATGACGCACAGGAGACTTATTGGCCTGTAGTGAGAAGGAGATATGCGATTACTTGAATTCTTAAATACAGGGCATGCTGATGAGATTTACCAGAGTTGATAGGAAGCAAGTGTCTTTAAGACAACGTTTACACAGTTGTGTAAGGATGGACGGTAGTTCTGGTTGAAGTCTTTTGGATACTATAATTGGAATATCGTCAGGGCCAGTTGTATACATGAATCAAGGTTTTTGATTGAATTGGCAACATCACGTACATATATTTGTATATTACATAGAGTGTTTTCTGGTACAGGAGGAAATATTGGGTATTGGTAGCCTTGATGACAAAGGGTAAAGTTAGCTGCAAAGTTCTTGCCAAAGATTTTGGCTTTGTCTGATGCTAACGAGATTACCTCAGGTCCATTGATGATAGTTGAGATAGAACACATGCTTGTGATCAGGAAAGCGGCTTTATTCTCAGTACATCTATTACGTTGGAAGCAATGGAAAGGTGATTTTTGTGCGCAATGGCAGGAGCACATTCTGGAGCGACCCATGGCTGGCTGTTAGGTTTTTGCTGGAATTTTTTTGAAGGTATGAACCGGTCTATACCTAAAATTAACCATTCCGTCGGGTTTGCTACTATAGAGGGCACACACTTTTTAAACATGGAACGCAGAGGTAGATCTGATTTGAATGTACGAAAGCTATCTCAGTCAGCCATAGAGTATCTATATACTGTATGATGGAGAGGTACATCTTAGAACTTTTTACATTTCATTTTTATCTTAACTGATACAACAGAGTGGTCGGAATATGCAAGTAGAGACAGAACAGAAGCTGAATACATTTCAGGGCAAGTTGTGAGAAAAAAGGTCTTGTAGACTTGCATACTGGCCGTCAGTATCGGGCACACGGGTTGTTCGCGAACAAACTGCGTGAGGTCATAAGCAAGGGAGAACTCATGACAGAATCTCCCCTCATCATCAGGCTTGTTTGAGTGAGTTATCACTTCCACATTGTGAACATTGAACACTCTACAGACATGAATATTAGCTGAAGGATAAGTAGATATGACGTGGTCAATTTTCTCAGATATGCTTTGAAAGATGGTAACTCCGCGTTTGTGGGGGCGATAGAGAGCAAATATAAACGCACTAGATTGAGCTAGTGCAACACGGAAGCACATACAGAGTAAGTTAGTATTCTCTCTGGAGATTTCCCTACCAAATGGAGAGCCATCTTTACATAGGCACATATCCCATGCCCATGGCGATCTTCGGGGTCGGATTTGGAAGTTAAATTAGAGTAAAAATTTATTACGAACTCATCTTGGGAAATAGTCTGTCCAACCCCAGTTTCGCTTAGAATAGGATAAATAGTACATATACAGGGTGTCCGTAAAGTTACTATACAGTATTATTGTTTTATTGTATTATATTTGTATTAATAGTTAATATTTATTTTTTTTACAGGTTTATTTAATCAAAGATTGTATAGTAACTTTACGGACACCCTGTATATATATATATATATATATATATATATATATATATATATATATTAATCTGATTGTTCGACCCACTGTTTATATCTTGGTTGCTATTCTTACAACTTTACAATCGATGTACAATCCCGTGGAATTATATTTATGATGAATTTGCGATACTAACAACCAAAATGTGAACAGTAACCGAACTAACCAGATAATGCATGTTTTCTTTAAACTATATTTTCTAAGATTCAAAAACATTATATCAAATCGATACGGACTCAAATATTTGTATTGTTTTATTATGGACAGTTGCAATAAACTGATAAATATTAATTAGATTTAATTACGTTCATAAATAATTTATTCGTGTCAGAAACCTGATAAAATGGACTAAACGGAGGGTTCACTCATATGGGATATTTCTATTAAACTAGAAAAAAAAACGGACGAAAAATAATGGCATAGATTAATTATGAATACAATACAGAAACACTCTGGAATTAGCATTTCTAGATTTAGATAAATTCACTCCTGTAACTAATCGTACGCAGAACGAAGGGAACTACCTGGAGAATCTGAATATACAAATGGTTGTGCTTAGAGGTGACTCTATATTTCAGATAAAAATGAGAATTTGATAATACATATGTGTCTTTTAAAATTCTTTTAATTACTCATAACTAACATTTATAAAATAATTAGCAATGGATATCAATTAATAACATTTTATAAGGACTGGAAGCATCAGAAGTTTTATATAATGCCAGACAACTTTTTGTACGCATTTTTCATTAAATAAATTTAATCTAGAGATAATTCATATTAGGAACATTAACCCTGGAAATTGTGTTCTAACATTCATAATGACGGCTTAATAAATGTTACAACAATGTTGACGCATAAGTGTATAATATATGAACATACTCGGAGGCATTCATTTGCAAGATGAATATGCAATCTTCAGAGTAAATTCCGAATTGCAGAATATATATATATATATATATATATATATATATATATATATATATATATATATATATATATATTCAATAATATTATGATAAAAATATGTTCATAATTTGCTGATGCAGAAGAAGAGGCTGACCCGAGTCGGTAGCAAATCGTGCTAAATAAAAAAAATCGCAGCATACATCAGTATTTCCCAATTAAATAATCAGTTAATGGTTATTGTTTTATTTTGTTTATTTTTTACTTCTTATAATAAATAATATACTACTTTATGGATATTTAATAATTTCTCTCTTATTATAGAAAAATAACATATTATTTCTGACTTTGTTTAGTTAAGACATGAATTCGCTCATTACTATTCATCGCCCTTTATTTTTTTTTAAATTATAGCTCTATTTTATTGTTGACATGAATATTACACTCTTTAAGTTTTGGTTTGCCCTAGAAGTTTGCCATTAATATTGATTATAAGTATATAATAAAATTGTTTATATGACTGCACACACGCACCCCCCCCACACACACATTCGACGGCTTCATTTTTCCAGGACAAAATCGTCAACTCATAAGCATATTCTTGTCCGTTGTGACCTTAGATGTCGGTTAAGGCTAGTATTCTCACTGCAACCACAACCCAATGTTGTTTTTGTTGTTGTGTGTTTTTTTACAAACATCGTTCACGTGATTTACATGATATTGATTATATCTATGTAACTTTTTGAAAGAAAAATACTTTTAAAACAACATACTTTTATCTACTGTTTCTGGGAACTTCAAATGTGTTGACTGTAACACACACATATTATTTAATTAATTGAAATTTTTATTGGGATGGGTATTATTTTATCATTTTATTTATTACGAACGTTTTAGTTGTCGTTTCTCGACGTTTCGACCAACTATACCTCTGGCATTCGTCGGATGGTTACCGTGACGGTATAGGAACTCCGACTATTTTGCTGGTCTCATAAAGTAATTACCACGAAGGGATAGGAACTCCGAATCTCATAATTTCATTTTCAGCAAAAACTGCCTTCCATTATTGTTGTTATCTCACAAGGTTTTGGCCAACTAAGCCCCTGGCCGGCTTTGAATAGGATTCGAACCGCTATATTTAGACATTTCTTACGGTCCCAGCAATTTCTTGGCCAAAACGTTGTGAGACGACTACACTTATGGAAGGCAGGAATTGCTGAGCATACATTAAGGAGATTCGGATTTCCTATCCCTTCGTGGTAATTACGTAACGAGGCCAGAGAAATAGTCGGCCGAAAAGTCGGAGAACAACAGCTAAAAGATGAGGGTAATAGTCCGCAATAAAAAACAAAATGAATATAACACAGGCGTCTAATGGGTTTATATTTTTATCTCACTGATATTTTGGTACATTCGATAATAATCATTGTTCTTACAGAAGATAGTGTTTTTCAAAACGATCCCGCGGTTAGGTTAGGTTAGGGTTAGGGTTAGGTAATCATACGATGCTATGTTTATAATTCTAATTCACATAACATTTTAATATATTTAAATGTATAGAGAGGCTCTTGTAATAGAAATCATTTATCGTCACCCACATCCCAAATATACAACAATATTTTAATTTTCAAAAATGCTTTCATATTCATTAATCATTTATGCAAACGTTGTAAGTCTAACTTAAGAGCTGAATTCTTTGCCGGTTCTCATATTGGTATCAGTGTTTAATTGATCGCAATAAATGATGTAGAGTTTGAAATCAACCTATCCGGTTCCATAGTTTTTTTTTCTATATAAATTATTCTAATCAGGCTCCACTTTCTGTTTTTCCTGCCTTTTTTAAACTTATGTTCGTCACGTCTGAACACATGGATTGACATCAAACAACTGGCCACCGACAGAAAACATTAATTTTAATTAAGCTACCGAAGCTTATCTATGGTTGCCTCTTAGATTTGGTGTGGAAGAGCATACTTGCATCATTAAACTTGCGTGTGATCTCCTAAGTAAAATACATACACATGCATAACAATAAAAATTGTACACATATATATGCACATTTATATATATATATATATATACATATATATACATGCATACATTTAAGCATAACTATATTTTTATACATATCTTTATATATTTATATGTACTTATGTACATAACTATACATATAAGTATTAAATCAAGCGTTGATGAACATAAACGTATGTTATTTGCAATGTTTGTAATACTTGTTTTTTGACCAAAAGAATTCTTGATATGTACCACTAGCTCTTTCGATCCTTCCATGGTTGGTCTATGCGCGATTGAAAACAAACAAAACTGCTGAAAAGGAGGAAATTCAAAACAGAAACCTGGAACATATATTTAAAATCATTAGAAACAATTAAAACGTAGATGAACGTTTAAAATTATGTGAATTTACATTGAATACTTAACAGTGTTGGCACTACTCCGATACATATTAATTTGTTTTCTTCTTATTTTTATTATTATTAGTAGAAGTATTATTATTATTATTAGTAGTATTATTATTATTATTATTGCTATTATTATAGTATGCCGGGTTTGTATAAGTATTGCGTTGATCTTTCCGGCACAATATTCATTAAAAAATAGTTATTAGCTGGGATTTACCTTATGTAAAACAATGACTGTAAAAATGAAACATCTCCGTGTAAAAAACCACACACTATATATATCTATCTACCTACCTATCTATCTATCTATCTATATATCTATATATCTATCTATCTATCTATCTGTCATAATCTCTATTCATATATATATATATATATATATATATATATATATATATATATATATATATGTATATACACACACATTTCAGAATAATGTAATGCAACAGACCTACTGGTATGGTGAGTATTGGACTTACAAAATATTATTTGCTGTAATATTTTATGATATTTTATAAAGTAAATTCCAGCTTTATAAAAGTTGCTGAATATACAAGTTAGAGCAAATAACTCCAAAGTTAGTAATTTAATTTTTATGACGTTAAATGATTAAATTAAACATCTAGGATTTAAATTATATGCTAGACAAAGAATACACTTCAATAAGTATATCTCCTTTATCTATAGTTTTCGATGTCTACCCATCTCATTAGAGGAGAAAATATTAACAAATATACGAATGGCTCATACATAATTTGCTAAAAACAATCAGCATAGAACAGCATACTTAAAAGTTTATATATCTCTCTCTCTCTCTCTCTCTCTATATATATATATATATATATATATATATATATATATATATATATATAATGTGTGTGGGAGTTCGTGTATGCATGTGTGTGTGCGTTTGTGGTTGTGTGTGCGTGTGAATATATATATATATATATATATATATATATATATATATATATATATATATATATATATATATATATACGTATATATGTCCATAGCAACATGAAGTGAAGACTTTCAAAATTCATAATTAAAAGTAAAATGCGTTTTAAAATTAAGAAAATGAGGCGTAGAAGAATAACAAAAATTAAGGGGAGGAATTAGTTGACCAGTTTCGTCCTCGCCTTCTCCAAGCTGTGTCGAGGAAATTTATAAAAGGAAAATCAAAATATGGATATTTAAAATGAAATGACGTTGCTTTTCATTATGTGTGGAAAAGAGGAGAGGTGTTATAATATTTTGTAAGATCCTAGAGATTACTCGCCCTCAAACCTAAAAGACATTCGATCTATTCAGATAGAATACCTCGCATCCAAACGTGAATAGTCTCCAAGATCTTTAAATGGACATTTTGAGTGAGCACGACTCAGAATTGAAAATTAGTTCGTGCTTAAGTTCGCAGCACAAGATAGGTTTTTAATGAGATGTTCATTTATTGAAGACACGCCTGCGTTTACTAGTACGTATGTAGGTGAGACAACTAAGCTACAAAACCAAAATCAATACCAAAGCAGAACAACTTACGCTTGCTAGGTAACTATATATATATATATATATATATATATATATATATATATATATATATATATATATATATAGTAATTTATAAAATATACATGGAGATTAAGCTACACTGAATATTCGGCGTTTCATTAACTCTAGGACTCCTCAGGCGCATAAGCCTGAGGAGTCCTAGAGTGGATGAAACGCCGTATAGTCGGTGTAGCTTAATCGCCATATATTTTTTCTAAATTTCTAACTAGCTCTACCTACGTATTGAGCACTTTTGAAGTAAATACTTAAAGTTTACGCATAAATCTATACTTTCGTATATGAATTTATGTGAGTAAATTAAGTAGTCATATATATATATATATATATATCTTTACTTAGCAAGCAAGCTTTAGATTTTCTGTTTTGCTATTGATATATATATAGATATATATATATATATATATATATATATATATATATATGTATGTATATATCAATATATCTGCTTTGCTATTGATATATATATATACATATATATAGATATATATATATATATATTCTAATTTTGGCATAGTTTATTGGTTGAAAATATAGCTTTTTAACCAGTTTTCAAACAATTTTAACTATATATAACCATAGTATAATCTTCTGAACACCTGCAAGTTTAAATGTAGTTTAGCTGTATAGAACCAAAGATATGAGCATTTCAATATTCAATTGGGCGACCTTTATAGATATGTTCATGTAGAGATATACCACTTTTTTGGCGTATCTCTACTTCTGATGCACGCCCATGACAGGTGTTTCCTTCATAGACTTTTTCAACATCAATATCTGCAACAGACAAATCAAACAGTTATGCTATTCTTCCATAGTCAGTAATCATAATAAAGCAATTTTAATTCACCTTTGATACGTTTGATCGTAATAAAACCATACGCCTAATTACGCATTGAGTGTTTTTTGTTAACTGTGTTTTAGCAATTTATATTATTGCATGTTCATATGATATTTCATGATTGCTACTGCATTTAATAACACCCTTAAAATGTTTTGAACATGTGAGAACAACTAATTAAATGTAGCATCACTCGTAGTATACTTAATCCTTTTAAGTTCTGATTAGTTAGTGTACTATAAAACAGCATTAATGTGTAAATATATGTACTCTGCTTCTAGCGGGCATTTTAATAAGAATACAACACTTCGCTTCTTCGGATTCATGCTTTCAGGAATTTTTATTCATAAATCGACTGTAGCATTAAGATTATTTTCTGAGCTACAACTAATACGACTAGTTGAGATTAAATTAAATAAATGTGCCTGTCGTCATGACAACCACTGCAAAATAAAAGGAACACATTTGTGCGTGTTCATTATATATAAGTGAAGAAATTCATTGAAAAAGTAAACAATAAATGTCTAGAAATTGATCAATATATCCATGCAGAAATAACAAAAAAAGAAAGAAAACAGAAACGGAATAGCAACAATTAAACAAGACGGGACAATTTCACAATGTGCGCATTCAACATGCTAATTTCTGTCAAATAACTGTGGTATTCATCCAAAACACGACCTAATCTCCGATAATTTCTAAAAAGAAAATAATTCTCAACATAGTACAATGTAACAGGCGCTGCGATCTGAATTCGTCATTTTTCAGGAATCTCTTCGGAATCTACAGGCTCTTACGTAAATTTCCGGAATATGTCGACTCGGAGTTTCAGAAGATCTGGTAATATTTTGGATAGTACTTGATATTGATCATATGTGCAGAGAATCTCGCCCATATTATGGAAGCTATTCATCCATTCGAATCTGCCGAGTCTTAAGCAAATGAGCAAATGTAAATTTCGAAATGATATATATGGTATAAAACAAAACAATCGATTCATGTACGAGTTTTTGCTTTTGTTTTAAAACTAAAGAGGGGATATTCAAATTGTGTACATCGGTTGATTATAGATTAAATTACATGGCTGCTAGTCGTTTGGTCATTATCTATGAAACCTAGATATGCTGTTTTTTTTAACGTGACAGATTAAACTATATTACAACTCATGCTGAAGCGACACAGAATGACGGATAAACTGATCATGTAAGCATAGGGACTACATTTTCTCTGCGGAAAATTCGAAAAAAAAAACCCAATAAATACAGCAAATAAGCATAACTGGTACAATAGATTAAGTTTTCTGCCGGTAGGACAGATCATTAAAAAAATGGATCGATAGGAGGTCTCTCAGAATAATGCAAAATTATAACAGATTTGATAAAAACTAGAACCCTGATAATCGGCGTCGTTTATACTTACAATCTCCTGACTTTAATAGGCAAAGTTTCATTAAATGCTGGGATATCACCATATTTATGCCCTAGTAGAAAGATTTCCTGTCGACTTGTAACAAAGGTTTATTCATCTGAGTGAATTCGGCTGAAAGGCAATACTGCAGGTATAGTAACATTAGTGGAACTTGATGAACTTTATTGGTTATCTTAAATTCATAGTCTGAATATCCACTGAAAAGGTGACTATTTTAGGCTCCTATGCATAACATAATTCGTATTTCCAAGCCTAGTGTGATGAACTTTTTTTATTTGTCAGCAATTGCCCTAACAGTTTAAGAGGATGCGGTGCAGAGTTGCAATTCCACGCTCCTCGCTCCTGTGTAATCTACCACTGGTATTACTAATAAATAAGTTAATCCCCATTCTTACATTTAGTTGGTTGGGGTGTAAGTATAATTAGGCTCGACTATTTTTTACGAATCTGCACCTAGTATCAAATCCGGATCCAGGTCTGGAGTATCAAATAACAAAGACGACTCTTTCGCTTTCCTCATTTTAATGGGCGAATATTTTATGCATGTCATCCTTTTCCTATTTCCCAGGGCACATCTTATGTTACAATTCTTCAGTCTCATTTTATTTTTTCTATACAAAAATTCGATGTAATTGTCTATATACGATTTGTTTATGGTATAATAAAAGTAATAGGCCGCCTTTAGTCAAGGCATGCTGTTTGTAAGCCTTCCTCTGATAGGATAGATTGTTACAGGAGGAAGATTGAGTTCTTCAACTGTGTTGTTAGAAAACTTTAGTAAAATCAAAACCGCATGAAATACGGACGTTAAGTTTATAAGGTAATGTGTGTTTGTTTGTTGATGTCTAAAAACAGCATTCACTTCCAATTTGTCATAATCAAGACGGAAGTAACAAGACAGAAAATATTATAAATATTATTAGTACACCGCATTATACAGTAGATAACAATACGAATTGATGACGTCATCTATTGAAAATGATAAAGTAGGAATAACAGTACGTGCTCAGAAGAGGATGATGTAAACCATCAAATCAGAGTAGAGAAAGAGAAAAATATCCTGTATGGCATATCACTTTTAATTACAATAACACTTCGAGTCACGGGTTTTCTTCTAAACGAACATTATAGACTTATAGAGCTCTGCTATACTGCCTATGATCATTGTTTCTTGTCTCGCTTTTATTGTGGTTAGTTTATGCGGAGCAAACAATTGACCGTTACAAAGTCGGGTATAAGTAGTGTAAAATTTTTGTTTTTTTTTGTATTTTTATTCATGTATCATCTTCTATAATATAAATCTTATGTGTATGTTTAAATGTAAGTATGTATGTATGTATGTATGAATGTATACATGTGTGCATGTATGTTTGTATGTCCGTCTAACACTTTCGGCAGCGAAGGCAGATTTTCACGAAATTGGTGTTATGTAAGAACTCCACGTTTCAGACGACAAACACCGAAAAAATTGGCCGAAAACATTAATTTATTCACCCTCAACTGGGCAGTTTTCATACAAGGAGGGGTCGATTTTTTGCCAGCCAATTTTGCAAGTCATCGTATCGGTTGGATTGACTTTGCCTAATCTTAACGTCCCGAACTTCCGGTCGCGTCATGGAGTAACGATACGAAATTATATTTCTTTTTCCCCCTTCGCGTCACGTGTTCGAGCCTGCCTGCCTACTACCACTTTTTTTATTTTTGCTAAACACACATTCCAAACACCCGGGCAACACAGGCCACCCAATTTGTTTTAACTATAAATGTAGTAGAAATATTTTTCGTCCTATGTTTTAATGTTATCTATTATATTTGTAGATATTTCGTGTGTATACCACTTGTAATTAAAAGTAGAAATTTTTTTTTTTTTTTTTGCAAAGAATCACGTAACTATTTATATGTTAAAGTACTTGCATTTACTAATGAAACAATATAAACGTTTCTTTTCTTTCTGTTCTAACCCCGTTTTCCCGTCTTTTTTTGTCTTATAGAGTCAACCAATAATACACAATTTCGTTCAAACATAGTAATGTAAGCATCTATTCTAAACAGCAAAGTATTGTTCATATCACGATAAAAAAATCCCTCTTTTAATTTCTCCGTATTCTTTAACATTTTACTGCTCCAAAGCGCCCAATAATGAGCCACGATTTCCTATGGTTTTATATTATACTAATAGCTATAAAGCAAACGTGGGAATATCAGCCCATAAAAACAACAACATACTGTTTACGTTACGATAGTACTTTCAATAATTACGAACACATTCTCTTATATTGTTTACTTACCGTACTGACTTCTCATCCAGGGGTAAATAGGCAAAGTTGTCGCCGAGTTCTCCGTACTATTTGGACTACCGTCGCTGCTGTTGACACCGGCATTGTTTGTAGAGGGCGACACTGGACTAGGAGTATTTGGATGTGATATGTTATGTTTGTCTTGCTGGGGATCGCAAAAGTTCACTTCGGGTTGTTGCTGCTGCTGGTGCTGCTGTGGTTGCTGCTGCTGCGTACAGCTGCTGTACTGAGGAATGTCTGAGTGGTCGGTTACAGCCCCCGTGTAATCGCGAGGACACGGGTGGTGGATCGGTGACGAGTTGGTTGCTTCGACAGCCGAGGGCACCTGCGGCTGTTGGCTGTGTCGTAAGTACGACGATGTGTCCTGTCCGGCCTGGGTCGTCAGTGGTCGGACATCGATTCTGTTGTAGGGCGGGAAACGTGGGTAAGCGGCCGCGGCCACTGCTGCGGCCGCGGCCGCGTTGTGGTTGCTAAGCGATGTCGGGTAACTGTAGTCGGTGATCGGCCGGCCAGTGTGATACCCGTTACCGTTTTGGCTTGGGTGACTCGCTCCGAAAGATCCCATACCCGACGACTGAAGCGGCGTTAGATAAGAGTTCGGAAGGTAGGTACTCATGTCGTATCGTAGGGTCTCCGTGTTGGAAATTTTAAAGGAACACCCAAAAAGTTAATGAGGTGACTCCGATTTCCGGATCTGACTATCAATCAATACTTTATATGATTTTTGTTCTATTTATCTATGTTATTCAATACTGATATTCAATGACAATAATTGTTAATTTTGCTGGAAGTGTCTATATCTAGAGCTGTCTGTCTCGATATATACATATAATATTAAAATATATTATTAATATATATATAGTATATTTTGATGTAAAGGTCTATATATTTGATCATCAATAGATATATGCAAAGACAGATCAATATTAAAAGATATCTATGTTGATATTTGTTGAACACTGTCTGTATATCGGGGGCTGTTTGAGTAAATGTATTTTTAAAGCGTTCAATCTGGGTTTGTCATTTACATAATTGACATGAAATTATATTTTTCAGTTGAATATTTTTTTATATGTATTTGATGTGTTTCCGGATTTGTTCGAGATAACATAAAAATACTTTTTAATGGAATGCTTAAGTTATAATTTTTTCTAGAGAAAAAAATTGAAAATTATATAGAAAAAACAAATGAAATTGATGTCTATATAATGAGATCAAATCAGGCGAAAGAAGAAGTTTCAGATGTATTTTCTTTGGTATATCTGGCGGTGCTGCTGCGGTTGATATCTTTGATAATGTGTGCGAAAAGCTGAAAATCAGGAGCAGGTAACTCTCAGAAGAAATGTCATGGCAACTATCTGCAAAAAAGGAGAGATAGATATTCATAATGTTCATTAATTTTAAACAGTTCTGGTACAAATATAATTATTGTAAGCCAATAAAACACATTCCACATGAAAAATTGAACTCATCTAATGTTTCAATAAAATTATCAATATTATCAGAAAGCTGACTATAATATGTACAATAAAATCGCGTTCATGTGTCACGTGTCCTGCAAGTTATAATTATGAATATATTTTCTTTTTTTTAATCTAAGCACATATTAAGACGAAGTACACCTTTGTTACTGACTCTGGTTCTCTTTTTCCGACACTTTCTTGATTTTGAATGGGGTGATTTTTTTTAGTCCAGCAATATACTGGGGAATGTTTTATAGACATTTATATTCTTATTCTTATTCTTCTTCTTGTTCTTCTTCTTCTTTTTCTTCTTCTTCTTCTTCTTATTATTATTATTATTAGCTCACATGGAGCTTTCACACAAGTCAACAAACGATCTAATTGGAAACCTGTGGTGTTCTCTGGAATCTAAGTGACAACACGTCTTCCCAGACGCCCAGCTCCCTCCACCTCTTTCGATAGCATTTGCAAATAAATTTGCGTCATCGCAACAACCTGTTATCATTGATTTCTCGCTGAGAGTGGCCATTGGTGTATACTGAAATTTGAGTGGCTCTTAGCCTCCCTAATGTTCCAGTTCTCTTTGCGCTTGTCCAGCACAGGTCTGGTCAGAGCTCTCTCGTCGGTTTTTCCAGCCTCCTTGACCCTCCTCGGCTCTTTCGTATCACTTTTCTATTGGGGGGAACGGTGATGAGATAATGGCAGGGGGTGCGTGATGGGGGTGTAGAACTTGTAGTTGGCAGAGTTGTCCATTCCCTGCAACGCTTCGTCGTTATATTGTATTATTCTCCGCATTGTTTGTAATCTAAACAGTTTGGTGAGGATTTACACCATATGTCTTCACTCGAGAGCGGTCTTTTACACCAATGCTAGTCAGCAGAGTCAAAGAGCCAATTAGATGGAAAGCACCTGGCACTGGATGCTTGCTGTGCCAAGCAGATATCACTTCTGAAGTGCATTTATGGTCCACTCTTTTTCAAGATCACTTGGCATTGAACCAATTATTATTATTATTATTATTATTATTATTATTATTATTATTATTATTATTATTATTATTATTATTATTATTATTATTAGCCGAGATATTTAATTCTTGAAGATAAAGTCGCGTGAGCATGACGCCTAATTTGAGTCAGAAATACTAATGCTGAGCTAATAACCAAAAACTTTCTTCTCATATAATTGAAATGCGTAAACAAAAGACTACAAAACACTTATCTACGACATTTGTTAAGTTCAAAAGAAAAGTTTATTTCTTGTGAATATTGTTAGATAAAAAACGGCTTGTTGCATTCTGTAATGATTCTATGAATTACATGCTAAAGCCTGCATGAATAATTATGGACTTTTATATGACAAAAATTAAATTTCGCATTTATTAATTGCTTGTTAGGTTAACTTCTTGGTTTTTCTCTATTACCATCTTCTAACCGAAACTTTTTACTGTATAACTGCATAAACGTGTTCCACTAGTAATACATATAATGATACAATAACACAAATAGTCTATTGGTATAATAATATGCTATTACAAAATATACATTAAAATCCTGGAATTTGATTCGTTGATTTAAAAACCGATTTTATTGATGACTAGCATTCGCTTGGTGTTGCCCGTCTATGCCTTAAGCTTAAATATTTTTTTTTTAAATTTGTTCAGATGTCGTATTTATTATTATAAAGTCATTTTTCTGTTATTAATATTGTAGTCAATATATAATGGTGATATCAAAAGCAAAAAAATAATACCTTGTGTGCGATGAGTTAAAATCGAAAGCAAAACATTAAACTCTTCATCCTTATTTACTACCCCATCACCTAAGTGCAGACAGATATAAAAACCTTTTAACTTAATGACATATAATGCATATTGAAGCATGTGAATTTTAGGAGAGATTTAAGAAGATTACGTCTGCCAAGTTGCAATTTTTACATTTTTTTTACCAGTTATTTTATTTAAAAAGTATCGTTACAGTTTATGATATCGTTATATGGATACGAAAACGATAAAGTTTAAACAACTTTAACATACAAGAACAGTTTAACTCGATTCAAACTTCCAAGATCTCAATTTTGCGCATTTTTGACCGTTTAGCAGCGATTTTCATCGGCTAAAGACAAAATTGTATCTGTTTCACGGGTACAAAACTCCTATAAACTTAGTTTCGAGTCCGTAGATCAAAATCTATCAGAGGTTTAGAAGAGACGCAGACGGACAGACAGACAAGGCAACATCCCTTTTTCTCTCTCTCTCTTTCCCTCTCATTCTCTTTATATTCATATATATATATATATATATATATATATATATATATATATATATATATATATATATATAATATATAATTTATTCAATTAAATTGATTTCAAAACTAGAAAAAGTATGTTTTCCTCGTGCAATCTAATCACTCACATTCTCTCTCTCACAAACACTATCTCTTTCACATTTTTATTCATATTCTTATATATATATATATATATATATATATATATAGAGAGAGAGAGAGGCAGATAGAAAGAGAAAGAGGCAGAGACAGAAAGATAGTGTATATATTAGAGAGAGAGAGGGAGAGAAAGAGAGAAAGAAACAGAGAGAGTTCGTGATTGGATTACACGAAGAAAACACCCTTTTTTAGTTTTGAAATAAAATAAATTATCAAAATTATGGGGGAAATATTCAATTTACTTAATCACAGAACAATTTTCCCGAGATGATAATGCATTTTGTTACTCAGAATCATTGTTAAATGGTTTTCACCGCAATTCTACTTTTATTTTAAGTGAATATATTTCTGAACAGTGCATTCTGCAAATGAGTCATATTATATTTAAAAAAAACATTTAAATTGAGTTTACTATTGCGTCTAATACTTGCTATAAATGAATGTTTCTTATTCTGTCTTACTGCTATAGAACACGTTATTGATAAGTAAGGATTCAAGTTCTCTGATATACAACTTGTTTAAAATGTTGTCATATTTGAGAAAAAATATATTATGGCGGTCTTATACTTTTTTCAACGTGTAACAGTGTTAATAAAAGTGATTAAACTCCCATAACTAATCATTCTTTTCAATGAATGTATTACTTTTTATTATATGTTCCGATGCTATAGTGGCTCATAACGGGATAAGCATGATCACAATGATTTTATTGTCTTTGCCTTATTTCTTCTCTTACTGCTAATACATTCTAGACACTCTCTATATTACAGTATTCAAAACATAATTAAATTGCATTAGAGATCATGTTTAATATTAATACTGAATTTATAACTTATTATTCGTGATGAAATATCGAACAATTACATATTTGAGTCAGCGTGGTTGCTTAACTACCTACACGCATAGTTATCAAATGATACAATTAATGGTAATTGAGCCCCTTTAACATTTCTTTATCGATATATTTATTTAATTGTATAATGTGTTTAATTGATGATATTTTTACACACTTTTAAATATACGAGATGCATTGCCATAAAAAAATCAAGGAAGACTGTAAATTATTTACTATGCCTGCAGAGATACTGTAATCAGGCCGTTAATGGTGAGATGTATGTTCTTATTTTTACAACGTTTACATGTAAGTGGAGTCGAATTGGAGTTCCCGTGTGTACTGATTTTAGGGAGGACCCTTTTAAGACATTAGTCTATTAAGCATCTCGCGACCTCCAGATTAAATGTCTAGGAGTTTGTTAATAGTCGGTTTAATTGCATCAATAGGATTCCAGGGCTAAGAGATTCTTCAGCACTCATTCAATTAAAGTACATATGAAAAACATACTGACGCAATATTGCGGCGATGGGACAGGATAGTCAGCTTGTTCGACAGTGTGGAACATATTAGATTGTAAACTTTTTGTAACTTTTCCAATAGAAAAAATCTATTGGTTGATGAAATAGTTTAATCTTTATACAGTCCAAAAAAAACTGTTCACTAATTTCTTCTTATAATTGTGTACAACTATTGAATTGAAATAAGCTTGTCGAAATTATTTCTATATTTTACTTGGATCTGCTACACAATTGATATTATTTGATTGGAAAAAATATATAGCTTATTAAGTTGAGCGATTAAATTCCAGACAAAACATGAGATATTTGTATGGAAATTTGAATGAACTAATTTTTTGTATTTTGATCAAAGTGACGAAAATAATTAACAATTACATTCTGTCTTTATATCAGTTTTGCACGCCATGGGATGATTTTGTGTTTTGGAAATTTTGTAGCGGACATCGTTTCTGTTTTCTGTTATCTTAACCATACGTTGTGATTGAATGTTGTTGGGAAAAAGAACATTTGTTTTGTAGAAGCAAACATATTTATTTTAGTTTGTATCAACTAGTATGTTCTACGTTTTTAAAGATATTCCAAGAAATAAAACAACTGAAAAAACGACATTTATATGTATTGTTTGGTATATATTATTGTAAACATATATCCATTGCATTTAGCGTGATTACCAAAATTGTCTTCAAATGCAGCAGCAACACACTCTAGGAAATCTAACTGTTTTCTTTCCTTCAATTATTGCCAAACCCCTTTTATTTATCATCATCATAAAAAAATACTATCAAACCAATTTACTAACCCTCATACACGAGTAGCGTTTAAATTTTATTTTTCGATAGAAAAATACGTAAATAATCGCAGGTGCTAGCTGTAACGCCGCTTCTACAAAATTGGGACGAGATTTTTTACTCGATGCATGAAGTTTCAAGATATAACAAAAACAATGGTTTCAACTGATTTCTTTTGTCAATTCTAATAAGTTACAATGTTAGCTTCAAAAGTATGCAGTTCAAATTATCTGAATATTAATGAATTAATAAAAAAACACAAGTTAAATCTTGTTACCAGGTGAAAAATTGCAGAAATTTTTTTTAATTAAAAATGGAAAATTACTTCCCTTTTGTATTCTCTTATCATTTTCATTAAATTCTACATTTTATTTTCTTTTATAAATAATTTTCTACCTCATCGATTTTCGTAATTTTTGGATATACTCATCTTTAATATATGAGGAATACGGAGATACCATTGTTTTCATGTGAAATTCAGTATTACGATTTCCGGAATTGTGTCTTAATAGTGTAAAAGCGCCGATGTGACCTTCAAAACAAAAATATAGTGCATTCTTTTATGGAAATCTTTCAAGACAATCGTGAAGCGACCTATGTAAGCCACTGACAATATTCAAAGATTATTATTACAATTACATGGGGTGCCTATTGGCCTTAGTCTTAGAGAAAGGATTGATGCTAGCGGTAAGTGTAAGACTGTATGCAGAAAGAGAGTTATTTTTGCCTGTTGTTGAATAAGCTACTTGAATAAGAAGCTGTGTTACAATGATTTTATTGAAATGTAAAAAAACTCTTATGTCTATATTAACTCATTGTAACAGTAATCAATATAATGTGAATTATCTCCCCTTAAAAAAAGCAGACATTTACTAAACTCAACGGAATCTGTGGGTTACCATCGTTATATAGATGCCGGACTCAGTGTTTTTTTTTTAATGTTACTGGAGTCTTTGTTTCAAATAGTTACAAAAATGTTCTGAAATATATAACTATCTATATTGTTTTATCAGATTTTTGTGCCGTAAATTATTCCAAACGTTGAAACTACAATACTCAGTACGGTCGACACTCGAAATATATTTGCGATTTTTTTTTTAATGAGTGGCGTAAAAAGAAAATGCTGTCATTGTTGGTCAAATAATGAGTTCCCTCAAAAGTACGTACACATATTCATGTTTTACATAAAGCTTCCAGAGTTACACAGAATAATTCCAAGATAAAAGGGAAAGATTCTTGAATTTAAAAAGATTAAGCCAAATAAGGTCGAAGGTTGTGTCGACGGAAGCATTGTGAAAAGACACTCACAACGAGTACAATAGTTCAGAGAATAAAAATAATACGGAAACTATGTAGTTTTTTTCCTTACATTTATTCCAAGGAGCGCCATACTCATCGTCATCGTAACTTACAGAAGACTTAGCCATATTTTCACCACCTATCTTACAAGTCTTTTACCCCATCATTAAACATTTATGTACAAGTTATGGATACTCAGGTTACACAGTTCTAGCAGATTCATAAAATTATGTTATATAGTTGTTATTATTATTATTATTAGACTATACCACTTGTGCGCGTATGTTACGTGAGTTCTTATTAGTAATGATAAGAGTCTTAGTGAGAGTTCTTGTCTTATTACGTATGATGTTGTATCTTAGAGAGAGAGATGTTGTTGTAATGACATTTTATAACACAGACATATTATAACAATACAATTTACCTTTTTGTAGAAATCACAAACACAAAGATGAGCTTTATCCAAAACACATGGTGAATTTATTTAATACGACCGGTCGGGATTTCCTCATTAAGAACTCAAAGTTTCACATCTTAGTTTCTGAAGTGACGTCTCGCTTCAGACGTCCGCCTGTCTGTCTCCCCTGACTGTCTCTCCTGACTGTCTCTCTGACTGTCTCCCCACCAACTAACTCGCACCTGCTATATTGAGAACTCCATGCATCCCGGCCACGTGAGCAAAATTCACGTGTCTCAACATGCGCGACTTTGCACGTTTTCGACATTGATTTCCCAATAACCTATTTTCCTTGTTTGTTTCCACAAAGGAATTTAACCTACATATCTAATTTATTTAACTCATATTTTATTATCCACATTCTTTTTAACAATTGAATAGTTTATTTATTATTTATTTCATCCGAATTAACATTTTACTGGACATTCCATTTAAACCTATTGTTCTTTAAAACTTATGTCCAGGGTTCGATTTCTGCTTTCTCTTATTTCCATTTTAACTAATCTCTCTATTTTTATACTTACATGAACAGGGGACAGCCCTTATCATGTAACAATTATAGCACAAGGGTTTAATTCCTGTCTATTCGAAAAATAACAACTTTTCCCTTACGAAACTCCTATCCTGATTGGCTTAGATTATACCGATCTCTTATTGCAGAATATTGTATTATACACTAAAACGAACATTCAATCATGCCGTTATTCAATATGGCGACTGTTGATGGAGGAGACCACGTTTTACATTAAATACAGCGATTATTGCGCCTCAATGAGGTTATTTGCTTCCCAATTCCACTCAGTCTTTACCCCATTCTCTCTCTTTCTCTCTCTCCCCCCTCTCTCTCACTCTTTCTCGCTCCCTCTAAATTTCTTTAGAGGGAGATAAAGAATGTGAAAGAGGTATAGATCGAATAACGGAACCAAGGCGAAAGAAACAGAGTGAGAGAGAGAGAGAGACAGAGAAATACAGAGAGAGAGAGAGAGAGAGAGAGAGAGAGAGGGTGATACAGAGAGAAAAAGACAGAGAAGCTACATCTATTCTTTATTATATATATATATATATATATATATATATATATATATATATATATATTATTTAGATTTCATTTTTTTTTCTCATGGTAATATGTAAAATTATTGAAAATAAGTATTTCAGTTAATAAAAAAACATAATAACTGATCAATACAGCAAAGAACCGAAGCAGCGTGACATATAGATAGATAGATAGATAGATAGATAGGTTAATAGAGACAGAGAAAGAGATTATCGTATCAGCAGAGAAAGAGAGAGAGAAAGAGAAGGACATTAAAAAACACTACATTTTTAGGCCATGACCCAGCGTCGTTTAACCTAAAAATATTAACATCTACCTTTTTTTTTTGCATTTATAAATTATATGAAACAAAAAATGTTGATAATGAATTAAAATTTAATTTTTCAGAGTGGGGGATCAATTTCCTATATAAATTTAGCAGAAAATCCCCCCCCCCACTTTTTGGCCACCTAGCATTCAACGAGATATGTCACCCCTTCTATTTTTTAAAAAAGTTTTGTGATTGGCGGGGAGGGAAGGGAGCAAAAGATAGCAATTTTCCTTTTTTTTAGGGGAGTTTTAGATTTGAAACATAAAATAACGATAAATTTAATTCATTCATTTTTTTGTCGGAAGGGGTTTCTGGATTATTTTTTTTTTTAGAACATGCTGCACTTTCATCTAACAATTCCGTAAACATAAATAACTTAAACATATGACAAATAAAATTAGGGATGGATACAGGATTACATTAGAAACCTATAATAAGGAAATATTTAATTTATTTTTTTTTATTATTATAAATTTTGGGTAAATATTGCCTGGTAGACCAACGCACAACCTACCTTTTAAAAATTGTTTTCATGGGGAGTTTAGAGTGTCTATTCCGAAAGCCGTTCGTAACATTAGAGAGTTGAAGGTTGGGGGTTGTGGAGCAGAGCAGCAGCAGCAGCAGCAACAGCAGCAACAGCAACAACAATAATAACAAATTTACTCTAATTTTTATTGAGGAGGGCACGCTTACACCGGGCGATGCCGGTTAGTGGGTGACGCTAGTAATACATAAGTAGTTTATAGCTATGGTACGGGTTTTACGTATCTTTAAAATAGAATCTGGTGAATTAGTTTGTGATAGGTTTAAGAAAACAAAATAAATAAAACGACTTCGCAGAACGGATTCGTATTTTCTCTATTTTATGATCCTCTGTAATAAAACATAGACGAAAGGAAAATGCCGACGAGGATTCGTTTTCCTTCCAAGTCGTCTAGGGTTACCACTCGCGAGCAACAGTTTAACCAGAATAAAACCGGTAAAATAAACAACTTCAAAGTTGCTCTCTGCAATTACGCGGTATAAAACCGTGAAGACGCCGAATTTTATATTTGTAGTATTTAGTTTTCCTTTAGTCTGTTAAGTTCTACATTTATATGTGTATTCACGTGTCTCACCGAGACTTGAAAGAATATCTATTAGATTGCGATGTTTTCACCGTCATTGCAAAAACTGAGTTCACAAACATATCTTTGTTAACTCGCACGTATAAAAAAATCTTAGTTTTAAATGTTTTACATCTCCCATATTTTATTGTGATTCGCCGCGACTTAAATTTTTTGTTTAGGTTGTCTGTTTTATCTCGTTATTTTGTAGCGCATAATTATAATATATTATATACGAATCATTGGGTAGATTAATTGAATTAATTGAATATAATTTTTTTTTTTTGTATTAGATTTGAGATATTTCCCTATTTCTCAATAGTCAGCACATGAATTAGGGCAGTAATTAAACACTAATTACTAAGTACAACTCGTACAAGAGTAACTATTGTAAATTTACAAAAATCAAGATGTCCTAACAGGGTCAGCATTCGATAGGAGAATAAATAAGGGTTTACCAAAAAGAGAAGTTACTTTCGAGATATTCACCTCTTGGGAAATGGATTACATAACACATGAGTAAACAAACTGTTTATACGAAACATATTTTTATATCTTAATGTAACCAGTTACTTAATTTAGAAGTAGTAATACGTTTGAATGAAACGTGTTGATTAAAATATGAATGCAAAGCAGAGCATTGACACATTTAATAGTTTTCCGCAAAATATTACTCTATACCAGCCATCACTAATGGACTTGAGGTAATCTCGTCAGCATTGAACAAAGCCAAACTCTTTGCCAATAGCTTTACAGCTAATTTCAACCAACGCAATCAAGGCCGCCTGCCCTCCGTATTTCCTCCTGTATCCCAAAAAAAAAAAAAACACGTTATCCGACATACAAATATCTGTGCGTGATGTAGCCATGCTAAACAAAGACCTTGATTCCAGTGAAACAACTGGTCCAGACGGCATTCAAACTATAGTGCTGAAGAAACTTCAACCAGAACAAGCTCACATACAAAGCTGTTTAAGCGCCGACACCCTAGAAAACCTCATTGGTATGTCCCCTATTAAAAAATTCAGGTAATCGGTCACCTCCATTTCAAAAGAGACTAATAAGCTTCCTGTGCGTAATGAGTAAGTTGCTGGAATCTGTGTTATATAGAGAAGTAGGCAACCACCTCTGCAAAAACAACATCCTCACTGACATGCAATATGGTTTTCGTTCTGCTAGACATGCATCAGGTGAGTTGCCAATTATATCTCATAGGCTTACATAACATATGAGTAAACAAACTGCTCATACGAAACATATTTTTTTATATCTTAATATAACCAGTTACTTAATTTAGAACTTTAATCAGTCAGAGTAGTAATACGTTTGAATGAAACGGGTTCATTAAAATACGAATGTAAATCAGAGCATGGACACATTTAATAGTATTCCGCAAAAAATTACTCTATCCCAACCATCACCAATGATGCTTTAATTTCGAGAGCAATTGCTTTTTACATATCACAGTTTTTTTTAATTAAGGTGTGGCATAAATGTCTACTCATTAAGATCCCCATTTATAATATATCTGGAAATGGCATATCAGTTATTAAATTGGGTCATAAGGGTGGTGGTTGATGAGCAGACATCACACAGAAGCTTGGAGTATTACTGTTGCATTCTCTCAGGATAACTCTATTCCTGATCTTTATCAACTCACATTCCAAGATCATTCGTTGATATTCCTGTTGACGAAACTACCATATATGGCAACACTTCAAAGGCCGTAAGTGACAGAGTTCTCTTTGGTTCTCTCTCCTCTGATCTTGAGCACGTGATGTGATCAGGAAAGAGATTTCTATTCAATTTCAATGCATCTAAAATCGAGTTTCTCTCTTTACATCATCAATGCTCTGATCACAGTCTGGGATCAATTGAAATTAATGCCTCTCGTCTTGGGGAGGCTTAATGTTTGCCAAGCTTCTGGGTCTGACTTTTACTCCTGATTTAAATGATGCACGTACATAAAATCTGTTGCCAAGGTCGCTGGAAAAAATGGTGAATAATTCTACTACCCCAGAAGATATCCACTGCGGATACAATTCTCTGTGATAGTCAGGTACATCCAAGGATCGAATACGCTTGCCACATCTCGGTAGGAACTGCTAGAAAAACTTAACTGCTTTGACAAAGTTCAAAATAGACTTCGTAGCCTAGTCGGAAATGTCCATTTCTTTTCCATGCAACCTCTTTCCCACAAAAGAAACATTGCGAACTTGTCTCTATTTTATCATTATTTTCAGGGCAAGTGATCAGCTGAGCTCCAATCTATAGTGCTCCTTGCCAAAAATTCACGAAAAAAAACCCCATCTACCTTAAACTTTATAAATAATTTCCCCGGCTTTTTTTCTGTGCCTAAACATAAAAGTAGATTCCATGGACAAAGTCTCTTTTTTAGAAGTGCACACCTGTGAAACTATCTTCTGTTTCCCTGCTACGATATTTCCCCATTGATTAGTTTACACTCATTAAACCTTATCCTCGAGCGGCCTGTGTATCGCTTTATTGCAGGTCAATATTTTTTTTAGTTTTGAAATTTCTATGAAACGCAGAGGAGTAAAATTCGGTATATATATATATATATATATATATATATATATATATATATATATATATATATATATATATATATATATATACTAGCAAGAGTACCCGCCGTTGACTGGGTTCAAAAACAGCCTACAGAAAATGGACTGTGGTTGATGAAAATGAAAATGGACTGTGATTGAGGCTATGAAAAGGAGGGGGTTGTAAAAGATAGGTTTTACCCTAAGCAAAATATGATGTAAGTAAAGATAATTTTTTTTATCAACTTTGTTTCCATTCGTAGCCAAGAATAACCAACAAAATAATGTTTCCTCACAAAGAGAAATTGTTATATATATATATATATATATATATATATATATATATATATATATATATATATATATATACACACACAGGAAATAAATGTTACCATAGTCAATAAAAGTTATTTTTATGGTAGAAAATTTAATTGGTTTGTATTTTTAATTAGCTGGTAATTTTTTTTTAATTAAATTCACAAACCGGTTTTCAAAAAAAATAAAATAGCAGCGACTTTGAAATGGAAAGCCCCGTTTTCAATTTGAAGGAGGGGCATTTCAGCATTGTGTTTTAACAATTTAAGAGAGTTCCGTCAACGTAAGGAATATTTATAAACATATTTTAATGTTTTCCGTTATTTTGTGCGTGAGGAATATTCAGTTATGGCATGTATAGTTCATATAAAAATGCATTCAAGTAGTTATCGCTTCAAATTCCGCTTTTAATTTCGGTTCGCTGAAATTATTTCCAGTAAAGACCATTAAGAACTATTTCATAGCAACAAAAACACATGAACTGAACTTTGATTAACTATGGTAACATTCATTTCTAGTATATAAATTAATTCGAGTACTCGTTTGTTGGCTTTTCTTCTAAACACTCTTACTAAATAATATCGACGAAATATCGATAAAAAGAAACAAAAACAGTTTGGAAAAATAATGAAGCTTTACTAACTTTAGTAAAATAATCCGAAACAGCAAAAGTGGATATTAAAAAAGTAAACCCGTAATTACTTTAGTTTTTTAAAGCAAAGAATCGATATAAATATGAATAAGAAGAAAATGCCACCCTTTTCACGCAGAACAGCTTCGTTTTAGTTTTACAGTATTGAACGGTGTAGTATTGTGCCGTCGGATCAGGGTTGTACTATTGTAATATAAAGAACACGCAGAAAGGGTTGTAATCAACTTAATACTTCTAGTACACTGACAAAAAAATCTTAAACGTAATCACGTGAGCAGGATTTTTCCTTCTTTTGACACGATAATAAGTAACGATTTAATTTTTTATTATTTATCTATTCATCTATTTTCGAAAGAGTGGCACGTGCAAGTGGAGAAGGAAAAAACAGAGTTATGCAAAATTTGTGTCGAGATATTGTTTAAAGCTCCGACTTTTTTTTTTGGCTTCCACTTTAATAAGAACGTGAAATTATGAGGTGAATTTATTCGACACAATATGATTCAACACAAAAATATAAATACAATTTGACGGGAATTAAGATTAAAGTTAAGGTGTTATTGTGGACCTCACCGCTGTTAACAAACCTTGTTAAATTTTGGGACATATTTACATTCTATGGAGGTCAGACGCGAACGAACACCGCATAGTTTTATTTTAATATATTTCTGCAAACTGAAACATAATTATCAAAGTATACTTACTTAGATAGATATGAAAATTTTTTTGTTAAAGTTTGTTTCCATGAAGTACATCCCTAGTTATGTTGAAACATAGTTATCAAAGAATTCTTACGTACATCTATATCAAAAACCCTTGTAAACGTTTTTTTTTCTTCATTTTTTTATTTCCATACTTTGGGAACCAGGCGCGAAAGCAGACCCTACAATTTTTATGAATCATCATTCTGCCATATCAAGCATACCCATTCCTGTGTCTCGATACACATTCTATCATTATATGTAATCAGTTTTTTAAAATAGTCAACCATATAGGAGCCTATTCGTGACCAGAATATTTCTCGTTTCTTCCATTCTAGGACTCTTCAGGCTTATGTGCATAAACCTGAAGAGTCCTAGATTGGATGAAACGTGAAAGTGTAGCTTAATCGCCATATATATTTTATAACTTACTATATATATATATATATATATATATATATATATATATATATACATATATATATATGTATATATATACATATACATACACACACGCACACACACATATATATATGTGTGTTTGTGTGTGTATGTATATATGTATGCATAGTAGGTAAGCCCGACTTTGCTCGGGCCCTGTACTGTTCATAATTTTCCCTATGTGAAAATAAATTTTCATGTAAAATTTCAAATGTCTACACAAAAATTGCCTGAGTAATTTGGTAGAGACCACAGAAGTATATTTTTTAAACTTGGACCCCAATTTTTAACCCTTTAACATGTATTATTTTGGTCTCAAATTAAAATATAAAGTTTTTACCCGTATCTAAGTTACCTACATCTACAATTTCAAGTGTGTAGAGCCAAAATTGGCGGGATAGTTTGATTGAATCTTCAAAGGTCAAATCTTTTAAGTTATACCTTTGCGCACAATTACAATGTTTGACTCAGGTCCAAGTAACCCACATCTAATATTTCAAGTGTTACATTAAAACTTTCGGAGTAGTTTGGTAGAGTCCACAAAAGACAACTATTTCAACTTGGATCCCTTGGCCGCCAAATTATCTTCCTAAAACTGACTAAAATGCTTACTGCAGGTCTGAAAACTCTTTTGTGTAAAATTTCTAAAGTTTAGGCACAAAATTTGCTGAATGGTTTCCTAGAGACCAGAAATGTCAAATCTTTGGAAATTTGACCTGGGCAAAAAAAAAAAAAAAAAAAAAAAAAAAAAAAAAAAGATTAAAACTTCCTCTTCAAGTAAAGATTACATGAATCAAGCAGTGGGGTTCATGATTGATTAGCTGCGTGTAAAATTCATGTAAAATTGCAAATGTTTACAGCAAAATTGGCTGAGAAGTCATTTTTTTTTTTTTTACTTTGGCCCCAATTTTCACGCCTTAAAATTTATTCTTTTGGGCTCAAATTTAATTAAGGAGTTCGATCCGTGTCCAAGGAACCTACATCTAATATTTTATGTGTTTGAAACCCCTTGACAGCAAAACCTCTGATCGAGAAACGATTAAAAAGGTTTTTCCACATCTCAATACCCCTTATATCCAATCGATATCGATCGAAAATTGACAGAGTAGTTTGATAGGGAAATTTGCCCACACTCAGAGACACACAGACAATTTCATATATATATATATATATATATATATATATATATATATATATATATATATATATATATCGAAAGAGAGTGAGACGGTCAGATATCTGTGTTTTGTTCAATTATTTGATTTTATATTTGCTCAATGTTATTGAAACTGTTGGTCTCTTGAGGTGAATATCCAATATAAATGTATGAAATCACTTGCGTACGGCGAACGCAGCTAATCAATCATGAAACCCACTGCTTGATTCATGAAATCTTTACTTGATCGAAGCTGGCGTGAATCTCTCGATATATAATTCGCACCCATAAATGTGAAGGTCGTATGAATGACGGAGCGTAAATTATTATTTCTTTCCATTTATAATTATAAAGCGACATTGAGATCTTAAATCTCCGCAGACGAATTTGACACCAGAAAATTAGTTTACATATTTTAATTTGCCTCCTCACGGGACAGAGTTAGACACAAGGGTTGTTTTTTAACGTGGAGAAAGGAACGAAAATTAAAAATGGTCTCATACGTGAAGGATTTCTCCTCAACTGAAAGAGAACAAGAAATCGAAGTGTAACATCTGAAGAACAGATACTACAATTAATCTTGGCTCGAAGGCCCAAAAGTCTTCTTTTAAGGTTTTGCCTTATAACTCAGTTGATATTATATATGCAGTTGTATTACTACTCATTATAGCCATATTAGCACAGTCATTAACAAACAACAAAAATAGATCCTATATGTTTGTATATAGAAAGAGTGACATAAATAGATTTACATTAATATGTACGTATATAGGTATGCATGTGTCTCTGTGGGCGTATATATATATATATATATATATATATATATATATATATATATATGTGTGTATATATATATATATATATATATATATAAATTGTACTTAACAAAACCATCTCTATGACATTTATCTCATAAATATATCAAGATGACAAACTTATATAAACTTACAAGATTAGATGCACTACCTATATATATATATATATATATATATATATATATATATATATATATATATACATTAGGATAAGTCGATTTTGGAACTATAAAAGAATAATCCGAGGAATGTTTCAAAATAACACCGGAAAGTATCCCACACATTACTTGCTTTCCAAAATTTTGCATTTATTTGCTAATTTTAATTTAAATACATCATAATTTGCGATCTTAGTCGAAATGTTATTGACACAGGAAATATGTATCCATAAAATTGAAACCGACATTTTATGAAAAAAAAAATCTATTGAACAATTGATATTTAAAATGTTATTATTAATCTTTATGTTATATTAAGTAGCATGAGTAAAAACACAAATAATGTAAATATATGTAGTTTAAAATACATATTACCAGTTATTAAACGTCGTTTTATATAATGTATATTTTCCCGGTATTCACCGGTAGTTATTATCCCCTCCCCCGCTAGTATTAATTTAATTTATATTTTTCTTACCTTTGGATGCTCACGAATTTATATATTTAACAAAGTGGACACACTATTAAAATATTGAAACTTTATATAATAATTGCCTATTGACCCTAGGGCATATCCACACAATATCTTAACCAAATTACATAGTTAGATCAATTTTATTGTAAATGTATATGCTATTTGTTGGTTTATTATTAAGAAAAAGTAGCAAGTTCGATCACCAACAATATATGATTGACAAGCTACGGCATCAATCAATTGAAGTTCAAAAAAATTACAGTAAACATATTCAGTGCAATGCCTTTGCATTATTCCAGATGATGTTTTATTTTCAGTGTTGAAATCTGATGAACCTGAAGTTAGAGAAGAGGGTATAAAAAATGTTGACCATTTTTAAGTTCATATTCTTAATACAAAACTGGTTGAATTACTTTTGTAAATTTATTGAAACATTTTAATGATTGCATCTAACTTCACCAAATCTTATTAAAGCAGTAAAGATTAAATTTAACAATTAAACTCAAATTATTTTTATATTGTTTCAGAAGAGGTGAACAAGCGAAGGAAAGCCTTAAAAAGATTCCAATGATCAACTTAAAAGCTCAATACTGGACCAATTTAATAGATTTATCAGTAAATGGAATCAGTGAAACGCCATTAACCCTAGACTATACTGACGATTAATTAAAGAATTCATTGTAAGCTGGTGAAAAGCTTGACCTGCCAGATTTCCCTTTCACATTACCAAGGTAAAGAACGGGCAGTGAAGTTAGTAACAGAGGCTTCTCAATCTGTGCGTGGCTTTGGATCAAGGTACCAGCACATACTTGCAAAAAGTTTGTGGCAACAAGTGTGACCAGAGTTTTCATCCAAGAGTTCTTTTATGGAACTATTTAATGCCATTTATTAAAGATTATTAAACAATTATTTATTAAAAGTTATTAAACGATGAATTCTGTTTTCACATATATTTATTGTTGTATTTTAATTCATCTAAGGAAATAAAATTTGTCAACTATTACTATTTGAATTATAGCACTTCAAAGACGACACACGTGGGTAATAAGGGTGCTATGGATATCACATTTTCAATTTTAAGCTTTGTTATAATTTATTTATTATATTTCCATCAAATAAAATGAGACTTTCTGATTTAAATAGTGAAGGTGTTTAAAATTTACATCAATATTTAAGCTAAATCGAGGATTTGTCCATCCATGTTTATTTAAAGTCTTTTACGCCAAATTGGCAAAAAAAAAAAAACAACTTTGGAAGTTCACATCTAATTTTTGGTATCAGTATTTAGTAAGTGTATACACAAGTTTCGGTGCATTATTTATCACGCTATTTAAAAATAATAAAAAATTAACCTATCCTAATATGCATTATATATAAATATGCATTATATATATATATATATATATATATATATATATACATGCATTATCTATATATATATATATATATATATATATATATATATATATATATGATCGATAGATAGAGATATGGATGTATGCAGCTATGTATTCTATTTTTCTATGCGTTAAACAAATCGCTAAGGAGTGGATCAATGTTTTTTTTTATATTGTATTGCGATCTACACGTTGCAGATATGTAGATTTTTATTAGAATTGAATTTCAATTATGAAGGTGATTTTTTTATAAAATGCATAATTTCAAAGTAGATCTATGCGTAGTAAGAAGTTGTATTATCCAGCGTGCTTACTAAAGAAATGTAACATACGGTAATGGATGCGTGTATTCATCTAAACGCAATTATTTGTAATACATTACATATAATTCTATGTAATATTGTTCGATATTGCTGCTGATAATATTGTTGATAAATGACCAATGACCGTTTTATAGATTTACTTGCCTGAAAGATTAGCTCGTTACCTTTCTTCAGAAAACATGCATTCTTTCTTTTTTTCCGTTGGCATCGGATGTGCAAAGTGAGATCAGACGTGATTACACGAGATTAGCATCGGATTTCACCCGAACTATTTGTATCGTTCCACCTGAAAAAAGAGAAGTTGAAAGAAAAAATATAATTAACCAAGGTTTTTTTTTTGTTTCAACGTGCTTGCAAATATTTGCCCAGCTCAGAATAAAACAAATATATGATTTAAACACGATATTCTAATTTCCATTATACACTTCAATATTTTCGCAAATATATTACATTTCAACAGATAGACTACTCCTTTTAATAAAACATATTCCTACATTAACTTCGTATATATTTATATGCATATATATTTTGCATTTAAGATTATATATTCAACGGGGATACACCATCTTCCGAGAGAATAGAAAACTATTTTCAATGAGACTCAAGTATTAACTGTAATTGCTTAAAAATCTGATGTTTTGAACGTAGAGTTTAAAATAGAAATGCATTTTATAATTTATAATGACATGTCTCTTCTCACGGTTATTAAATCATTCTCATTTTAATAGTATCTAGAAAGAAACTATGTGCTATTTTACGAGCATAGTAAATGCTTGAAAAAGATCCGGCTAAACATGATAAGAATTGTCCATTCATTATGCGTTATTTATTTTTAATTTGCGTTTAAATAATTGCCTATTTTATTACTTTCCAAGGCATACTCTCAACTACAGCTTTCATCACAGGCTGTACATTTCTTTTCGCAGTAAATAAAAACTATATTATTGAAAAAACTCTATAAAGAAAAATTATATAAAGGAATTCTAAATATTACGTAGTATCATGTCATGACTTTTTGTAGGGAAAATGTAGCATCTTAAATATCACCAAATGATTTCAGGGCTATATTTTCTGAGAATGCAAGTTTCTTTGAGCTTTCAAGTTTAATGTTTAGAAGGGAATGCCCTTCTGTTAAGAACATTAATCTCATTAAAACTATAAAGATATACTTTATTCATTTGCTAAAGATTACAAACATCTGTTAAACCAGCTAGATAGATGAAGTGGTATTTTAGTGTCCTACACTTGAACGAAGCGTCTTAGAAAAAACTTACTATTGTACATTAATCATTATGACCATAATTAAAAAGGATTACTGTAATTTATACCATTAGTAATTGTAAACTTTCAAACACAGTTCTAAAGGGATGCAATATATCTTTTCATCAGGTTAACAGTATCATTATCATTTTCATGAATATCTTATTGCGAAAAAAATAAATAGTTTTACTAAGATAGTTTTATGTTAGGAATACATGTTTTTAATAGATCCGTAGTTTTTATTTGGAAGTAAGGTAATCGCAAGTTGTGTTTTTTGTTTAATATGTGAGGTTGAACCGGAAATTATGCAAAAATACACAATGAAATGCGAATTTCAAACAGATTTGATTACAATATGCATAGCTATATTCCATAATTTTTCACGTTTAATTTTTTCAAATTATTTGCAAATTTATAGATTTAAAATAAGATAAGTTTTTGCCCATACATACAAACGTACAGACATAGACACACATACATACATACATGCATATATATATATATATATATATATATATATATATATATATATATATATAAGTATTCATATAAACGTGTGTGACTCTCTATGGCTTGAGAGCATGTTCAGAGATAACTATTTTATCAGAAAATAAACAACGACTATACGTGTTTATGTATATATTTTGCTGCCGATCAATGACTCCGTTCAAACTCAACAGACAATAGATATATTCTATAGAGATAGTTGTGCGTGTAATTGTGAGGCAAGTGTTGCGCACACACCCAACCACACCTGTCCTAAATTGGCAATGCTTGGGTCAGTCGCAAGGTACTGCCGAAATCTGACAGGAAACAAGGTGGAGATAAGCTGTGAGCACAAACATCAATTGCAATTCATAAATGGTCGCCTATTTTAGTACGAACAAAGCTTAACATGGCTTAACTTTGCCGATCTAACGGGAATAGGATTGCCAACGTGATTATGTCGTATTATAGATTTATATATACTTACGAGTTGTATCTGCATATCTACTTATACTTCTGAATATTCAGGAATAATGTATGAGGTGCCTAAAACAAGTTTCCAGCCTTTTTATACAGACATTTAAAATTGCTGTAGACTCTTGACAAATCAGCATATGATTTCAAGTTACAGCAGGAACGGCAATACACCCTACTAAAGCATGATTAGACACAACTAGTGAATTGCTAACAAGCGAAATTGTCGGGAAACACTTTAGAAAAAGGATATGCAATTGAATTCTGTTTTAAACTTGAAAAAACACCATAGAAACGTATGGAATTCTTAAAACTGATTTTTTACCATCTTGCACGATCAAGATTTAGTTCTTAAATATACGAGATTAAAGAAACGAATGGGAGTCTGTGAGGGATGGCGAGGGATATTGGAGGTGTAAAGAAGTCAGAACACACGAGTTGGTTGTTCAAATAAAGAATTTCATTGATAGGAACAGTCGTGTATATATAGAGATAAGCAGTATGAAGTTTGATGTTAGTGATTGAATTGTACACACTATTATTCACGAAGAACTTAAGATGCGGAAGATATGCGCGCAGTTTGTTCCAAGGGTGTTCAGAGAACTTGAGAAAGAATAACCTTGTCATGACAGCAGGAAAATAATCGAACTGATCCATTCATATCCCGCAGTTCTTGATGCTCTGGTAAATCTGAAATGAAAACTTGATCCCCTGCTATGACCTAGAGATCAAGGGACAGATATCGCGGTGGACGCATGCTGGCTCTTCTAGACCTAAGAAATCCAGATAGTGAAATCTATGCAGAAACTTATGGTGATCCATTTTTGGGCAGCACAAGCATGGTTTACATGCACCAAGTTCCCACGTGAGACAGTCAACAGAGAATACTATGTTGAGATTTATAAAGTGTCCAGGATGAGATCCCATCGGAAGTGCCCAACACTCTTCAAGTCGGATCAGTGACATTCAACCAAGACAAAACCCAAGTCCATAACTCCATCCTTGTCATTAACTATTGAACTAAGATGATAATCAATACGCTTGCTCTCTTTGTCTTACGGTTATTCCTTAAGCCTAAGAGACTGTAGTTTTGAGACAATTAAGGATATGAAAAAGGCATTGATGAGGGGCATTGTAACACTCATACAAATGAACTTCCATTTACTATCCGAAAGTTGTTGAGACGGTACGACAAGTGCAGTGCAAGTGGATGGCATTAGTTCGACGGTGGCT
This sequence comes from Euprymna scolopes, assembly GCF_053919585.1. Taxonomy (NCBI): domain Eukaryota; kingdom Metazoa; phylum Mollusca; class Cephalopoda; order Sepiida; family Sepiolidae; genus Euprymna; species Euprymna scolopes. The sequence continues at coordinate 105,518,987 of NC_136490.1, forward strand.
AGAGTTACATGCGAATACTACAAATAAAAGTGACCCTGAGAAACAAAAGCCTGGAAAATGTTTAAGATATCACGTATATTTAATAGGAAGAAAACTCTAGAAGAACATATTAATGTGGCTTGTAACAATAAGATTCATCGTTAAAAATAAAAAATATTATGACATTATCTAGGTACTTCTTTTATTATGTATATATATATATATATATATATATATGCGTTTGTGTGTGTAATGATACTGTAATTTATACTGCATAAACGAATTGAGAATTATCGAAGGAATAGATAAAATTTTATATTGTATTGAAAATAAACTTTTTTCTGAGCATTCCAATAGAAATTCGATCCAAGAATACTGAAAAATATCGAGTATTTATTTATACATTCAAAATCTACATAATATATTACTTAATATGTTGATTGAACGATGTAATTATAAAAATCTGCTAATGCCGTTTTATTATGAATTGTTTTCATTGATATTGATCCTAAAGTAGTATAAGCCACATATGTATTACCCCAATAATTAAATCCCCAGCCAAAATGACACGTGAATTGTTCGTTTTTAAGTGAATAATGCACTTTTATATGTGGCTTTTCTATTATACGCATATTTTCTTACTACTACCTGTGCTATTATTACTACGCACTATAGAATATTATGACGTATGTAAATAAAGACAGTTATGTATAGTATCTCCTACATTTTTAACATCAACAAAAGACACAGATATATAAAAGTTCTGAAAATTGCCAAATGAAAAAAAAAAAGATTAGTTAATATTTTCCCACCGGAGGATTATGTGGCAGCAGGACCAGAAAGTGGGATTCACAGACTAGGCTCTAGAGAAAGAAGTGTCAAGCCTGTAAAATACCTAGATAGCTCCGTCGGCAGCGCCTGGAAAGCAACCCTTTTTCTCAGAAAAAGAAGGGTTTACCTTGAATAGTTGATTTTCTAGAACTGCAAAGATCCAAACATATTTTGACCCAGAGAGAAAAATCACCCGAACGATGGCTTTCATTCTGTTGGCGTTTATGTCGAGGGAAAAATTAGAAATTGATCTTGTTACATATTTTTTTTTTACATATGGAATACCACTTTTACCTCATATAGCATCACCGTGAATTGGATCATATAGTTGAACGCGATTGTGATATTGAATTCGATTTCGATTGGGATGGAGTCGGAGCGGTCATTCAGGGTCACACAGTTCTTTACCTGTCACCCGAAACTGTATTTGACATGGCGTAACAATGTCACCTGAGATGTATCACCTGTGTTTATTAAGTCACCACCTGTCATCTGATATAAAATGCACCCCAGCTTGTTGATTCTAGCAAATAAATTAGATCGCCTATGTATACCAGCCACCCCACATTTGGCACGGGGGAGTGTCATACACACTAGTAGGTGCAGCAACCGATATTAGGTAAATGATAGTCCTTTTATTTAACTGGCAAAGTTTATATAGTATCACCTTCATTGGGTTGGACCACGACATCCGTTAAGAAGCGATGTTCGATAGAAAATGACATGCAATTTTTGGGAAATGAGACATACTAAGAATGAAGGCTGTCGATTTTAAATCGAATAAGTTCAATACTCTGGTTTTTGCAAGAGATAATTATGAACTTAAGTAATTGCAGGTAAATAAATACAAACTTTCTTGGGACCAATTCCATTTCATGCGCAATAGCCACACTCTATATAAGCACCCACGAGCCATCTTTAACATTCTATAACACCATTAAAATGTGATTAGACAAAATGTGTCCAAACTCAGGCCTGAACTAGCAATGATATGCGATGCGAGAGAGCAGAATTTGGTAAGTATACATGAGGAATGACCACATATTACATTGTAAAGCAAATGAGTAGATACGTCCTTGAGGAGTAGCATAATAACGAAGGAACATATACTGCAATGCCTCGAAAGATCAGTAATTTCTTGGTTGATGATCACACTACAACAGATAAAATACTCAATTCCTAATAAGAAAAATATTGTATTTAAATTAGCAATTGCAATTTTTGTTGTTGTACCGATTTTCATGTGATAAGGAATAATGATTTCAAAATATAAATTAATTCGACTTGCCACGTAATAATTTAGCATAGCATTTTATTCGGTTTGTCCAGATCAATTTTTCCTTGCAGTTTTGTAGGTTTGTTACGTTGAAGTTACACATTGTCCCGCCTACATTTTAATAGAAATTTTTGATTTCCACGCTTACTTTTTAAATAGAATAACACAAGTTCAATAGACAAGAAAATCTATGTTTATATAATTTTTCTTATTATTATTTTTCTTAAATGTGTGAAGGTTTTTGAAAAATTCTTTAAATTGAAAGTTATCTGATTTGTCCATTTCTCAGACATGTTTTAAATGAATATCCGCCCACATGTGTGAGCAATCTCGCTGGAATTAGGGAGCGGGCTGTCTGATGGGATTAGAATTCTGCGCCCTTTAATTCTAATCCCTTTCTCTCGTTTTAACTGACAAGACAAGGCGACATCATAATGAAGGGGTTAAGTAAGAAGCCAGATTTAGTTTCGGGGCCACCAAGAATCAGATTTATTGCTCCCAGTTCGGCAGATGCCGTCTTTGACAGCGGTTATTGTTAGTGACCAGGACAACGTTTATGAGAGGCAGACATTATTTTTCTATGAGACTAATTTGACTTGAGAAGGCAATGTGTGTTGGGAGGGCTTATAAGCTCTTGCAGCTTGTGGTTAAAGACATTAGAGACGATACACGGGATAAAGCACGAAGGACTACAGAAACCGGAAAGGATAAAAATATAAGAGAGTGACGAAGAAAGAAAGATGAAACAAGGAAAGACTTCGGGTGAATGCATTATTTCTAAGAAAATATAAGGTATATAAATAAGAAAGGAATAAGGAAAGAACGTCAATATAAACAGTAAAAACGACACAGATGTACATAAAAATGAATAAAAGTATGGCGGATAACACTAACAAATCCAATTAAAACAGTTATAGAATAAAATAGAAGAATAAGCATAAAATAAGGGAAACAAAACGAAATGTAGAAAGATAAATCGAACGATAGATTTCTGTATACAGGGTGATTTTAGAGGCTAGGAATTATAAATTGAAAGTTCCCTTTTCTTTAATCGCAGATTTTGCAACTTTCGTTATTCTAAGTCCAGCTGCGTTATGTAATTCACTACGAAAGAACTGAAACATTACCAGTGTTTACGGTACTCCTGCAGTATTTTACCCACCGATTTCACGATCTTAGCCGAGCGTTGATCGACATCCGTCGGAAAACGCCGGAACATGGCGAGCGGTACGATACTCTATCAGCCAATCAGGGCGCTTCAAACGAACGCGCAGCAGACGAATAATTTTCATTGAAATTACACACATAGCGTTTCATTTCAGTTATTTTATTGTTCAAAGTAAAAATACACAGCCTTTCATTTCAGCTATTTAATTTAGCGATAAAAAAAAAAAAAAACCGGGAGCTGTTGGAAACATATTTATGCGAATTTATGTGGAGACAAAAATTTGGACACAACCCTTCTTTTGTCTCCATAATAAATCAAATCGCGGAAGGCTACCCGGTTTGGGAAGGAGCTTCTTTCCACATCCTCTGAAAACCCTTTGCTCCCTACTTTGCCTCTACAGTCAGTAGAAAATCTTCCAGTCGGAACTAAAGATAAACAGTAATTGTTGTGTCCCCCCCTACAAACATTACTGAAAAAAAACAAAAAAAACATTGTTGTTATTGTTTAATAACGTTTTGTTAAAAACACAAAAAAAAAACATTGAAGTGTTTATTACTGTTGCTTACCCCCCCCCCCAAAAAAAAGCTATCGGAAAACAAAATGAACCAAAAAAAAAAATATATATATATTCAACAAAATAAATTTATTTTACTTTAAAAAAAACTTACGGTAAGTGTTTGTGATTTATTTTATCCAAATTTTTTGTATTAATTTTATCCATTTTGTTGTGTGTGTGTGTGTGTGTAATATCTTTTCCTTGTAATGTTGTTGCTATTCACATACTTTTAGCGTTCTTGCACCGTAGCTCCGAATTCTCGGCTTTCGTCGGCGTTAACGCCGAAAGCGTTCGTTAACGCTCAGCTAAGATCGTGAAATCGGTGGGTAAAATACTGCAGGAGTACCGTGTTTACAAATTGCAAAGGATACGCCCAATATACTGAGAGATCGTGTTGATAAATTAAAAAAATTACGAAATGGACTTGTCAATGCCCATCTTGTTCATGCGATTTATCCGCATTAGATTATTTACTTTGGGATATGAAACATCCCATCTCAACGCTGATAACCAAGACACAGCAAATCCGTCGCAGGACAACATTCGACTGAGCTTTAATCTATGGCTGCCTCTCAGGAAAATATTCATAGAATATCTTCTGTTTGCGACCACTGCAAAAGTACTTTTCTCCAACCCTCTTTCTATGTTTCTCTTTTTTTAGCAGCAACAAAGGAAACGTTTCATTAACAAATTGCATGTATTTTAATTGCCTTGTGTTACACAAATGCAGTTTTAAAGTAATGTAAAAAAAATCATGTTGAGCCGCTTATTAAATAATCAAAATCTGACAAATCAACGCCATCATAAGCAATTACCACTGTGATGATTTACTGTTTACCTGACAGTCATCATTTCTCCTCGAGTTATATTTGCGCCTTGATAAGTTATTCGAACACAGCCGTATGATTGTAATCATTTTAAATAGGAAACTTTTATTATAGAACCTGACATTTAATGATCATAATTTGTAGGGAATTATAAAAAAAAAAACAACATAATTTAAATGTATGTAAATGATGCGTTATTCTAATGATATTAACATTTTGAGGGCGGTTTTAAATATTCTCTGATCTCTAGTATCTATGACGAATAACGTCTGTCGCCTTTTTCAGAACATTCTAATTCGTACAATTTTAAAAGAAATTAACTAGATGTCCTTTCGTTTGAATCATCGATCAATCGAATACCTTGTAATTTTAAGACAGGAAAGGGATAATTATTATTCTAATGAATTTGCCGCATATTTTACATGCGATATCATTGTCATATTAAATATCTTCCTATGAGACCAAATTTCAATAATATTTTTTTTGTAGGTGCAAAATATGTTAACTTGTAAAGGAATGTCGAAAAGTATGCTTTCAAACATTATTCTTCCTGCTTTCAGCGTATGCAGGGCGGTTTACTATATATACATTTAAGATTACTAGTTTTTACAAACGGCATATAATAGTCAAATCTAGGACCTGTTGATGCGTTGTCGTTAAACTTATGTCTCATATTAGATGAATAATGCATACCATTTTTTAATGTACATTTTTCTTCTAGAGAATAATCAATATATCTATAAAAGTGAAATTTCTGTGCGTGCCTGTACGTGCACATTATCTTAGCAAACTACTCTGTTAATTTAAAATCTACCCCTTTGAGATTTGACATAATAGGTATTAAGATTTGAGAAAATCTTTTAATAGATTTTCGACTAGACATTTGAGGGTCAACGGGTCAAAGACCAACGATTTATATTTTTGAAAACTCTACCAAACTCCTCAGCCAATTTGGGGGTTTATAAACTTAAAAAAAATTAGATGTAGGTTCTTGGGACATGGATCAAACTTGATTTGAGCCCAAATGGATAAATGCTAATGGTTCAAAATTTGGAACAAATCTTTAAAAAAATTGACCTCTGCGGTCTCTACCAAATTACTCAGCGAAATTTGGTCTAAATATTTGAAATTTTACATAACATTTATTATGACACAGGGCGAGAATGTTGATTGATCTTGATTAGTGGTATATGATTTTGCTGTCAAAGTATCAAAGTTCAAAAGAGTTTACCTTTCGGTTCTCTAGTTAATTTTAAGTCTAAGCATTATAAATTTTACATAAATGCATTTAGATACGCTGCAAGCTTTCTAATGAGTTTTTGAGTAGGAATTTGGCTGCAAAGAGATCAAAGTGGAAGGAGCTGACCTTTTAAACCTTTACCAAACTCCTCCGCCAACTTTGGGTCTAAGAACTTTAAATGTCAGATGTAGGTTACCTGGGCATAGGCCAAAGTTATATATATATATATATATATATATATATATATATATATATATATATACATATATATGTATATATACATATATATATGCATATATATATATACAAATATAGTTATATACACACACACCCCACACATAATTATATATATATATATATATATATATATATATATATATATATATATATATACATATTTATTTATTTATTTATTTAAAATAAAAAAATAAAAGTCACAATCAAATTTACCAAAATAATCCAAGATGGTAAATATTAGGTATATTATAAATATTAAAGAATTAATATTTATAAAGTAATCCGCGGATTAAGGACTATCAACTTATTAAGTGTTTCCTTTTCAGATTAAATAAGTTTTTAACTCTTTTTCAAATTGTTTGTAACATGTTTTATTAACTATTTGCTCTTAACTATGTACATAAATAAATAAATATATATATATATATATATATATATATATATATATATATATATATATGCATATAAAGTTATGAGCCGTACATAGCGCACGAGCAAAGTCGGGCTGAACTGCTAGTAATGAATATAATAACTTTAATTTTATTTTCGAAACATTAAACTAAGAACTCGTACGTTTCTACATTAATACCCATACCGAACCCTAAAAGCAGCAAAACCGTGACATTACATTGCAGACCTCGCTACATGCAGGAATTCTTTATCCTCTAATATTTTCTTATCTCACACTGATAAACTGTGGAATATCCTGGCCATTTCCTATTTTTCTCTCTGTAATATTTTGCAAAAACAGACATGCAGTTCAAGCAGATATATTATTTCTTAGAAAAGTGCTTTTATTAACATGACACAATATAGAAGCCCCTTTACTTCTAAGTAAAATTATTCTTTATTTGGGTGAAAAGGAGATTGAAAATGTTATGGTTACACAATTAAAACATTTGTGTTCACACACGGAAACTATATAAATAACTACAATTGTTTCTGAAAAAATCTCAGGAGAAAATTCTTTGAAGCCTTACTTAAAAGACTACTATTCTTTGAAGCATATCTGTCTTAAATTTCTATCTGAAACAGACATGTCGAAGACCAGATATTGGTTGGAAACAATACTGAAAACATATAGATAGTCTAGTTTGCATGAAGAACCTGAATCGCTAAGCGCTCGTGGACAGTTCGTCGATTTTTCATGTCATCGTGGCGAAATTAAATTCTCGCATGGCGTTTGGACAAAGGTGTTAAGGTGCAAAACGGGCAACTTGCCCGCCTTCGACCTTTCCCTTACGTGGTCTAAATCTATTTCGAATATAATCACTTTCCAGTCGGTTTAATTTCTGAGTGTCTCGTTTGCTTATATCGACGTCGTGTTTGATGTTACTTCCTTGTTTTAAGCCTAAAACGCATGATTTTCCATTCGGATGTACGTAATATTTGATTTTTCTATTAAAAGTCAAACAATAGTCTATATATGCTCTCTCCCCTTCTCTGATATTGATACTAGACATTTAATAGTAATTTTAACACACACACACACACACACACACACATATATATATATATATATATATATATATATATATATATATATATATATATATATATATGGGGGGTGTATGTATATATTTAGGGGATTAGAACAAGAGTCTAAAGAGCAGAGTATATATTAATGTATGAGTATATTCAATAATACAATTTCTATTTTCATTTTATGTTACTATCGACATCAAAAAATAACTATTTTCCTTTATATTTTAAATATTTTCCAGATACATCTGCCTTATTTAAAAAATGCTGGATTTATGTTTGGTGTCTATAGAAAAAAAAAAAACAACGAATATTTTTGCTGCTGAGGAGAATTTGTTTAAAAAAGAATATGACAAAATTATTGTCCAAACTCATTGTCTATCACAATAAAAACATCGTTTCCAAACGATCGTACAATATACTGATTTTGTCTGTTTTCCTTATGAAACCGAATTTTCATTTTAAATTTACATTATGAATTATCCATCATCTTACTTAATACACACACACACACACGCACGCACACACACACATATGTATATGTGTGTATATATATGTGTGTATATATATATTAGACCTCTTCAAAATTGACCTTTTTCTTCAAACATATGGAAACTGCTATTATTCCCATTCTGCAAGGTCTAAATTAGCTAAATATACCAGTTATTGTGATCTTGGACCTTGGCTCTGCCTGCCTCAAGAGCCATGTAATTTTATTGTTGACGTTTTTCAAAAACGCTGCAAAATTTGGGATATTATGTCCTTATTTTCATTGTAGCTTTCCAGAGATTGATGCTATAGCATTGAAAGTGGTACAAAATGAAAGCGTATAAGATTTTCTTGTATATGGTAGTAAACACATGAACACCTGTGTTAATTTTAATTAATTTTAATTCACAAACATATATTTTTTATGCTTGGAAAGGATGCTATCATATAATACATAACTTTATCTCAAAAAGGTTACTCTTAATGCATGTATATAATTTATTATCACTAAGTATGTTTTATCTCTTCATTTCAGATTGTATGTTAAAGCTAATTTGTTAAGATTTGTTAACTGCTGACAGCATGGCATCTGGAAGACGACTACGCTGTGGGAAAGTGGTCATCGATACATGTGAACGGGATGAACAAACTGAAAAGAGAAGAAAAGTGGCAACTCCTGCCACAAGGTCATTCAGTGATGTGTATCTCATTGTGCAACTCAGCTCCAGCATCAGGGGCTCTCAACTTCCTACTAATCTCCAGGTGTTTCAGTATTTCCTGCATTTGAGGAATGATAATCCCAACAGTGATAATAGGTCTTAAGCCCATGATACAGTGGATGTCGTTTTGCCATTCTGGAATATGGCAAGGATTAAAACACTAACTAGACCAAATGCAGTCAACCGTTTCATGATCCTCCATGAAAAGTACAGGAAAATTGTTAAAAACAAGGGAAGAAATAACAAACCAGAGGAAGAGAAACGAGCTAACTTTCTGAAGTACTTCTGAAAGACTTAGACAAGTTATTTGATATTGGAGCAAAGGATGTTGTTGAGGATATAAGAAGCAACAGGCTGCTCACAAAGGAGACCAAGGAAGAGGACGTCAATTTCTACTTGGACCAACAGACCACTCGCCTGGCACACATGTCAGGTCATGATAAGGTGTTTGAGAAGAAGTCTAGAGAGAAAAGCTTCCGAGAAGAAAGAGAAGAGAGAATGTTATCATCAGTGACTGCTGCAGCAGCAGAAGTTGGGAAAATTTCAAGTGATGAAGACCCAGAGAACAGTCAAGGCTCTGGTACTACTGAGGGTTCAGAATACACTGAGACAACACCAAGCTGTTCATCAAAACCAAGTACGATAACCTTACACTTTCCACACTCTGTTATGACCAGTGAAAAGATTTGTAGCACTGCAGATCGGTTGTCACTCTCTGACAACCAGACTACAGCCATGGTGTCTGCAGTGTTGAAGGCAGGATGCGCAGATCTTGATAACTTTGTTATATCAGCCTCTACTACAAGACGAAATAGGATTAACACTCGTCATAACTTGTGCCAAAGTTACATGAATAACTTCAAGGAAAGTCCGCCAGATTACTGCACACTACACTAAGATGGAAAACTTCTACGGGATGTTCTTGGTGAAAAATACCCAGTGGAAAGTCTTGCAGTGCTCGTCTCTGGTACTCCACAGTATGAAGAAGGGAAGCTGCTTGGTGTGCCCTTCATAGAAAGTTCCACAGGAATCCAACAATGTAATGCTACATTGGAACTGATAGTAGAATGGCGTCTCACAGACAACACTGTAGGCTTGGTATTTGATACCACAGCAAGCAACAGTGACATCAACAAGGGTGCAGCGAAGCTTATTGAAGAAAAACTAGGTAGAAAGGTATTCTACTTTGCTTGTCGCCATCATATATCAGAGTTAATAATTGGAAGTGTATGGGAGGCTGTGGTCAGCAAGGTCAAGAGTCCTGACAACCCAATGTTCAGCAAGGTGAAAGAGAAGTGGGACAAGTTGGTTAAGGACTGCCCAAGAGTTCTGGGCCTAGTTGAACAAGACTTGAAACAGAAGAAGTCAAGCACAATTGCAGTCTTAAGTAATTTCCTTGAGGAAGCAAGTCCGAGGGCAGATTACAGAGAGGTGGCAGAGCTGTGCCTGATCCTGCTTGGTGAGGAACCTCTTCGAGGTATCCACTGGGCCAAGCTAGGTGCCATTCACCAAGCCCGCTGGATGGCCAGACACATTTACTGTATGAAGATGCTCATGTATTCCAAGGAACTAAAATACAACACGGACACTATCTTCAAGCTGGAGAGGATGAACAAGTTCCTGGCATTATTCTACACCAGCCACTGGGTGACTATCACATCTGAAGCTGATGCACCTATCCATGACCTCCAGCTTATGAAGAACATGCTGCAATACAAGCAGTATGACTATGAACTGGCAACCTCTGTTCTCAAGAAAATGAACAACCACCGCTGGTATCTGACCCAGGAACTAGTGCCATTCACCTTGTTCAGTTAACATGCCAGCATGACCAAGTCTGCAAAAGAGAAGCTCACAGTCAAGCTGTCAGAAACAGAGAAACCTGCGAGTTACAGGAAAGGCAAGCCAGTGTTTCCTGTCATCAATACAGCTACAGTTCTCACAGACCTGGTAAGGCCAGAGTCTCACTTTCTGTTTGATGCTCCTCGAGTGAAATGTGACTGGCTCACTACTCCTGCTGACACCTGGGAAGACAATGACAGCTACAGGAATGCACAGAAGTTTGTGAGGTCAGTGAAAGTGACCAATGATGTGGCTGAGAGAGGTGTGAAACTAATGAGTGACTTTGCAACTCAGATCATAAGTGACCCAAAGCAAAGAAGCTACTTACTACAAGTTGTGGAGTATCACAGGAAAAAATTTGAAAGTTTCAAAAAAGCCACATTGCACAAGTAATAATACATGTATTAGTAACATCCTATCTGACAGTTTCTTATGCAATATATATGTCAGTGCATTGCTATCATACTACCAAACTGATTTTTTGTAGTGTCCCAACTGTTTGTGCATTAAAATTAGTTGAAATTTACACAAGTGTGCATGTGTTTTATTGTGCTTATTACCATATGCAAGAAAGTTTTATTAGCTTCTATTTGGTACAACTTTCAATGCTATAGCATAAACCTCTGGAAAGCTACAATGGAAATAAGGACATAATATACCAAATTTTGCAGCGTTTTTGAAAAACGTCAACAATAAAATTACATGGATCTTGAGGCAGGCATAGCCAAGGTCCAAGATCACAATAACTGGTATATTTAGCTAATATAAACCTTGGAGAATGGAAATAATAGCATTTTCCCTATGTTTGAAGAAAAAGGTCAATTTTTAAGAGGTCTAATATATATATATATCTGTGTGAAAAGGAACACTTGATTAGTGGATAGTCCATCATCCGCGGAGTTTCGAAGAAATACTTTCCTTCTCATCAGAGGGCAGTAATTATATATATATATATATATATATATATATATATATATATATATATATATATATATATATATATATATATATGGGGAATCTTTTATATGCAAAACCCGATCTCGCATTTTGCTAATTCCTGCCCTCTGATGAGAAGGAAAGTATTTCTTCGAAACTCCGCGGATGATGGACTATCCACTTATCAAGTTTTCAGATAAAATATGTTTTAAACTCTTTTGCAAAGTTTTTTTTTACATGCTTTATAAACTCTTTGCTCGTATATATATATATATATATATATATATATATATATATACATATATATATATACATATATATATATATATATATATATCGCTTTATTGCAGGTCAATATCTTCTTAATTTTGAAATTATTAGGACACGCAGAAAATAAAATTTTGTTCAGTGATAGAGCATTACAAGGTGCCTTATATCCAGGATTTCTGCGGAATTTAAACAAATATTTTGAAAATTATGGGGATTTTTCCATTTTCTGTTAATCTTAAGTGTTTTTACTTTATTGGAGGCCTCTCAAAATGCATAGCAAGGGTCGATTCCTAGCTAGCGAAGAGAAACGTTTATCGAAAGCCTTGTATAAGGTAAATATCTCGTGGACCTAGCTAAGGAGCTTAGAAGAGATCTATGAACATTGTATTCATTCGTAGAAAAAATCCAAACATCCCACCAAGTAAGAACAACAACACAGGAAAATCAGTTTGCGTGGTGGAAGGGATGAAATTAAAAACAACAATTCTTTTAAACAACCCAAACAGTGATAAAATTAATTACTGTAAAAAAAAAACTTTATCTGAATATATATATATATATATATATATATATATATATATATATATATATATATATATATATATAGTGTTATATTTTTCAGCCATTGTTTAAAACATATCAAGGCAATACTAATTCTTGTATACAGGTTAGATAGATTGCATTCTGAATTGAATTCCATATGAGGAAACCATCATATACGCACTTTAAAGTAGTTTCTCATGCACTACAACGAATTTTAGAGTAAAAATAGATGCGTCTTCAGCTAGATTAGGGCTATATTCGTCCGGAATCTGTGAGAATAATACTCCAGATTGGAACAATAGTCCGAATAATCGGAAAAATAGTTATTAAAAGTCGTTTTGGGGTATGTTCATCTTCTTTCGTTAGTATCTTTTTCTTGAATGGTGTTAACAGGAACATTCTAGAAAATAAGTGCTGAATCGCTTTTATATGTCGAATTCTTATATATATATATATATATATATATATATATATATATATTATTATTATTATTATTATTATTATTATTATTATTAATATTATTACCGTTTTATCTGTTTTAGCTACACAATTTTTTGCTACCGGATCGTATTTACGATCCAACAACTTCGTCAGACTTAAACTGGAAATATCTATCTATCTATATATATATATATATATATATATATATATATATGTATGTATGTATGTATGTATATATATATATATATGTTCTGCAATAGTATTGAGACCTCCTTCAGGTTTTTATTAATTATCAGTTTTGCTCAATACATACACCCCCCCACACACACACACACATATATATATATATATATATATATATATATATATATATATATATATATATATATATATATATATATATATATATAAAATATCATTTTAAGCTGGAAAAAATGGTGGGATCCTGCTACCGCTCTAGTAGATATCTCACCTCTGATGCAATTATCTACCTATATAAAAGCCAGGTACGGCCAACGATGGAATACTGTTGCATCATCTGGGTAGCAGCTGCTAGAAGCAGCTCATACTGCCTTGACATAGTTCAAGATAGACTTCCTAGCTTACTAAGGGATGCCTTTTTCTCTTCCCTGCAACCTCTTTTCCTACAGAAGAGATGTTGCAAGCCTATCTCTGCTTTATCGGGTTTTTTTTATGGCAAGTGCTCATCTGATCTTCAATCTATGCCCCCCCACTCGCCAAACTTTCACGAAAAACACTCGTATGGCCGAAACCACCATCAATAATTTCCCAAACTCCTAAGACGCTGGACTGAAATACATAAGGTCCATGGTTTGAGTCCTAATAACAGTCAAGCTACACTTTAGAGGGGAAGGGCCCTGAAACATGCAGGTACGTAGATTACTGTTAAAAAAAAATAAAAAATAAAAAAAATACAAAATAAATAAAAATAAATTAATAAATAAAAATAATATTTTTTTTACGTCCAAATAAAAAATGGGCAATTTTAAAAAAAAATGCATCCGATCTTCAAGGTGAAGAAGCTAACCTCAATATCGTTTAAAAAAGTCAACAACAAAAAGACTACACCCCCTCACACATAGACACCCAGACACACACACATTTATATATATATATATATATATATATATATATATATATAAATATATACATAGCAAATATCTATATGTATATTTTATATATATAGACATAGCAAATAGAAATTTGTACATATATATATATATATATATTTATATATATATATATATATATATATATATATATATATATATATATATATATATATATATATATATATATATATACCACAGAGGAGACAACTAAGCAAAGAAAAACTCATCCCAAAGCAGTAAAACTGAACGTATCCTCCTGGACACTATATATACAGGTAATGGCCTGTATAGTGGACTATGTATTGTGGACTATGTGACATTTGCTCTTAAGGTCATCAATTATCCAGAGCCTGTGTTTGACATTTTTACAGCCATAAATATTTCGGTAAAATTACAGTATCTTTCCAATCTAAAACAAAATCATTTAAAAATATCACTATTTAATGGTTTTTATTGCTCCAAAAAAATAGCGTTTAAAATTCCAGGAAACGAGTAGGTTGAAAGCTATAAGGAAATACATTAATGAGGTGGGGATAACGTTTATATGTAAATACAAGTTAAAATGAGAACCCACTTATAGCCACATTTTTAGGCGGTGGGGCGGGGGTCTGTTTTTATTTTTTAAGGGATGGTGTTTACTTTGGCCTGATAGCCCAACACAAAACCTTCCCTAAAATCTTGTTTCAATAAGTTTTCAGGTGTGCTGAAAACGAATATCGCGTTTAGATTTTCCGAAAATAAGTATTTTTTAAGGTATTAAGCAAAATATGCACGCTTACGCGTACAACAATAGCCAACACTTATGACATAAATAATTACATTTGTTAATAACCGGAAAAATACTTACTTGCAGAAAATAATCATGCGATATTCGTTTTCAGAACACTCGAAAACCTATAGAAAACGAGTTTTGTGAGGTAGTGGTTGTGTTGGTCTATCAATTCACAATTACTAAAAATACACCAAATCAAAAAAAGCATCACGTGCCTCCCCAGAAAGGTGGGCATAAAGTGAGTAGTTCTTTTACGTAAAATGAATATAGAAAAATTACCCCCCACTTTTGACACTATAATTTCTTCATATCTTGAACACTACTCGTTTCCTGGAATTGTAAACGTTAATTTTGTTTGAGGAAACCCCGAAAACTTATGGATTTTTAAGGGTGGAAAGATAATGTTTCAATAATTGTCATTTGTTTTCCTAGTTTTGCATACGAATTACAACTGATATTTCTCTCAAACGTCTGGCCTGGATGGAGGGAAGCCAAAACTTTCTGCTATGATTTACAATGTTCTGAAATAACATCAAGGGGAGACTTGATTCCAAGTATTCCTCATATGTTATATCTCCTGTCTTTGGTTTCCATACATAAAGTAACTTTCACAGTGTATAAAGACTATTTGATAGTGGGGGTATTCATAATCGTTACTTATTTCCAAAAGAGAAGAGATATAACGTATGAAAAATATTTGGAATCAAGTCTCCTCCTGATGTTATTTAAGATCGTTTGAAATCATAGCAGCAAGTTTTAGTCTCTCCCTCCTTCAAGGTTAAAGGTTTTGGCGATATATATATGTGTGTGTGTGTGTGTGTGTGTGTGCGTGTGTGTGTGTGTCTGTGTACTAGCCGTTGCCCGGGATTGAATGATGATCAATGAATATGTAACCATCCTATATTTTTATTGTTATCGAAATCCGTGAACTCACCCTGTAGGAAGCTTCACACGCCTCCATGCAGTGACTTAGTACCAAGTATATGATATTCTACATTGCACTTTAGAAAACCTACTGGTTCTTTGATAAATTATTTTATATAAACTTCTTTCCTGTTAACGAAAAAAAAAACAGCTGCAGCGTTGGAACCTATAGACCACATCATGCAAAAACAAAAATATAAAAAGAACACGTAAATTATCTAGTCTTATATTCTTTGCGGTTAATGAAAAAAAAAAGAAATTTACGTGCGGAGTTTGAACTTAAAAAAAAACATTTTGCTAAGCGACGACATTGGAAAAACATGGTTTTACCGGTGATAGATGAATTAAAATAACGGTTTTGATTATCGATTATCAGTAATTATCGAATGTATTCGGAAACGTGACTAAGATCATTCTTAGATTATACACTAATGTTTTCTTAAATTTAAAGGTAATCTGCCCGGCCGTTTCCGAGTCTATAAGAAGCGAACTCACATACAAACATACAGACAAATGTGCATTTATATAATTGTAGATATTATTTTTATCGTTTGTTTTGCGTATATTTTTATTTGTTTCCTTAGACATTGGCAAGTTAATGATGTTTTCATCTCTTTATCTTTTATCTTTTGTCTTTTTTTCATTTTTCTTTGTTTATTTTTACAACGCATTTGTTATTACTACTTTGCTTAGTCCTTGCTTCATATACTTTACAATCTTAGACGATTTTAACATGCTTTCTAATTTGTAAGCATTGTAAGTTTGGTTACATTTTGGGTTTTCTTGCTTTTTTTTTTACTATTTACATTTTCTCGTATATATAATTAGTGGAATATATTCGCCATGATGAACATGAGCAATAAAATTACAGGGATTTTATGAGAGTATTTTACGATTTCAATACCCGCTCAAAATGATAAATTTACCAAAATATATATTGTGTACAGATGTTACCACCCCTCCTTGGACATAATATACATTTAGAATTTTACAAAGCAAGAATTTATTATCACGACTGTAATCGATTTATTAAAAAAATATATTGATTAATATGAATGATAGGAATTTTCGAATGATTTATTTTGAATAATTGCACGCTCGTTTCGTCGTCCTCGCTATGATTACAAAACGATATCTACCTATGTTGCTTACAATGTTGATTTAAATATCTATTCCTACATATAAAATGTTCGTATAAATAACATTAAAAAAATTAATTATATATATATGCGCTGTAAATGTTAAAGTTTATAAAAAGATACAATTTAATGCATCCTATTTTTAGAGCATTTATTCGAAAATTTATAATAATTAGTTCATAAGTTTATGCAATCCATTTGCACACACAAACGCATACATACACACACAAGTATTTATCAATTATTATAAATTTTCACACACACATACACACACATATGTGTATGTGTGTGTGAAAATTTATAATAATTGATAAATACTTGTAGCCGATACTTATTTTATGTCCTTTATTGTATGTATATGTTTAGCGTTTTACTTTAAAGTCTATTTCTTTTTTTCATTACTTACATATAACATGCTTCTGTAAAATAGAGCAGTTTGTTATAAATACCTACATTTATATAATTGTGTTTTTCTTTTTCAAACAATATTAAAATTAGGTTTAATATATTTTAGTACGTTTACATTATGTGTTAGTTTTATATTTTTCAGCCATTTTTTTCTTATATATGTACTATTTTATTTAATAATAAAATTATCGTTTGTCTTTGATTATCTTCCCTATTTTTAAACTTTTCACTTCTATTTTTCTGTTTAATATTATAGTATAGTTTATAGGCGTGAAATGTTTCAGTTTCAAGTTAGAGCATTCATGACTATTTATGTAATGTCCTTTTTACATAATTTCCGCGTAATTATTTTTACTATAAAATAATTGTTTTTCTTTGCGGTTTTACATTAATATCTCTCATAAATTTATTTATTTCTTAGTCTAACACCTTTTCCTCGTCTTCTGTTTCTCTGCTTCCGCCCGTCCATCTTTCACCATGCCTCTTATTACTTTTCCATTATTTACCCCTCTCCCTTCCAGTTCTATGCTGTCTATGCTGTCAACGTCCGTTCAATGTCTCCTTTATTCGAGACAACGACACCGGGCACTCTGATTGAAAGCCATAAACAATACTTTCGGTAAGACATCCAATTAGATGGTGTTGATTGACAATTAAGTGCGGACATTCAACGATAATCAGTTGCCCAATAAATATGCCTTGCCTCCAGTTCTTTGCATTCGCCCTCAGTTTATTAGCACGGTTTCTGGTCCGTATTTCAAGTTACTTAGATTTTCAGTATTTCTCGAACGTATCTTGTCCCATTCCACTACTTACGTATTTAAAATTTCGTTGTAGTTGTTTTTTTTTTTTGATTGCATTAATTTTAATTTATATGAAATATAATTTATATGAAATATCTTCTTTTTTACGTAGGCATACACTCGTGAATATATATATATATATATATATATATATATATATGCATATATGTATATATTTTATATATATATATATATATATGCATACAAAAATGTATATCTCTGCATACGCATAAATATATTTTATTTATATACACATAGATACATGTGTATATATATATATGTATATATATATATGTGTGTGTGAGTGTGTGTGTGCGTGTATATACGTACATATATATGCATAAATTTTATACAGATTATATATATAAGTATATGTGTATATATATATATATATATATATAAATGTACATACTTAAATAGATGGGAAAGTATACAGATACGTCTGTATGTGCATGTATGTATGTATGCATGTATGTATGTACGTATGCATGTGTGTATGTATATGGGTGTGTGTGTCTGCGTGTTTCTGTAAAAATCGCTGTCAATCGCTTTATTGCAGATTAGTAAATATCCATATTTCACTAAATATACGTCACAAAAAATGAAAATTGTACCATCAATGGGCTTCTTTTATGTTAGTTATTTTTCAAAATGTTATTCAAATGCATGCTATATTAATGAAGCTATAGCATTTTATTTATTATCAAGTAAATTCTACTGTTGATCGCTTTATTGCAGACTCTTAAAATGCCAAAAAAGGGCATTTACTGCATTCACAGAAGGGTTGTCCATCAAAGATTTAGCCAGAGCTTGAAATAGATGTAAAAAAATTGGCTGCATTCCTAAACAACCCGAAAACAAAATCCAGAAAAATAAGGAGAAACCTTTAACATCCGTATATGCGAAAATTCGGAGGGGAGTCAACCGAAACACAAACAACACCAGTTGTTCCGTTTTTTAAAAAGCTGAAATCGCTCCAAGATGCAGGCAGGCTGGATACAGTGTGTTGAATGAGACTGCTAGGAATCTTCAAACCTTTTCCAAACCTCCATTGAGCAAACAACATAGGAAAAAAGGAATGGCTTGGACACAAAATTACATGAAAATTGGTTTCCGCAGGTCCTATTAAGGGATAAGGCCTATGCTACTCTTTATGGTTCGGATAGATGGATAAACGTTGAAACCAGAAGGGAACTCCGTTCCGTTACAGTGTTCAACGCCCACAAGTAGGTAGAGGCATCATGTTTTGGGCGGGGATCATGGGGGATAAGTTGGTTAGGCCATGCCGAGTGCAAAACGGTGGAAAGTTTACCAGCAATGCGTACAGAGCCTTTTTGGGTAATCATTTGACAACATAATTAGATGACCTACAATTCTCACATGGTTTTCAGATAATTTTTATACATAACAATGTACCATCCCATTCTGCTTGGGGTTACTGCAGCCTTCCTTGAATCTATGGACTTCGTAAGGAAACTGTCATGACATGCCATCCGTGTTCTCCTGACGTTAATCTCATTGAATATCCCTTGATAATATAAAAAAGGGGAGTTTATTAGGGAGGAGAGAAATTAACTTGAAAGGATGCCTTTTAGCGGAACATAGTTGACACTGCTAGACCCATATATATATATATATATATATATATATATATATATATATATATATATATATGATTTTCAGAGAGATTATATATAATAAATTCCACAGTCAAACAACGTCGTAGCCCACAAGAGCCATGACAGTCAACGAACCGGAAGTCCAATACTATATATATATATATATATATATATATATATATATATATATATATATATGAATATAAC
The DNA here is from genome assembly GCF_053919585.1 of Euprymna scolopes. Lineage (NCBI taxonomy): Eukaryota > Metazoa > Mollusca > Cephalopoda > Sepiida > Sepiolidae > Euprymna > Euprymna scolopes. Next base: position 105,538,828 of record NC_136490.1, read on the forward strand.
TGCATAATTTAATCACATGTATTAAGATATAAAAGTATAAATGTATCCGTAAACTTGAAGTATTTACTTCAACAGTGCTCAGTACATACGTAGCGCCAGGTAGTAAGTTATAAAATATATATGGCGCCTTTCGGATAAAAATGGCTGTGTGATTATCAAACAAATAGTGGCATTGATTTTTTATAAAACTTTCTGATTTCTATATAATTTTCTCTGTCTATACTTCGCGATAACTTTTTGGTGGCTCCCAGAAGCTATTGAAGTGCTAATAAAAACACTACATTTTTTGGGAGTATTTTACCATATTTTTCCAAAATGTTCTGTGTATGACTATTTAGCAGTTTTACATGGTGCTGAACTCAAATTTAAATATGTCAAGTCCTTGGGGACCTTTGGTGCTAAATGGGGAGGGTGCAAATAAGGGACTTAGTCATTTTTGTTTTTGCTTGGTGCAGAGCTCAAATTTACATAGGTTAAGACCTAAAACGGAACCGTTTGTTCATTTTCACCAGGATTTGACGTCCCCTGGGGACCCGTAGGCGTGTAATGGGGGGCAGATTTTTATTAATAATTTTTCTATGCCTTGATAAAGGCACTCAGAGCGGCCAAGCATGCTTCACTTGTTTTGTCTTGTCACATGTCCATATTTATTAAATGCATTTCACTTTGTAAGTTGTATACCTCTTTTATATCATTTGTATATAATTCATATGTTCAACTATTTTATAAAACAAATACGTTTAATAATTCTATAATCATTATAGTAAGCTCCGACTATGTATAGAGGATAAAATATGAAACTGTTTAATCAGGCTAATAAAATGTAATGTACAAAAAATTGTATTAGATGAAATATACATTTAATATACGATGTGTATGCACTCATTTTCTCTTACAAGTTATGCTACATGTGAATTTATTACTTACATACAAATGCTCGATGCAGACGCAGGTTTGCAAATGTTAGTAAAGGCTTTTCGAAATCTCAAAGGTATTTGGCAGAAAACTGTAGAGAACACAACCTAAATATCCAAGTAGATCGACAAATGTTTATTTATATCCTTAAAGATAAGGAAATCAAATGTCAGGGGTGTTTTCTGTCGGGTCAGTGAGGTTATGTTATCTTGGTCAAAATCTAAATATGATTCAGGCGGTAATATCGATTAATAAGAGAAAAAATGAACTGATTTACAGGCGTTATCTTCTACATAGAAACACACAGACACTCATATGCACATGTAAGCGTTTATGAATGCATGTATTTCTGTGTGTAAATTTTATCAAACATGAGATCTTAATTAATAATAATAATAATAATTATAATAATAACGATATTCTCAATAATAACACAATTTAGTAAAAATATCCAAATGAACATAGCTGCGTAGAAAAAGTGGCATACATACTCGAATATATATATATATATATATATATATATATATATATATATATATATATATATATGTATATATATATACAATGAAAGAATGAGAAAATCATATATTCCAAATTTCATGATGTTGACTGTCTTACAATTTATTCCTTTAATTTACTTGACACTTACAATTCTTGAGAGTACGTGTTTCGTAAAATCATTTCATTGTTCTATAAATCAGGGCATCTATTTTATCCTTAAATTAATCACAAGAAATACCAACAATTGATCAAACAAAAGGAAATTATATGCGTTTTACCATGATAAAATAATTCGAAAACGGAAAAAGAAGCTGCAAATTCCTTATATTTTATTTTCGTTACACCATTGTCTCTCTCTTTCTCTTTCTCTCTCTCTCTCTCTCTCTCTCTCTCTCTCTATATATATATATATATATATATATATATTTATGTTTGTATATATATGTATATATATGTATATATATATATATATATATATATATATATATATATATACATCATGTAAAATACTTTTTTAGAAAATCTATAGTACAGTACTTTTGTTAAAATATTATCGTCTGCAAACTATTTTACATCATTGCGTTTTATGGCTTGCTTCGTATACAAGTCTGAACATGAAAAATTATATTTGAGGAGGCAAAAAGAAATTTCACACAACAAATTCGCTTAAAACCAGCTTAAATTATCGCCCCATAATCAGTTTAAAATATCCAGCAACGGGCAACAATGCATCTCTAATCGTAATTGTTTTTGTTCCAGGTTATACAACGTGACATATACCAGGGATTTCTCTGGTTTATCGTCAGGAGCTCATTAATCTCCACCTTTCTGGCCTATCCAATCGTGGAATCTGCCGCAGATTAAAATGTGATGAGAAAACAGTACGACAGACTGTGAAAAAGCACCAAAACACTCACAGTGTTCGTGATACCCCTAAATCTGGTCGTACTAGAGTTATTTCTAACAGGGAAGACAATGCTATCCAGATCGGCAGCCTAAGAAAGAGATTTAAAACGGCCTCCCAAATCCAACAAGAGTGCAATCCTGTTAAAAGCTGCTCTCTTTCTACTGTCAATAACTGATTAAAGGAATTTAATTTGCGATGATATGTTGCAAGACACAAGTAAATGATTTCTGTAAAGAACAGAAAGCGCCGTCTGGAATTCATCAGATGCAATGAAGATCATGACTCTTCATATAATACCGGCTTGCACAGGTGTGAAGCCCTTTGTATATGGAACGTTATAATGAGAAGAGAACCATAATTACTAGCAATTATTTTACAGAAACGGGTATAAAGAAGAAATACATATATGATATGTTTAAAAATAGCTGCATTGGTGTGTTTCATTTCAAAAGAAATATAGTTCATCTCTCTTATAATATAACTCAAGAAAGCGTTTCACATGATCTTACGGATTCAATTTGTTTTCGAATTGTCCACATGGCCTGTGCATATTGAAGCACGCTCGTCAGTTGGTCAAAATCAAAACTAACTCCGGCACAAAATGAATTGTTTCAAATCTAAAACTTCAATTCCGGCAATTATTAACAAACAGGTGCACAACATGGCGCTCTAAAATGACCAGGTCCTACGTCAGAATAATATGCTCGCACAATTTTAACAATAACATAGAAATAGTTCATACATGCAGCTAATAAATAAACTATGCCATATATATATATATATATATATATATATATATATATATATTTATATATGTATATGTATATATACATATATATAAAGATATATATATATATATATATATATATACATATAAATATAAATACACACACGCACACACACACACACACATATATATATATATATATATATATATATATATATATATATATATACGAAACTACTCGTTGAATATTTAAGCAGTTTGCTTAATAAAAGTGCCTTCTATATAAGTGTATATGGACAGCTAGTAAAGAGCTAATAGCGTTGCCAATCGACAACCTATTGCAGCAGTGCCTAGGAATACAATAACCAATATGGTAGACGGTAGCCAGGAAGAGTTTTCTCGTCTAACTCTGAACAAGATTTCAGAAACACAATGCAAAGCAAAGAAATGGAATCGGGAATCACCAGGTATCTGTTGTTCTGGTGGAAAAGTTATTCTTCCAGATTTGGGTATACCTCCTGAACCATTACGCTCACTTATTGATAACAATTCAATTAACTCAACACATTTCTTGAACAACATCCGGAGTTACAATAACTGCTTCAGTATGACAAGCTTCGGTGCTGAACAAATACGTGAAGGAGCCTACATGCCCACATTTAAAGTTTGTGGGCAGATTTCTCATAGACTTGGTTCTTTGCTTCCCATTGATACTGGAAATCCACAGTATCTTCAAATATATTTCATGGATGATGATCAGCAAGAAGCTACGACAAGATGTAATTATGCTCCCAAAACAAAGTTTGACATTGTTCTTGATTTGCAAAATATGCTTCACCGAGAAAATAACTTTATCAAAAACTTCAAGATGGCTATGGAGCATGCTCCATGTGATGATTTCAAAGTAGTTATACATGCTGATAAAACTCCAAGACAAGAACATAAACGTTGTTTCAATGTTCCAGATGCACCTGAGGTTGCTGTTGTAATAGTCGGTCAAGAATTTCATCAGCGAGATATCATCTTGCATCGCAGAAACCATCAACTACAGCGTATTGCTGTAACACATTGGGCATATGATGCTTTACAGTACCCAATCATTCATTGGACAGGTCAAGAAGGTTATAATTTCTTTGTATGGCAGACAAATCCTCAAAATAAAGAGTTAGTAATACGAAAAAAATATCAGCTAATGCTTTCTACGCATTCCGAATTATGGTCCGTGACGACAGTTTTAATATTCTAATTAAATGTAGGAACCTATTCCAACAATACATAGTTGACATGTATGCTAAAATAGAGCATGAGAGGCTTATCTACATTAAAACTCATCAGAGGGAGCTAAGAGTTGCTGATTACATTCACTTAAGAGATTCTGTAAATATTGACGGCAACATTGAAAATGTGGGCCGTTTGACCATACTACCAGCAACATTTACTGGGGGACCACGATATATGCATGAACGCACACAAGAGGCATTGGTCTATTTGAGAAAACATGGAACTGCTGATTTATTTATAACTTTTCCCTGCAATCCCAAATGGCCAGAGATTGTGAATGAACTCCTTCCATATCAACAACCACATGATCGGCATGACCTCATAGCAAGAGTTTTTCATCCAAAGCTACGTGTTCTTATGGATTTACTTACAAAAGGAAACATTTTCGGAGTGGTTGTAGCATATATGTATACTGTTGAGTGGCAGAAAAGAGGATTGCCACATGCTCATTGTCTGGTTTGGCTTCAGCAAAAATTGAGATCCTCTGACATAGACTCTGTTATCAGTGCAGAAATTCCTGATCCTGTAATAGATCCAGTTTTACATGATATCATTAGACACAACATGATTCATGGACCATGTGGAACATTAAACAGCTCTGCACCATGTCTCAAAGAAGGAAAATGCTCTAAGAGATATCCAAAGAAATTTTTAAATGAAACTCGGTCAGATCAAAATGGTTACCCATTATATCGACGATTGCCTACTGATGCTGGAGGCTTTGAAACAACAGTTACCCTCCCTGGGAATGCAACGTTTCATGTAGACAACCGATGGGTTGTACCATACAATACACCCCTTTGTAAGATTTTTAATGCACATATCAATGTCGAATATTGTAATAGTGTAAAATGAATTAAGTACATTTGTAAATATGTAAATAAAGGCAGTGATCAAGCTGTCTTCACATTGGAAAATAATGCTCATGATGAAGTTAAGAGATATGAAACCGGCCGTTATATTTCCACTAATGAAGCCATTTGGAGAATACTTAACTTCCACATACATGCGCATCATCCCACAGTTATTCACCTCGCAGTGCATCTAGAAAATGGACAGCGGGTTTACTTCACTGAAAATAACGCAGCTGATAGAGTTGCACATCCACCTCCAACTACTTTAACAGCGTTTTTCAATTTGTGTAAAACAGACGCTTTCGCACGTACACTTCTGTATGCTGAAATTCCCGCTTATTATACATGGGACACTCATAATAAAATATTCAAGCGACGCTTACAGGGTAGGTCAGTTCAAGGCTACCCGTGTGTTAAAAAAACTGAAGTTTTGGGCAGGGTATACACCGTGCATCCAAATCATTTTGAATGCTTCTGTTTGAGACTGCTTCTACATCATGTTAGAGGTCCACAGAACTTTAATGATCTAAAAAATATTAATGGTCAAATTATGAATGCATTCAGAGATGCATGTGCTGCACATGGACTGCTTGATGATGATAACCACTGGGATGCTACATTACAGGAAGCATCTACATCTGCCTTGGCACATAATTTGAGACATTTGTTTGCTATCATGTTAACTACCTGTGCAGTATCTTATCCAACACGACTTTGGCATACACACAAAGAAGCATTAAGTGATTTGGGACAGAGCAAACAAAAAAGCGACCGTAATAGAGGTCAGTGTACCCAATGATACAGGGCTTAACAGAGTTGAGAGGGAAAAGATTACAAAGTATCAAGGACTTATGTATGATATGAAACGAAATTGGAAATTAAAAGACGTTTCAATTATACCAGTCGTCATAGGAGCAACTGGGCTTATGAAAAAGAACTTTAAAAAGTACATAGCAAGCATACCCGGTGAACCAAGTGCAAGTGAAATACAAACGATTGTACTGAAAGGGACGGCTAGAATCATGAAAAGATCTCTTGGTTGGACTCACTAAAATAGGGGTAAATGTCAGACATCTGGTTGGATGTCCCATCCCCTAGAAGAAAAAGTTTAAGAAAAATGAAAAAAAAATTAAGATTTCCTTAGGGAACGCAATCAACATCCTGGGGTTGGTATAACTTTTACAGACCAAATCTTCAATACTGCTCTGGTTCATATTGAAGATATTACATATAAGATGAATGGTAAAACACTGACAGATTTGGGTCTTACCTCACCTGATAGATCTAATACACATCCTATTGTTACTGCTTTGACACGTGAAATTAGCTATCAACCACATGAGCAAGCATCAATTGTTCGGGACGGTATTGCAAAACTAAATAGTGAGCAAATTCATGTTTTTCGAACTGTAGTTAATACTGTTGAAGATCAGCAAGGTGGCCTTATATTCCTTGATGCACCAGGAGGAACAGGAAAGACATTCGTTACCAAGTTAATTCTTGCAAAAGTAAGGTCAGAAGGAAAAATAGCTGTAGCTGTGGCATCATCAGGTATTGCAGCAACCCTTCTTCCTGGTGGTAGAACAGCTCACTCCACATTCAAATCGCCATTATCATTAATAAAAGATTCTATTCCAATTTGCCAAATAGAACGAGGATCAGATTCAGCTAAAATTTTACAGAATTGTTCCTTGATCATATGGGATGAATGTACAATGGCACATAAAAAAGCATTTGAAGCTCTAGATAAAACATTGCGTGATCTCAAGTCACGTGATGTTGTCATGGGTGGCATCACACTTTTATTATCTGGTGACTTCCGACAAACGCTTCCTATTGTTCCACGTGGAAGTCCTGCTGATGAGCTCGATGCTTGCATTAAATTGTCATATTTGTGGAAGTACATCGACTGTAACCTTATCTACAAACATGCGTGTCCATCTTAATAGTGACCCATTGGCTGAAAAATTTGCTTCCATACTTCTACAAATTGGAGATGGCAAAATTCCAACAGACAAACATGGTAAAATTGTAATTACTTCAAGTATTGGATCAATTGTTTCCTCACTCGCAGAACTTTGTAACAAAGTTTACCCAAATATAGCTGCAAATTATACTAATCCTCAATGGCTAACAGAAAGATCAATTTTAGCTCCAAAAAATGATATGGTACACATCATCAATGACCAACTGCTTGATGAAATTCCAGGTGAGGAACAAATTTACACTTCTTTAGATTCTACTGTAGATAATGACCATGCTGTACAGTACCCTACAGAATTTTTAAATATATGTATATATATACGTATATATATGTATATATATATGTATATATATACACATACATATAAATGTATATATATGTATATATATATGTGTATATATATATATATATATATATATATATAAGATCCAGTGTTAAGACATGTTCCTCTTGGAATAATAAACTTAACGTGTCCAAGGCCAAACAATGCCGGAATATCTTTCAATAAATATCGTAGTCATATCTACCGCATGCAAAATTTAAGTTTCCCCATGAAGTTACTTTGCGGTGAACTGTCCAAAGAAAAGAAACACCCACAGGTGGACATTGAAAAAAGTTCAATATGAAGCTCCCTTCCCTCAAACAGCTTGGTTTGTATTCTTACGCATGGGAAAATCACTCCTATGACAGATGTTCCTGGCGAGCTGCATCTCACAACAGAGTAAAATTGTTTTATCCGCGCGCAATGAAGAACGCGAGAGAAAACGTGACATTAGAAAAGAGAGAGCAGTAAGCACCTCTGATACAGTTCATCATATGTGTTCTGATATGTGTTCATCATGCAGGTAATAATTCATAGCTCAAATCGGTTTAACAATTCAAGACAGAACGATTACATGGCCATGGTCATTTCCGCAAGCGAGGAACGAACAACATAATCATATTTATTAAAATTTAATTTTATATATCGATCTATATCAAGAAAATTGTTGTGTTCATGTATTATGTTTATGGTAATGGTTGGCACAACTTTAGATATCGGTGATTCACAAGGTTAAAATTTATTAAAGAGTAGTGTAAAGAACTATTCGGCGCGTGTGTGTAAATTAACATGAAATAACACGTTTATAGTGAGAACTGCTGATATTAAGTTTTAAAACTGTACAATTTTGACTATTCAAAAGCTAAGTGCAAAAGTAATTTCAATAAATAAATGCATCTATTTATTAAAATTGAATTCGATATTTCAATCAATAGCAGAATCTTCATTGGGAAACCTCGTATTTAGCTATCATCTGAAGACATGCTAAACATTAGTTGATACTAATGTGTAGCATGTCTTCATAGCATGCAAAAAACAGAAAAAAAATCTGTTTGATGAACACATACTTACAGATCGAGATATCAAATTTGATTTCATGAAAACATATATTTATTTTTTAAATAAATTCCGCTTTTGTTTTGCTTTCAAACCGTTAAATTTGTAATGTTGTATATATATATATATATATATATATATATATATATATATGTATATATATATATATATATATATATATATATATATATATATATATACAACAACATTCATAACGTAACGGTATATACATACATAGTTATTTAAACACTATATATACATATTTCAAAAGCGTACCAGTGGTTCATTGCATCCGGTAGGCCTTTGAAATACGTATACAGAGTTTTGAAAAAAATATTTGTATCTCCATCTCTCACATCCACGATTTGTGTCATCTCCTCCGTGCACGCTATATATATATATATATATATACATATATATATATATATATATATATATATATATATATATATAGAGAGAGAGAGAGAGAGAGAGAGAGAGAGAGACGGGGAGAGAGAAACTGTGTGTATGTGTGTATATGTGTATGCATATATTTGAATACAAACATACACACCCACATGTATATATACATACATATAAATACACACACATATCTCTCTCTATGTATATTTATATATATGTATATATATAAACATATATATATATATATACATATATTACATATATATATACATGTGTATATATATATATATATATACATATATATATGTATATATATATTACTGAAATGGCAAACGAATATTATATGTCAATCCACATTAGCATATAAATAATTTTAATATGAACGATATTATCGCTTCTGAATTGTATACTTCACGTTTTTTAAAGAAGAAAACACTAGGTGGTCTAGCAATAAATGCAATCCTGTAATATATGACACGAACGTGCCCGCGCATCCGTGGAGAAATATCGTGGATTTGCATAGATATGAGCCACGATTTGAATGATCAAACATATTTATTAAAAATATCCATTCGAAACCCGTGTTGCTTTTGACGTGTCTTCACACATCTCTCCTATAAGGTAAAGTATCAGATTGATATAAAAGGAATGTATTCACATATCTATATGTAATCTATCCTTTCGTATATTATCCCTTTATGTATATGCAAAAAAAACCCACTTGTTTAACTATCTATACGCATTTTAAAAGAGCAGTCTATAATCGATTACAGACATTTCTACATATGGATCAATAAGGGTTATCCTAATCAAATGATCACTGTTTAAAAAGTCATTGACTTCATGTTGAACATACACCATTAAAACAATGGAATTAAATTACACAATCTAAAAAAAAACATGTGGCCCTGTACCTTATAATCTTGACTTGGCAAGCTCTGTCAAAACCATGAGAATTGTACTTCTACCTATTTAAAGTAGCGGAATGCAATCAACCAAATAAAAATAAAATAACAGGAAGATCCAATGTTGCCAGCGATTAAATAGTCGAATACACACCGCGGTGCACCAGAATGAAGCATCAACTTCCTCCATGCAGTTGTTTATTCACATTAATTTTTACTATATTTGCACCGTGGAGAACCTTCTCATTTTGGACACGCATGAGATTTTTTTTTAAATGAATCTACAGTTGATGTGATATGCCCGACTTTTTTGCTGATGCGATGATAATTCTATCTCTTATTCTATTTATTTATTTATTTATTTATTCATTTTATTTATTAATTCATATATTTATTTTTTGATTATCGATTTAGTATATTTGTGCGAAATTTCCAAAATTATGACCCAGCCGTTTTCCGGGTCCATAACGAACGAACATACACAAAGACATACACGCACATAAACATACACAAGGTGATTTTTATATATAGGTAGAGGTATTATAAGTGCAATCTACACACTGGTAGAAATAAATGCAAACTACACATTGGTAGAAATAAATACAATCCACACATTGGTAGAAATAAATACAATCTACACATTGGTAGAAAGAAATACAATCCACACATTGGTAGAAATAAATACAATCTACACATTGGTAGAAATAAATACAATCCACACATTGGTAGAAATAAATACAAACTACACATTGGTAGAAATAATACAATCTACACATTGGTAGAAATAATACAATCTACACATTGGTAGAAATAAATACAATCTACACATTGGTAGAAATAAATAAAAACTACACATTGGTCGAAATAAATACAATCTACACATTGGTAGAAATAAATACAATCTACACATTGGTAGCAATAAATACAATCTACACATTTGTAGAAATAAATACAATCTACGCATTGGTAGAAATAAATAAAATCTACACATTGGTAGAAATAAATAAAATCTACACATTGGTAGAAATAATGAAATCTACACGTTGGTAGAAATAATACAATCTACACATTGGTAGAAATAATTGCAATCTAAACATTGGTAGAAATAAATACAATCTACAGATTGGTAGCAATAAATACAATCTACACATTGGTAGAAATAAATACAATCTACTCATTTGTAGAAATAAATACAAACTATACATTGGTAGAAATAAATACAATCTACACATTGGTAGAAATAATTGCAATCTCAACATTGGTAGAAATAATACAATCTACACATTGGTAGAAATAAATACAATCTACACATTGGTAGAAATAAATACAATCTACACATTGGTAGAAATAAATACAATCTACACATTTGTAAAAATAAATACAAACTATACATTGGTAGAAATAAATACAATCTACACATTGGTAGAAATAAATACAATCTACACATTTGTAGAAATAAATACAATCTACGCATTGGTAGAAATAAATACAATCTACACATTGGTAGTAATAAATACAATCTACACATTGGTAGCAATATATATAATCTACACATTGGTAGAAATAAATACAATCTACACATTGGTAGAAATAAATACAAACTACGCATTGGTAGAAATAAATACAATCTACACATTGGTAGAAATAAATACAATCTACACATTGGTAGAAATAAATACAATCTACACATTGGTAGAAATAAATACAATCTACACATTGGTAGAAATAAATACAATCTACACATTGGTAGAAATAAATACAATCTACACATTGGTTGAAATAAACACAATCTACACATTGGTAGAAATAAATGCAATCTACACATTGGTAGAAATAAATACCATCTACACATTGGTAGAAATAAATACAATCTACACATCTTTTTAAGATCAGTACTATGCAAAACTGCTAAATAGACATGCATAAAAAATCTTTGGCAAATTATGGTAAAATAGTTCCAAAAATTGAATATTTTAATTAGCCCTAAACAGGCATTGGTACACACGCAAGATTTGTCTCGAAATATTGGCAAACGATATTATATAGAAAACAGTAAATTACAACATTTCAAGATTTTTTATAAATCCAATCATCAATTTTCTGGTTAAAATCGCTAAAATTGAATCATTGTGCTGATTTTAAAATAAGCAAAAAAATGTCAATTTAACCCGAAAGGCACACCTAAGGGGCAACTGGAGTTTTCCGGAAAATCCATTCTGTTACTTTTTTTTTCATATATTATGGTTAATGTTTGCACTAAATCTGAAGGCGTAGGTATTTAGAAAAGTGCGGGCAGACGAACGGATGAACGGAGAAGCGTGAATTTACAGGTACACCTTCTTTTTTCGAGGGACCAATAATTTTTGTGCATTTGAAGAAAAAAGTATTGAATATATCAATATATTTAAATTACAAAAATATATTATACTAGCGGTTTCTCTGCGTCGGCACATACAACACCGAGTCAAGCACAAAATCGAGTACACTCAACATCAAGAACACTCACCATCGTCTTACTATTAACGCTTACCCTGTGAACTCGCAGTATAGAATACCCCATATGCATGAAAGAAAATCACTGAAAAGACAAAACTACCTTTACTAAGGGTAAGGATAATGAGTAAACGTTGGATAAAATGATGGTTAAAATTATTATGAATTTGCAAGATTCGAACCGTGAATATTCTGATACGAAGTCAGACGCGTTATCCATTGCGCTACAAGTTCTGTCCGTATGCCGAAAGATGTTACCGCGCCTGTATCAGACAATGCTAAATTCCGTTGTCCTGCACAGGTAACTTTTTCGACAATTGTACGAAACGGACCCCAAACCTTCATTTCGGGTGTTTTGTTTGACTCGGCGTTGTTCTTTATGAAGCATATATAGAAAAGCGCACCCTTGGGACTTACACCGTTCAGGAGAAAAACATTTTTTTGAATTCAGTGCATGCGTTCGAAAGATTTATTGGTAAATACACACACCCACATAAATATCTAAATAAACATTTAGAATTTTAATGATAGTATAGATTTATATCGTGACCTGAGTAAAGTGGATGACCAGTCAGAATTCACTTGAGGGTCGAATTTTGCTAGCGGGCCAGGGTTTGC
>NC_136490.1:105556792-105574292 GCF_053919585.1 Euprymna scolopes
CATCTGCTGCTAGTCTCTCGCTGCTAGACAAGTTTCAAAAGAGTGCCGCCAATCTAAAGTGGCATCTAACCTTCAGCCTCTCTCCCATCGACGAAAAGTGGCATCCCTCTGCCTGTTCTGCAAGTATTTTAATGGTGAATGCTCTGACGAACTGCACACACGTGTGCCCCTACGGCGTAGACACCCTCGACAAACCCGACAGGAAGCTAAATCCCACCCCACACAGTAGAGATCCCTAGATGTAAAATATCTTTCTACTCCAGTAATTTCTTCCTCAGAACCGCTAGACTCTGGAATTTCATTCCAGGTCCCTGCTTCCCCAACTGTGCTGACATGCAGAAGTTCAAGTGTAACGTGAACCAACATCTTGCTGCACCAAATCCCAAGATAGTGCCCCAGCAGTTGCTGCCGCTGATAGTAGCCCCCTACACGAAAGTGGCAATGTCCCTTGTTTGGGGTGAAAATGTAATATTTTTTTTTAAGAGCACCACTCAACCATGGTTCTTATCTTTTTCATTTTAAGATTTAATTGAAGCCACTATATACAAATAATTATATAAAGTCAACAGTAAGTTCTCTACAGTGCAATGTAAACGACAATAAATTGTGACACATGTCACTACTGAAAACATGTGAAATTTACTCTCGGTACACCGCAGTGGGTCCCCAACTAGACAAGCTAATCAATCGATTTGATTGCAAATGGGCGATTTCACCGATTTCGATGACAATACAATATGCGAGGGTTAAACATTTGTCGATGTTCTCCCAACCAACATGGATTATCCTTGCTCTATATCTGTGTGTGTATCTATGTGTGTGTATAAACCTGCAAGGAAAAAGCTTGAATGAAATTTGCAAATTCGATCATTGGATGTGAACGTGACTCCCTATCCTTTGGCGTTGGAAGAAGCGCCTGCCCAATCAGCGACTCCATTATTGGATGTCAACATGGTTATTGTAATGCAAAGTAATATGGCGATATGTGATCATGAACACAGAAAAGTGGCGCCATCCATCGACGTTCCGTGTAACTAAAGCGGACATGCTCGACTTCTTAGCGTCACGGTTTCCCTAAGTTCTTCTATGCGTCGTGGTAGGGACGAATGTATGTTAGAAGCAGTGTCCATTCATACCAACAAGCAGGAAAGCAGAGAGATTGGATGATACTTTTTTTTTTCTATTTCCTTTTTGGTAAATTGTATATAGCGAACGTGTGCGTCTGTATATTTATGTCTCTGTTTATTTCAACCTCTCGCTGTCTTCGTGTTTCGCCTTCCGTCTGTGCCTTAAACTTGTTTATTTTATTTTTACATGTCTACGTCCTTTTTATACTTTTCTGTTGAGTTGAAAAAGGTTTGGAGGAGGGGGTGAGCAGACAATTTTCGGAAACTGTAAATTATAATTTACTCATAAATCAAGTTTTCGTCTGATGAAAAAGTGTCTAAATATTTTCGTATGTAAGTGCACGTCCAATCTTTAAATTCTATACATACATCATTTGAAATTTAAGATGATTACATGCAAACGTGCATATATATATATATATATATATATATATATATATATATATATATATATATATATATATATACGTTTGTCTGTGTCTGTGTCCGTGTCTGTGTATGTATATATATATATATATATATATATATATATATATATATATATATATTTATATAAAGTTTTACAATGTAAGAATCCTTGAGTGGATGAAACGCAGAATATTCAGTGTAGCTTAATTGCCTTATATATTTTATAACTTAGTAACTAGCTCTACCTACGTATTGAGCACTGTTGAAATATATAGTAAAAGTTTGCGCATAAATTTATAGTTTCGTATATTAATTTATGTGAGTAAATGAAGTAGTTATATATATATATATATATATATATATATATATATATATATATATATAGAGAGAGAGAGAGAGAGAGAGAGAGAGAGAGAGGGAGGGAGGGAGATGTCTACGTTTACAATCAGGTAGTATGGCGTTGCCTATTTGTAAAATGTATATAAATATTATATTTTAACTAATACAGAAACTAATTAAGCTACACTGAATATTCTGCGTTTCATCTACTCAAGGATTCTTACATTGTAAACTAGATATGTGCATGCGAGTATTATGTTTTTCTAAACACTTCACTTTTTTAAAGTATAAAATAGAAAATACTTGGCTGAGTCGAACCCACATCCTAAAGGCAGTGAGTAAAGTACAATTACTATTAAGCCAACTTGACACAAAGGAAATCGGTGGAATTTTAAGAAATTAAACCTATTTGACATTGAAACTAACATGCGATATTTTCTTCCGTTAAATCGTGGTGCGTATATTTGGGATTTGGAAGATGAGGATTGATTATTCTGTATCATATATTTTTTTACACTACTGCTTCTATCTCAAATGTACTTTTCTCGCTGTTATTTTAATGTAATCTCAACTATATTTAAAGGCTAATGAGTAGTGAGTTGTAGTTACAATTTTACGTCAAATATAGAAACAGATGTAAATCTCCTGTTTATATTTATGTTTTGTATATATATATCAAATATAGAAACAGATGTAAATCTCCTGTGTGTATTGGATAAACAAGTTTGAAAGTGTAGTTTTAAATTAGAGTGTTTTGGAGGTTGACGATTAAAATTTTACTTAAACTCCTATCCAACACTTATATATATTATATCTTTATGTTATCTTCGTTCTACTAGGTTTTAGTAAAAGTATTCCTCTAGTCTGGTCGAGTATCCAACTTCAAGCTGTTACATCACTTGGAGAAGTTGCATTATTCTTCTCAAAAACATGTCTGTTAGCCATTTGAACAGTAAATACTATGTGATATATACGGCACAAACACGTTGACACACCGGTTCTCGCCAGATAACCGAAGTTAAGCAACGGTGAGCCTGCCCAGTACCAGTTGAGAAACTGGCACGGTCTATCTTTCTCTCGAGGGTAGATGGGACCCTCTTAAGTCGTGTTTTAGGAGTTTAAGTAAAATTTGAATCGTCAACCTCCAAAACAGTTAAGACACCCCATCTAGTGATCGCGTCACGATAAAATACACTCTTGTGAGCCTTGGAGAAACATCAAGTATTCGGCTAGTTTTTTTCTCTAGTAGAGATTGAAGTTCTCTCATATAGAAGTTCAAGTTTTCTCCAGTATGTATTCAAGTTTATTTCGTTATCATTCATCTCTATAGTAAGTATTCAATTTTTCCTGTACACTTTCAATTTCCCTCTGGTAGTTATTCAAGTCATCTCTAGTAGGCATCTTTTTTAGCTTTCATTTTTCCTCAGTGAACTTTCTCAGAAATCAAAGGGATTCCTTTCTTGAAACCTAGCGAGGAGTATCCGGCGTTGCCCGGGTGCTTGGAGGTGTGTGTGTGGTGTTAGGTAAATAAAAACCCCGGCAGGGGGGGGAGTAAATTAAAAAAAGTTTAGGTAGGTAAGTATGAGGATCGAACCCGAACCTTTGAGGCAAAGTTGGAAATTAAAGTGTGAAAAAAAAGTGCGACGTTAACCATTGGGCCACCGCGAAAAACTAAAGGAGACACGTTTGAATTTATTTAAGTATTTAGAATTGACAGGTGCACGTTTTAATGACTTAATGAGGTCAACTTTGACTGCGGGGTATTATTTCATTTACTGCAGGAACGCTTTTTTATTCTTATTTTCCCAAGATGTTGCGGGGGGCAGCTCCCCATAAAAAGGGGGTTTGCCCAAATTGAATAGCAATTGTCTGATATAAGGAAATAATTTCCATATTGATCAAATATGATTACTTTCGGACATTTCCGGCGATCGCGACCGGAAAAATACCGCCAGAATTAGTGTCGCCTTTATAATAAGAAAAAGCCTAATCCACATGCGGCGAGCGAAAAATGCTGAATATTTATCTTTCGAAAGTCGTGCAAATCAAGTAGGCAGACAACCTCCGTTGTAAACTCGTATATATTATGATTTATATGGGATATAAAAAGTTTTAAGAAGTTGTGAGCCGACCGACCGCTTCTCGGATAAAAAAGCTTTAACAGACACACACAAAAAGCGAGCATACATACATACATACATACATACATACATAATACATACAAACATACATACATGCATACATACATACACACATTGTCGCTTTTATATTTATAGATGACACTTTTCCCCTGTATGACATACATGCATATCCATATATTTCGGTAAAGTAATTTATATCTCAAACACTGAGTTGGTAGTACGTATGCAAATATGTGCAGGGAATTTTGTTGATGAAATTTCTCTAAAACTTCGAAATTAACAAAACACGATGATTTTTATATTATATTATTTTTATATTATATGATATTACATATGACTGCACAATTTTCAGAAGTAGACGTCATTAATTAAGACAAACTTCAAAATTCCTACACGTAACAAAGATTATTGCACATATAAAATATGGGCTACGTTTGAATTGAGACATTTAGTTAGTACAACAATTCTTGGCCATCTTTGTAGAATTCTAAGATATATTATATAATACGAATATTATACAATTTTCTTAGAGAATGATTATTAACGGCATCTAAATCCTTCCTCAAATATATAAATATATCATATGTGGGGATGTGTTACGAAATTAGAATCAGCTGAATGTGGTGTGAAGTTATAATTTAGTGTCTAGCATTCTATAATAATTTGGTCTAATAAACAACATTGGATCTGCACAATAGGATAGGCAGAAAAAACACACAAAAGACATATAAAAAAGAAAATGTTCTTAGTGTGAAGAATAAACAAATGGGTATATAAGGAGAATTGTTCGCAGAATGTATCATCGTTATATTTTGTCATAACAAGAAAAATATTAACACTCTTGATATAGTTTACTGAAATCTTTTTTTTTAACGATTTTATCGATACATGAAAGGAGACTTGTATTTGCGGTTAAAATCTGTTATTATTTTAGTGTCGTCTGCAGCAAAGATGGTTTCCTCTTTCAATCGCAATGGAGAATTACTCACACCAGAAAGCATGATAGATCTTCATAAATTCACCACTCACCCATGCATGTTGTATTGTTGATATACCAGCACTTGTGTTTTTACCAGTAGTTTCCCACTCTTACAAATGTCCAAAACATAGTCTCCAATCTGATATGCTCCATCCTATAGAACACGTTCCAATCTGTGTCATATCGGCACATTGTTAAAAACCCTTTGACTGTTTTATAAATAATGTAATGGTTTCGTCTGTGATGAACTTAGAGAATTCATGCTTCATCGATGTACATATTTCCTACTTATCCGAACGGCAACAAAATCCGAGCTCTTCACTATTAAAATCCTGAGCCCGTGGAAAACACTTGATTCTAAACGTTTCTTGCATACGTCCCCAAGACTTGTAAAACCCCTTCCTATTTCATAATTAACTGACTGCACTAGCTTGCAAAGGGTTCAATGGAATATGAACAGGAATCTATCCGATTAACTCCCAACAGTCCCCGATTAGTCATGATCTAAAGTAGTAGGTTCTTACGTTCAAATTACAATATGCGTTATTTAAGGTGAAAAAATAGTGAAAACAAAAACAAATATATACATTCCATAACTACTATTTCCCATACGAAGACGGGTGTTTATATTTAAAGGCCCATACTAGTCATACCGCTGCCAGTAAAAGTTGTTGATCGTTCTATTACGGACACTCGTGATATTCACAATGCGTTATATAAAGGTTAGTTAGCTTGGACATTATTCTAAAAAACTAATGTTGACTTTTACAATCAAACCTTAATGGGAAGTACAATCTAGCATGAGCTTTCTCCCTTTCGAGTGTAAAGTAGTTTTTTGCATTGCTGACGAATTGACGAATTTGATACCCAAACGACAATCTTATCGCAGAATATTTTGAAACAATAATTAATTCAATCCAGAACTAAACTTTTTCATCCTTCTCCCCATCTCTGTCTCTATATATATATATATACATACGTGCGCACACACATGCACCCCCATATATAATTATATATATATATATATATATATATATATATATATATATATATATATATATGTGTGTGTGTGTGGGTGTGTGTGTGTGTGCGCGTGTGTGTGTGTATGTGTGTGTGTTTCTTAATTCAACCATGGGAATATTTGCTTAAATCATTACTAATTATTTCAATCGACATTGCAATGAAATTATCCTTCCAATCTCGTAAGAAAATCTAAGCCAAAAAGTGTTGTCTTAGATTGCCTGGCGAAATCGATTTGATAATTTTATAGTCCTGTCGATTGAAACACTGTGTAATGATTTAAGCAAAAGTTACTGAGGGTAAATTAATAACAACATATTTAGTTTTATTCAGGCATTTATTACTTTTCCCTGTTTTTTTCCAAATATACTTCATTATATATATAAGAATATATATATATATATATATATATATATATATATATATATATATATATATATAAGTGAACGTGTTTGTGTGTGTGTCTACGGGTCTGTGTGTGTGAGTTTCTGTGTACATTTCCCTACACAATAATTCTGTCAATTTTCAGTCTACAGTCTCGAAATTTTATATACAGGGTACTGAGATTGGGAAAAATCTTTGTAACTGTTTTCTGCCAGAAATTTTACTGTTCCCCGATTTGACCTTTGAGAACTCTACGAAATTCCTCCGCCAATTGTGTGTCGAAAACCCGGGAAATTTTAGATACAGATACCTTGGACTTCGATCTTACTGAATAACATGATTTGAGCCCCAAACAATAAATGTTAACGGGTCATAATAGGGACCAATTAAAAAAAAAAATTGACCGCTTTTTTCTTTTTGCTCAACGTACCGCGCCAAACACCCGAGCAACGCCGGGCGAAAATACTACTATATATATATATATATATATATATATATATATATATATATATATATATATATATATATATATATATATATATATATATATATAAATTAGTCAAATTGATATTAGTTCGAGTTGTAATTTCTACGATTGTGCATTCATCTGAAACAAGAAGTGTTTACTGAGAAAGTTAATAAAAGTTTCTGTAATGAGTGTTTTTACTTCACCTGAACCTACCGTAGAGACGGTATTTCCGTTAACATGTAATATATCATACTACGTCATTTTTTCCTTGGGATTTTCTTCGTTTTCTTTCAGTTCTTCGGTTTGCTTACTATGTATATCCCGACATTTTTGTTTTCTTTTCTGCCCTTATTTTATTTTTAAAGCATTTAAGAACCAAGACCTTATGTAGTATTTTATATTTTTTCCTACATCATTGGTTATGAAGAATTCTTTGATATCCTAAAAATATTTAGGAAACGAAAACTGTGTAACGAATTGGAATTGGGATTCTCATGAGTACATAATTAGAAATTCAACCAAAATATCTCACTTTATCGAACTTTCGCGATCAGAGTCAAATATCAAGATTTATGTCATATGAGATGCAGTGGCTATACAACGATCTATCTACAGATAACTTCTACGATAAAAAAATACCTACGGCTAGACTGTGTCTTTCCCATTCTTATGAACTTGAATGTGACCTTCGAAATTTAAATAAGTTTGAATTAAACCGTTATCCAAAAAGTAAAATTACACTAGGATAGGTGCGGATGCTAGGCATACAAGGCATTAAGTAAGCATGCGGTTTAGCCTGTTAATTTCTTACGTGGGGTTTACGCCGACGTGTTTGTGCAATTTAATTCTAAACAAACGTGTATTTAAGTACTTATTATCAAGCTCTGCCCACTTATTGAGTACTATTGAATACATATTGAAAATCGATGCATATACTATTATATCACCTTACGAAAGACCTGAAATTATATATATATATATATATATATATATATATATATATATATATATATAGAGAGAGAGAGAGAGAGAGAGAGAGAGAGAGAGAGAGGTGTAATTATGCAGAATAGGATAAATACAATAAATCTACTGGTCTGCAAATCCAGTGATTATCAGTCTTACAAAATATTATTGCAATATTTTATATAAGAATATCCAAGCTAAATAAAATTGCTCAATACACTAGATAGAGCAAACAAATCCTAATTAAGGAACTTAAAATTTGTGATTTGAAAAAGTTAAATTTCAAATATAGAAATGTTATTCTATGCAACAGAAAGAATACAGTATAGTAAAATGTATTTCCTTAATCCATGAGTTTTCGATGTTTATAAATATATATGTTTTATACATAAACAGGAAAAATATTAGGACACCCCATCAATATCCAGTTTCCTTTATTCTATGTAGCTAAAATGATTTAAATACTTGAATAACATTTAATTTGATTTTCTATGTTCATGACCTTTAGCAGATGAGGTGCAAACCTTTTAGAATATTTGCTAATATTTTCCTCCGAAGAGATGTATAAACATCGAAAACTCATGGGTTAAGGAAATACATTTTACTATACTGTATTCTTTGTCTTGCATACAATAACATTTCTATATTTGAAACTTAACTTTTTTAAATAACAAATTTTAAATTCCTAAAGTATGATATATATATATATATATATATATATATATATATATATATATATATATATATATATATATATATAACTACTTCATTTACTCACATAAAATTAATATACGAAATTATAAATTTATGCGTAAACTTTAAGCATTTACTTCAACAGTTCTTAATACGTAATAGAGCTAGTTAGTAAGTTAAAAAAATATATATGGCGATTAAGCTACACTGGATATTCCGCGTTTCAACCACTCTAGGATTCTTCAGGGTTATGCGAGAATTTTGTGGTTTTCTCGCGTTTTTATATACGCCATTCTATTGAGTTTTTAGTTAACCAATCAGCTTTCTAGTATCTACCGCGCCCTTCCTAATCAGCGAAACGCGGAATATTCAGTGTACCTTAATCGCCATATATATTTTATGACATATATATATATATATATATATATATATATATATATATATATATATATATGTATATATATGTGTGTGTGTGTGTATGTGTGTGTATATTTATATACGTGTGTGTGTGTCTGTGTGTCTGTCAGTCTGTCTGTCTGCGTGTGTGTCTGCGTGTGTGCAGAGGAACAGATACAGACAGGCAGAGTTGGGCACTATGAGAGAGAAGGAAAGAGATCCATTTTCAGGTTATAAATTAAGCAGGAATAATTTTACATTTATTTTCTTTATACTGCGTTTTTAATTAATTTTATTGTAATTAGGTATTAATTTATCAGGTTAACGTCTAGGCTGTAAAATATATCTTTATGTGCTATGAATAAAACGTGACGTAAAAGGCAAATAGTTATACAGATAAAATAAAAAGAAATTGTAATATAAAAAAGTGGACATTGAGTGTAAACGTGTTTTACATATTTTATACAATACATGTTACGTTCTTTTTCCGCACTATATAAAAAGGGAAACGATATGTCAGAAATTTATTGTGAAGAGAAAGATATACTTACCTTTATACATCATCAACAAGAATGTTTACTCATAGGTGAAATTGAATGTTATCTATTACAGTCCTACATAATTTTTTAAGTATTTCTCGCTAAAAATCAGTCAACTGATCAAATTAAAACCGTATATTTTATCAAGATTATGTGTAAAATATGATTTGTTATTTCAAAAGTATATTAAAGATTTAATGAACTTATGACTGAATGTGTCATATTTTTACTCTGTAAAATTTCAAGGGTAGTCACTCGCGGTTTTCCCCCCTGAATAATACTCTTAAAAGATGTGCCTAAAAGATGTTAGCGATGCAAGCTTGTGTCTACTCACATGAAGGACGAGGAACGGAAATGAAACACTTAATGTCTTCTTAATTATTATTGTTTTCGTCACTTAATATTGGAGACTAATTATCGTGTGATCAGAGTAGAAACACAAAGAACATTGCTTTGTACATTGGAAAATCCTTCAAATCAGTAGAAACTGTGTAAAACATAAGTCATTTTGAGAGGTTTTAAAATAAAAATGGAAGAATAAAAATGTGCAACAAGCGAACAATCTCACAGATGGATTTTGACGAGAAAAGCAATGTCACAGACTGCCCATGAAGAGGCTGTCAAGTGCTAATAAAAAAACATGTTTTTTGTGGGTTAATTTAAAAATAAATATTACAAAATAAACGATGCACAATCTTTTAGGTATTTGTGAAAATAATCATTAAAGATGAGATAAATTAATCTTTTTGTCTAGTGTGCAAATCAACACACACGCGCACACACAAATAATCGAGAGAGAGAGAGAGAGAGAGAGGTGGGGGAGGGTGTTTATTTATTATTTATCCATAGAGGGACAGATGGAGATAGAAGGGGGCATATATGCATGTGAAGATACATGTATGCATCATTCGTTATGAAAGGATATATGGAATGGGGGAGATTTGATAGATTCTTCTAGTGAGAGAGCTAGGGCGATATAAAAACATAGATATCTATATCCATAGTCAGGATACCTTTAGTTAGCGAACCTCTTCATACATAAAAAGACGCACTTTAATGCAATTTTTAGGTTTACGGATATTCCCTCATCTCTTCAAGCAAACCTGTCCACATATTTTATTTCCACTGTAGCATTTAGTTGATTAGTGATTATGATTAGAACATTTAAACCAGGATCGTTAAATTGTGTTTATCTATTTATTTATTTTCTGATTAGAACCACACCATAAACTGCCATAAAAATTCATAAATACAAAAGAACCAGGATTTTTTTTTTTATTATTATTAAAGGTATACTAACATGATGGAGAGTATACTCTTAATTCCAATGCATCTAATGATATTATATATATATATATGTATATATATATATATATATATATATATATATATATATATGTGTGTGTGTGTGTGTGTGTGTGTGTGTGTTTAAGCAGGTTTCAGGAAGACATTTCCAAGAATTAATTACCCATTTCCAACAGAATTATATTATTAAATTGCCCACTCCGTCCCTGAGATGTCATCTAATTTATGTTAAAATACTTAATCTAATTAGTTGCAAATATTTAATCAATAATATATATGTTTGTGCATTGTTTGCAATAGTATAATCACGTTGAGACGCCGTTTCTTGCTAGATCACAGTAGTTGAGCAAGGTTGAGTGTGATTGTCTCAGGGTGAGTAACCATTTAGGTATACGGAACACTGTATATAAAGGTACATGGGCATTACCCTGCTAGAGCCACAAAAAAGTAAAGTTTCATGAAACCGGAAAACGCTTGTGAATTTCATACTCGAATGAAACTTCTATCCGAGGAAGATGATTCAACGTACGTAGCGCTAGTGTCGATCCGGTTCTGTATTGTTTCTCTGATTGACCATCGATCTTAGTAATGTTGGAATTAGTAATTAATCACAATGTATTTAAAAACATTTTGAGTTAATGTACGAAATGTTGAGAAGAGATAAGGCAATAAAGCATCAGTTTAGAAATTCTAAACGTAAACGCAGTTGCTGTTTTTTTAAGAAGTGCTTATGTTCATAAATGGGAAATCTTGTAAATGAACGTCTCGCCGATATCCGTCCGATGTTTATATATGGAGACGTATATTCTCTGAATGGAACTGTTATTGCATTTTTTTTAGTCCAATTGCAAGTAAATGAACCATTAAATCAATATAATCGAATGTTCTTCCCTCATGAAATATGGACGTCATTTTTTTTATTTCGCATATACTTGTATATTAGTCTGACTATTAAGATCACACGTGTGCATGAATAAGGAGCAAGCCATTTTGAGATTCCAATTAGGATTTGGATATTAAAATACATCGATGTGTCTCGCATCGACCTCAACGATTTTTCTGTTTTCTCAGAGAACGCTAGCCATCAATGTTGAATTTCTTATTCAATTGATATACTAATAAAACCAGTGCCATAATCAAATGTCCTTACTATTCAGAGTCATATATTAATAAAAGTCGGTATGTCTATATGTCTGTATATTCGAATACAACGAATTGGCTGTTAAGTAAATGAACCGATCATTACTGACTTTTACACAGGTTTACATTTATTAATTATAGATATATTAATAGTCAAGTGCATGTCTCCATGGTAAAGGCGCGATGGGGCATTTCGAATAAATTTGAGTAACACAGAATTTTTACCAGATTTTACCAGAAACAAATGAATAAAAATGAATATCCCAGTAATATAGAGTATTATAAAATAATTAATGAGTCATAATATAATTTATAAAATAATAAATGAGTCATAATATAATGTATAAAAAAATAATGAGTATTAATATAATGTAAAGAATAATTAATGAGTCAGAATATAATGTATAAAATAATCAATGAGCCATAATATGAAGTATACAATATTAATGAGTAATAATATAATGTATAAAATAATTACAAAGTAATAATATAATATATGAAATAATTTATGAGTCATAATATAATGTATGAAATGATTAATGAGTCATAATATAATGGGTAAATTAATGAATGGGTGTTAATATAATGTATAAAAGAATTAATGAGCAATGATATAATGCATACAATAATTAATTAGTAATAATATAATGTGTAAAAATATAAATGAGTAATAATATAATGTATAAAATAATTCATTAGTCATAATATGATTTATAAAATAATTAATGAGTAATAATATAATATATAATATAATTAATGAGTAATCATATAATGTATAAAATAATGAATGAGTCAAAATATAATGTGTAAAAATATGAATGAGTCATAATATAATGTATAAAATAATTAATGAGTCATAATATAATGTATAAAATAATTAATGAGTCATAATACAATGTGTATAATTAATGAGTAATAATATAATGTATAAAATAATGAGTTAGTCATAATATAATATGTAACATTAATGAATGAGTAATAATATAATGTGTAAAATAATGAATAAGTCATAATATATTGTATAAAACAATTAATGAGTCATAATATAATTTGTAAAAATATTAATGAGTCAGAATATAATGTATAAAATAATGAATGATTTATCCAGTTTTAATGTGTATAAAACATTAATGAGTAATAATATCATGTATAAAATAATGAATGAGTCATAATATTATGTGTAACATAATGAATGAGTAATAATATAATGTGTAAAATAATGAACGAGTCATAATATAATGTATAAAATAATTAATAAGTAATAATATCATGTATAAAACAATTAATGAGTCATAATATAATGTATAAAATTTTGAATGAGTCATAATATAATGTGTAAAACAATTAATGAGTAATAATATAATGTATAAAATAGTTAATGAGTAATAATATAACGTATAAAATAATTAAGGAGTAATAATATAATGTATAAACTAAATAATGAGTCATAGTATAATGTATAAAATAATTAATGAGTCATAATATAATGTATAAAATCATTATTGAGACATAATCTAATGAATAAAATAATTAATGAGTAATTATATAATGTATAAAATTATAAATGAGTAAAAATATAATGTATAAAATAATAAGGTATTCATAATATAATGTGTACAAAAATTATGAGGAATAATATAATGTATAAAATAATTAATTAGTAATAATGTAATGTATAAAATAATAAATTAGCAATAATATAATGGATGAAATAATTAATGAGTAATCATATAATGTATAAAGTAATTAATGAGTCTTAATGTGTAAAAAATTATTGAGTAATAATATAATGTATAAAATAATTAATGAATTATAATATAATGTATAAAATAATTAATGAGTCAAAATATAATGCATAAAACAATTAATGAGTCATAATATAATGTATAAAATAATTAATGAGTAATAACCTCATGTATAAAAAATTAATGAGTTATAATATAATGTATAAAATAATTAATGATTCATAATATAATGTGTAAAAAATATTGAGTAATAGTATAATGTAAAAAATGATAAATAAGTCATAATATAATGTATAAAATATTTAATGAGTCAAAATATTATGTATAAAATAATTAATGAGTAATAATCTCATGTATGAAATAATTAATGAGTCATAATATAATGTGTAAATAAATTAATGAGTTATAATATAATGTATAAAATAATAAATGAGTAATAATATAATGTATAAAAAATGAATGACTCACATATAATGTATAAAAAAATTCATGAGTCATAATATAATGTATAAAATAATTAATGAGTAATCATATAATGTGTAAAAATTAATGAGGCATAATATAATGCATAAAATAATAAATGAGTAATAATCTCATCTATAAAATAATTAATGATTCATTATATAATGTATAAAATAATTAATGAGTCATAATATAATGTATAAAATAATTAATGTGTCATAATATAATGTATAAAATAATTAATGAGTCATAATATAATGTATAACATAATGAATGAGTCATAATATTATGTGTAAAAAATTAATGAGTAATAATCTCATGTATAAAATTATAAATGAGTCATAATATAATGTGTAAAAAAAATAATGCGTCATAATCTCATGTATAAAATAATTAATGAGTAATAATACAATGTGTAAAAAATAATGAGTAATAATCTCATGTACAAAATAATTAATGAGTCATAATATAATGGTTAAAAAAATTAATGAGTAATAATCTCATGTATAAAATTATTAATGAGTCATAATATAATGTGTAAAAAATAATGAGTAATAATCTCATGTGTAAAATAATTAATGAGTCATAATATTATCTATGAAATAATTAATAAGTCAAAATATAATGTATTAAATAATTAATGATTAATAATATAATGAATAAAATAATTATTGAGTAATAATATAATGTATAAAATAATAATTGAATCATAATATAATGTCTTAAACAATTAATGAGTCATAATATAATGTATAAAATAATTAATGAGTCATCATATAATGTATAAAATAATTAATAAGTCAAAATTTAATGTATTAAATAATTAATAATTAATAATATAATGCATAAAATAATCATTGAGTAATAATATAATGTATACAATAATAAATGATTCATAATATAATGTATAAAATAATTAATGAGTCATAATATAATGTCTAAAATAATTAATGAGTCATCATATAATGTATGAAATAATGAATGAGTTATAATATAATTTATTAAATCATTAATGAGTCATAATATAATTTATAAAATAATAAAGGAGTCATAATATAATGTATAAAATAATTAATGAGTCATAATGTAATGTATAAAATCATGAATGAGTCATAATATAATGTATAAAATAATGAATGAGTCATAATATAATGTATAAAATAATGAATGAGTCATAATACAATGTATAAAATAATTAATGAGTAATAATATAATATATAATATAATTAATGAGTCATAATATAATGTGTAAAATAATGAATGAGTCATAATATAATGTGTAAAATAATTAATGAGTCATAATATAATGTATAAAATAATGAATGAGTCATAATATAATGTATAAAATAATTAATGAGTCATAATATAATGTATAAAATAATGAATGAGTCATAATATAATGTATAAAATAATTAATGAGTCATAATATAATGTATAAAATAATTAATGAGTCATAATATAATGTATAAAATAATTAATGAGTCATAATATAATTTGTAAAATAATTAATGTATGAATTTCATGTAAGATATTTTTATTTATCATGTTGACAACATTCTTATGCATAAATGATTTCTAATCACAAATGTGTCTTATTAGATGAAACTAATGACAACGATATTATTAATTGATGATTCGAAAGTTAATTAATATTGTATACCCGTTTGATAAAAAAATAGTACCACTTACTCTTTTTTTTAAGAAACCTTTTGTTCAGGATAGATTTTACACTCCTGCCACTGTCCAGGAATCTACCTCGGTAAACGTGATGCAAATTATATCATTGCATAAATTTTACGCATTATGAGAAATCGATTATTTAGTATATGTATAAATATATACATATATATATATATATATATATATATATATATATATATATATATATATGTTAGACATTAAGAGAAGATTATGGATAGATATATAATTTTTTTAAATTCTAATATTTTAACCCAGTTCTACATTATACGATGTGACAATCAACGCGTCCTATACAACTATGATAGTTACTGCTGGTATGCTGGCGGTATATATCATCTATATATCATCTATAAACAATAACTGAAATTAGCCGACTCCCCAGACGCGATTTCGGAACAACCTATTTGTTGAGAGACATCACGTCACTACGAAGGATGACCCACTTTTGTCTACACATATTAGACATTAAGAGGAGATTATAGATTGATATATAAATAAGCGTTCACATACAGTTTTCACGATGAAGCTAGAATCCAGAATTAGATTGAATCGAGCAATTGCATCGACAACGGACAACGCAAGACCCAAAGTGGGGATCGATGTATTGCATCTCATCAGTGATGTGCTCCGACATAGGTGTGAACCCAGGTCGTCGCACTCATGAAATGTGCAATAGTGACGACCTAACAATATGGGGCATAGCTAATTGAGTGCAACCTAACCATATGAGACATAGCCAATAGATTGCGCCGTGGCCCATAGGGTTAGGTCGTCAGTATTGCACACTTCATGAGTGCGACGACCTTGGTTGGCGCCTATGTCGGAGCACATCACTGATGAGATGCAGTACATCGAAACCCACTTCGGCTCGGGTGTTGTCTGTTGTCGATGCGATTCCTCGATTCTATCTAATTCTGGGTTCTAGCTTTATCGTGAAAGGTGTATGTGAACGGGTATGTATATATATATAGTCCGTACAAATCAACTAATCAGAAATATATATATATATATATATATATATTATATATATATGTATATATATATATATACATATATATATACACACACATGTGTGCGTGTGTGTGGGTGTGTGTGTCTGTGTGTGTGTTTGTGTGTTTCTCTGTGTGTAAACATATAATTGAATAGAATTTTCGATAATCAGATTTTAGAATAAATGTCATTAGGTTGTGTGCAGGTTCGTCAAAACAAACCTACGCTCTCACCATTAATGGAATCTCTCCACATGAATGCTATGTTAATTGGAGTTTTACTTCGTTTTGATTTCCTTTTATCCCATTGTTTTTTAGACGCGGTATTTTACATTCCTCCTTCTTTAAATTAAAGAATACCAGGATATACACCTCTGTATATTGGATATTTTCGAGCACACAAAACAGTCCGTACAAATCAATTAATCAGAAATATTTATATATATATATATATACACACAAATATACATATATATATATATATACACATATACACACACACATATGTCTATATATTTATATATCATAGGTGTCAGTAGCAATATTGTTAATTGATTATTCGTTTGCATATAATACCAAAGTGTACACCACTCTACAAAATAGACCAATGAAGGTGGAAAAGTTTACGAATTTTGTTCTGACGTTACAAATGACATTTTATACAGTGATAACATACCCAAATTTTGTATGTAACATATGA
>NC_136490.1:105596792-105601792 GCF_053919585.1 Euprymna scolopes
CATTAACATCGAAAATACGGCCAGTTCCTCAGCTTATACACACATATACACACATATACACACACGCACACACATATATATGTATATATATATATGCACACACATATATATATGTATATAAATGTATATATATATGTATATATATATATATATATATATATATATATATATATATACATATATATATTGAATGAGTCGTCATTTTGTAAATTATGACTAACAATTTTCCTCCGCACAATAGGAACACAGCATGAAGATAATTACTTCCTTATTGCATAAAGTTTTGAAAATGTGAAGTAAAAAGTATTAAAAAACCCAGAAAACAAAGCAACGTTTCCTAGACATAGTATAATTTTGTTGGTTAGCACAATATTATTTATCTTCAACGGTTGTAATAATATTAACTGTGTACACACACAGACACACACACACACACGCGCGCGCACACACATATATATGTGTGTATATATGTATATATATATGTGTATCTATATATTATATACATAATGTATATATATGTGTGTATATCTTCCTATACAAATAATATAGACATAATATATATATGCCTGTGTGTGTCTGTGTGTGTGGGTGTGTGTGTGTGACCATGTTGGTCTCTTTGAATAGGGACTGCAATCACAAATAAAATTATAAATATTTTAAGGCACACATGGACTTTATGGACACCCTGTATATATATATATATATATATATATATATATATATATATATATATATATATATATATATATATATATATATATATATATATATATCAAGGTGTTCTCCAATGTATCAGTTGAGTGAATCCTCATGGATTAGCTGAAATATTTATCCGGTACTTCCCTTATCTTCAGGATGAAAATTTCAAACAATTTTAATCACTCAGAATGAAAGCAATCTTTCCTTGAAGTTTAATAATATTTCAGCTTTGAATTCCATGTATCAATCCAAGTTTTACATTAAGTTTCCCCACATGAGCAAAGATGTAAATTGACGAAGACGTGACGTCACATTGGCAGAAACCGTGTGTAAATAGGATCTTCCTTTTATCTTGTTGTATCTAATATAGTTTTGATCAAACAAAAAAGAACGTATTTTTTAATTTATGCCAACATTGCAGATTTTGGAGAAATTCATTATTTGCTCATTTTTTTTTAAATTTCTTATAGATCTTAACTTCGGTATTTAAATAAACTACACATGTCATGTTATAGAATCTAAATGAATAAAGGTTAATATTACCATTGCATCTGTATAGAATCAATATATGTTTTAAAAACTTTTATTAATTTCCAAAATTTAATTATTAATTTTTTTTTATAGTAACTTTGACTAAACAAAGCATATCACGACTTGGGTGTAAGAGCCCACTATTTAGGGTCATAATTAGCAAAGAATAACAAGACGTTGTTATACGATACATTTAAACTTCTGCATATCAGTACAGTAAGGGAAGCAAGTAGCATGAAGGGAGCTCTAAGTCTACATGTTCGACAGAAGAACCTATCAAAGTAGAAAGCTTACAAATGAAAACAATATTTACATACGAAAACCACGTAATTCGCCGACATTTCCTTTTAATACATGTCAAGATTCGGAGGCAAATCGGGTAAGTGTGTGCATTTTAGTCATGGAGAAAGTAGCTTAATAATCGATGGTGGTGGAAATTTGGTATAATTCGATTCATTACGAGGACGGTATAATAATTAAAAAAAATAAATCTTGTTTACGTTGGACTTGAAGACGACAGCTAGAAAGCAGAGCTGCGGTGCGCTGCGGAACAAAGCTCCCTCCAGAAGGAAGTTCTAGGAAAGAAGTTTTGTTCCTGGAATCTATGTTTAGGTTTTAGCACGAGTAGATAGTAATTTAGGCTCGGCAAGTGATTTTTGTATCAGATTAGAGCTAAGTCATTTAACTATCACACGCTTACATCTGATATGAAATTAGATTTTGCCCGTCTGTCTTAACTTCAAATTTTTAATGCGATACATTCTTTACAGAATGTATTGCATTCCAAACTATCAGAGATATAAGAATTGAAGGATATTAGCTCAATAGCAAATAATGAATTACCAATAAATAAAGCTCGTTATAATGTTCGTTATTCAGTAACGATGAGATAAAGTTAGTTTGCAATGAGTTTTTCGTAAACTACATAAGGGTATTTTATGCAACAAGAAACTTACTAAAATGTTATCGTTAAAAATAAAGCAAATTATTTTACAACTCATTGGTTTTATTTAGAAATAAAATAATGCTTAACTAAAATATATATCGTTTAGAATGCATGAAATAAAAATGCGAATTAGATGTTAAACATTATTTCGTATTATACTATAATTTGTAATATGAGATTAAAGTTCTTAAGATACAATGATTTAATTATGAAATAAACTATATCAATATTAAACAATGTTTATTTTAATGAAATATATTAGCAAACACGTATAAAACCTAACTAAAATATGAAAGAAGATTCATCGGCATTTTTCTGCGTTACACTTATATGTGGCTACTTGTTTACTTTTTGAAAACATTTTTTGAACAGGGGCAGATAATCCAAGCAACACTAACCAAAAATACCAAAGTTTCGCGTTAATTATATTAAAAAAAGCAAACGAAATACAGTAAAGTAATACAACAACAATGTTGTTTTACCTTAATTTTCTGAATAATTATTTAATTAAAAACAATGAATGAAATATATTATATTAAAATATATAACTTTAAAAAAAATTATAAATAATTTTGCACATGAATTATTGGAAAACGTATTAATATTAAAATTATGACAATTAAGATCTAAATGAATGTTGTCTTCATAAACAAAAAAAAATGTATGAATTTATGAATAATTTTTACCAATAATGGCTGAAATGGGTGTTACATTTTATGTGGTAAAAACAACATTTTTTAAACTTTTAATTTTAGTAAACAAGAAAATCATAATTAAATATGAAAATAGGAATGTTCTTTCCAAAAGTGCTAGGGTCTTCTTGAATTGTCTTCCCTTTTTACAAGGATTTCTTGAAAAATAAAAATTAAAAAAATGTCCAAAATAATATCAACGCACAAGCACAAATGCTGAGCTATTTATCTATCTATCTATCTATCTATCTATCTATCTATCTATCTATCTATATATATATATATATATATATATATATATATATATATATATATATATATATATATATATATATAGATAGATAGATGTTGTTTTGTTTTGGTTTTAGCGATATGTTTTGAATGAATTCAATCATTTATGAAAGTGCATTTTTACCTAAATGCGAGTTGGGAATAATTTTCCCTTTTAATCAATTTGGTACCCACACATGGGGAGCGGTATATATATATATATATATATATATATATATATATATATATATATATATATATATATATATATATATATATTTGTGTGGGTGTGTGTTTGTGTGTGTATATATATATATATAAATTATATATATATATATATATATATATATATATATTATTTTAGCATATATTAGTATTTTATATTAAATTATCGATCCTATTTTTATTACCTACAATAAAAACGATGGATATTCATATATATTATTTTTAAACGTGAACACATGTTTATATTTTGTATTTTTTAAATTAGTTTTTTTCTTAAGTTATAGTGAAAATAGCTTTGTGACGTAACACTGAACAATTATATTTTCAATTTTATTTTTATCCTTTGGAAAAATATGTACTTTATATAAACTTACTGATAATGCACTTATAGTCTGATAATTTCCGATTTTCAAAAAAACTTTTATTTAAAATTCAAATCCGTATTTAAAATTATTCCATGAGGAAATTTTCCGTCCTTATAAGTACAATTGTCCATTGCATGATTAAGAAACATATGTATTATTTTATTTAATATTCATGATAAAGGTTAAAATAAATATACTATTATAAAATCTCACAGCAATATATTTTCGGTAAGAGAGCGCGCGCAGCTTACTGTTAACTGCCGCAAATATTTTCATTGGCTGATACATTTTGTAAACATAATTTTCATTGGCTTAAACATAAGCATACCTGTTTTGAAAAAAAATATTGTAAACATGCAGAGATGTATCACGTGAAATAATAAATAACATCCAAATGTAAGTACGCTTACATAGTAATGTATTTCGAACCGATTCTTACGAACATGCTAGTTACACTGTATATGAATGTTTACCTAAATATCAACCTATTGCATATGTTCATAATTTGCTAGATGCTCCCAACTAGAAACACGCCTATATTTACATAGTCTCGCCCTTCAGTCCCGGGAGAACGTGCGAAATGGCAATAGAGAAACAATCCTTGACAAAACAAATTATAATAATATAGAAATGAATATATATATATATATATGAATATATATATATATATATATATATATATATATATATAAATATATGTATATATATACGTATATATATATTTATATATGGGGGTGTATACATATATATATATATATATATATATATATATATATATATATATACATATATATATATATGGGGGTATATATATATATATATATATATATATATATATATATATATATATATATATATATATATATATATATATAATTTGAATACAACATACGGGAATTTGTCGAGAGCTCTTTCGGCTATCATCCTGTCAGGAGAAATCGATAGCATACAAGACAATATTATAGCTGAAAGAGTTCTCGAGAAATTCCCGCATATGTATTAAAATCCTTATATAAATGTTGTACCTCCAAACGTTTATATATATAATTGTGTGTGTGTGTGTGTGTGTGTGTGTGTGTGTGTGTGTGTGTGTGATGGTGAAGGTGTGTGTAAGAGCTGAGTAATTCTGTTTGGATGTGTGTATATATTTTTATATTAAACAGTTCATAGTATTGTTTTCTCCAAATGAGCATTGAGGTTTTCAAGGAACAATGGAATATTTTCTGAAAATTTTTCGAAGGTTCTGCGCAAACAATATTTGATAAATAAAAA
>NC_136490.1:105609292-105611792 GCF_053919585.1 Euprymna scolopes
GAGCCGAAACATTTATGAAAATATGTAGCCCAAATATTTGGTATGATTTATGATATATTCTATGTGCATATCATGTCGAAATATAAAATATCTTAACGAATTTAGAAAATAAAAGCTATGGTTAGCGGTTTGGTGGGTTGTTTTTGTTTTACGGCATATCAACCCGTTTTCCGGTTATTTTTTGCCGAATCAAGTGATTCTGAAGAAATTTTCTTTAAAATAGAATATGTTTGTTTTGTTTTTTCAAGTCGGTGTCTATTTAACCAATAGTTGAGAGCCTAACAGGTACTCCCACTCTGGATCAGAGTGGACCTGGAAGCAATAGCAATTAAAGTGTGGCTCCACATTTCCCAAAGCCCGAAGGCTGGGATCACACCACCTATATAGTTTAAGGTCATATCTAGGACCATAAAAGATATTGCATTACTAGTAAACATTAATTTCCCCAACAAATAAATGACCGAAAATTGCATGTATAAAAGAGCTTCAAATAATTTTAACACAAGAAATAGATTTTTTTTTACGTGAGGATTTTTCATTTTAGTTTCCAAACATGAAGGAAAACATAAACGACAATAAAAAATAATCGAATAGGAAATAATTATCTATTGAGTTTTGAATTATTCTAATAGTCATAGGAAATAATTATTCTAATAGTCCAAATAAAGGCATAGGAAATAATTATTCTAATAGTCCAAATAAAGGCATAGAAAATAATTTTTCTAATAGCCCAAAGCAATTTATTTAAATACGCATTATATGTAGTTTCTTTAGGATTCTATAATCCTCCCAGCCGATAAACAATACAAGATAGAATATTTTGACATTTTTCTTTATTTTCAATAAGGCATGCCCATAAAATTTAAACATTCCCTGACATTTTCCTCTTTGAATTATAAATTCATCCAAATCAGTATACAACTGTAAATAACTTTTCATGAAAAATATCATATACGTATTTATTTATAAAATAATTTTTGTATGTAGCTTCAAATCTTGATAAATAAACGTCTGTTCTTAAAGGCAACTGATTTCGCCTATTAATAATTGAAAATAAATTAAATGAAATGTGAATTAAATTTAAAATACATTAGTAAATCAACTTATTGTAATATAATTTAAAATTTGAGAATGTGAATTGACACTATTAATTACTCTAAATTATTTGGTTTATTTAATTTTGCGTGACCACAAATTACTTAATTATATGGTACTCATGCAATATAACAACCGTCGGAATTTTCCAGACAGTTTAACTAAAACGAGAAAAGTTGCTGAAAAGCTGAGCCAATGAAATTGCCGCAGCTAACTTGATGCTGATTTGCTATAATTGATTTATTACATAAAAAGTAAATATTTATTTTGATTTTTACTAAAAACAAATTATAAAAAGCAAGAATATAAATGCTATAAAAAGAAAAAAATGTTTTCTATCAGTTTTTCGTTATTATATAGGAAAAAAAACAATTATTCCTGAAACGTTACTTCAGATCAGTTTTGAGTTTATTACGTGATATTTATCATAGTTCCCCCATAGTTTCGTAAAAAATTCAGATCAGTGTTGAGTTTATTACGTAATATTTATCATAGTTTCCCCATAGTTTCGTAAAAAAAAATCAGATCAGTGTTGAGTTTATTACGTGATATTCATCATAGTTCCCCCATAGTTTCGTAACAAATCCAGATCAGTGTTGAGATTATTACGTGATATTTATCATAGTTGTCCAATATTTATTTTGTTTTAAAACACATTCTTACTATCAAACCTGAAATGACTTCCATAGTGAAATTCCATAAACGTTTAACTAAGAAACTCTTAACTAAAAACTATCCGAGGAGAACTAAAACAAGGCTCCAAACGAGTTTTTAAAATATTTAAACATATTTTTTAAAAAATGATAAAGTCCCAAAAACCTGTAATTGTTGCTGGCTACACTTTTTGAAATATATTTTTTCTCTCATTCGAACCACACAACCATTACTTACCGGCAAATATATACCGAACACTATTTGTTTTCAATTAAAAGATAGAGAGCGATTAATTTAACGGACTAAACATCTAGGTTTGACATGTTCGAAACCTATTCTGCCAATCAGATGTTATGTTTTGTTTTTCAGTCCACAAATGTGCCGAATGTTGATGAGAAATTCAGAACAAAATTAATTCAATAAATTGTATCCTTTTTAAAACATATAATGGGTTCATAGTTGGCATGGTAGCGACTTTAATATCAATTAAAATCGGCCCCAGATAAACAACCAAGGTTGTAGTGGATAAAGTGCATGATATAATTAAGTTTTAAGTTACACTTTGCTTGAGGCTAACGTCCAATGATTATTGTAAGTGCTAATAAGAATACAATTGAAATTACTTATGTATTCTAAACAGTCATGACCAATGAAAGAGAAGCATGCTGCATCCATGGATTAAATAAAGGTTTCTGTTCCAAATTCCGTAAATACTCCTGAATTTGGCTAAAAGATTCCCGATACATATGAA
>NC_136490.1:105629292-105686792 GCF_053919585.1 Euprymna scolopes
TAAGTATACTTTGATTATTATGTTTCAGTTTGAAGAATTATGGTATAATAGAATGATGGGGTGTTCGTTCGCGCCTGACCTCCATAGAATGGAAATATTTCACAAAGTTTAACAAGGGGTTTTAATATAGATCCACAAAATATTGTGATAAGTGTTTCAGTGAGGACAGGTATGATATAATAAATTATGGGGTATATCTATTTTATTTTTACTTTCATCATATTTTGCTTTGGTTTTGATGCCCCAAAATTCGAAGCTATCTCTTTACAACCCTTTCTTTTCATAACCTATTATACTTTCATAAATCAGAGTCAATTTTCTGTAGACTATTTTTGAACCCAGTCAAGGACCGGTACATTTTGCTCGTATATATATATATATATATATATATATATATATATATATATATATATAAAAATTATAACACGGAAATTACATAATTGTCGATGCAATAATTTATTTCAACCTTATGGTATTTTCAAGCATCTAAATCAGACAATTACATTTTTGATACAAAAAAAAAGTATCAAAAATGTAATTGTCTGATTTAGATGCTTGAAAATACCATAAGGTTGAAATAAATTATTGCATCGACAATTATGTAATTTCCGTGTTATAATTTTTATCTTATTGCTCTGTTTACCACATTGAGCTCTCATACCCGGATTTCCTCTGGATTTATTCCATTATAACACTATATATATATATATATATATATATATATATATATATATATATATATATATATATATATATTGAATATATTGAGTGGTGGTTGTGTTGTTCCAACGAGAGAAAAACATGTATTTTAAAAAGTGTGGCCATCAACAACTGTATGTTTGTTTCATAGTTTTATCATATTTTAATATTTAAAAATATTAAGAAATGAACAACATTTGAAAAACCTACAATTGTTGATGGCTACACTTCTTTATATATATATATATATATATATATATATATATATATATATATATATATATATATATATATATATATATATGCACGTATGTAGGTATATATGTATGTATATATGTATATGTTGAAGTATAACATATATCTATGGCGGCTAAACTACTCATAGTTTTCTCCGTTTAATCTTCAGATGGAGGGTACTCACTAACTATTCCTTACTTATGCGTACTAACGCATGAAGAGAACTGAAGATATATCCATAATGGATTAAATCTCATTTTAATATAATATACATATTCATGATATGATTTAAATATGTATACATCTTCTCTTTTTTCTCTTATCTGCCCCATATGTATATATGTATGTATGTATATATATATATATATATATATATATATATATATATATATATATATATATATAAAGAGAGAGAAAGAGACAGACAGACAGACAGACAGACAGACAGAGAGAAACAGAGAGGGGAGGGAATAGATCGATAGAGAAAGACAGCTAGATAGATAGATAGAGATAGAGAGAGGGAAGGATAGAGATACTGATAGACAAATAGCTAGATAAAAAAGCATACATGCAAACAGAAAATAGATGGATGTTTTTTTACCATATAAAAACGCGTCGTTTTTCTATGTTCAAATCGATTTTGTTAACAGGTTTAATATTGAAATTATTGTCAGCAAAGTTAAATATATTTAAAGAATTTCATTGAAACAATTAATTTTTCTCCAATTCCATTCATCATCATAGTAATAGAAGTATCGCTTCGTTTTACCGGTAAAAGAATACATCTATAGGGAAGCAAAACACAATTTTATTGTGTAAAATGTTTCCAGGATCGATATGTTTATTTACAATTATATTGACATGTGCATGTTTTTTCTTTTTTTCGGAATATTACCTTTGTGGTTGATTTCTGGCCGCCCCTCCACAAACAGTAGAAACGACGTCTACGTTTCCTTTTAGATACGAAAGATACAAAACAATTAAAAATAATAATATGATAATCAGACAATCGAAACCATTATATACAGAGTTCTTATTAAATTATAAACAACGACGGATTGCGGGCGAGTATACAAACACCCCCTCCCACCTATATTCTCTGATTGTTTACTGTTTACGCTCACTGTTTAGCAAGTTATAGTAGTCAAATACTTTCTACCCTTCTCTGATTTGCTGATGGCGTCAAGTTCTCCTATGCGATTGGTATCAAGCTGTAAGAACAGGATTCATTATCAATTCCTACATCGATGATTGCGATGGAATTATGTATTATGTCTTGATATTTATTTTTAAAAAATATATATTGAAATCACAAGCCACGTTGAAAGAAATTTAAGAAAATACGTTCAACATTAGCGCACATGCAATATTCAGATTTCCTGTGGTTTAATACTTTCTGACTGCTTACTGTTTATATCCATTAACTTAGAATTTATGGACACTTAATTTCCGTCAATTTTGGGTTAATTTCCAGTGACCTTGAGATACAATGCAAGCCTAGGAAAACTAAGGTTAACTTCTGACTTTGTTCTTGTCTTCTGAGCTGCAGTAATAATCACTTTCTATATATATGAGTTCGATGGCATGAAACGTTTGTGTGTGTAGGTATAAAAGTAATTATTAATATTAATTTTAAAAAGTATATATATATATACATATACATATATATATATATATATATATATATAAAGAGAGAGAGAAAGAGAGAGAGACGAGACGAGAGGAGAGAAATAGAAACTTAAATAGATAAATATATATTGTCTTTTCCTCCTGTTGAGATTTATACTTCGGTTAATTTCATATTTTTCCTGCTAATATTGTAAAAAAAGCTTTATTGCAAATTTAGAACAATGCAAGCGGCACTCGCAACTAAATGGGTGAAACGTCCAGTTACACTAACCATCAGCTATACAGCGAACATGTCTGTCTGTGAATTATATGCATACATACCCACACACATACACACACACACACACACACACACATATATATATATATATATATATATATATATATATATATGTGTGTGTGTGTGTATATATACTCTTCTCTTTAACTATCATACCAAGCAAGAACTCGAATTTATTCCATTATATTTCATTCAACAATTACTAAGACATGTGTTGACGAAATACTTTTGCATGACCATAGTGCTTAAAAACTCTTCTTTCATTTTAGTGTCACTATATATATGTATATATATATATATATATATATATATATATATATATATATATATATATATATATATATATATAATGCTCTTTATCTTGGGTTGAGCATAATTTGAAGTGATATACAAATTACCATTCTCGTATGACACAATGCTCTTTCTGTAAAGAAATTGAGCTTAGGTATTTGGACAATATGAAAAGATTGTTATATACTGCCCACATAGCAGTAGCCGAATAGCGCAACGGTTAGAAGCTCAGACTATCGTATGGGCGGTCGGGTTTCGATCCTGGCTTGAGGTAGTTGCTTTTCTTGTCGCACCATTGAGCTGCAAAACAGTAATCTATGTGGATGATTATATATATAACATGGCTATGAAAGGAAGAAGAATTGTAACAATAAAATAGATATAGAAATTATAAGAAAAAGAATAAAAGAATGAAAGAGATAGACGCAAAACAAGACTGGTTTAGTCCACTTCTCATTGAACATATCCAAATTAGTATCCCTAAAGAATTTTACAAAAAAATTGATAACAAATTATTTCCAGAAAATATATTTGATAAAATCATTTATCCGCTTTCATTCTAAAACGCTGTAAACTATAATAAGTTTAAATAATGATAAAATAAACCAAATAATAATAGGAGTAATCAGGTGAATTACTTATTGAGAAAAAATGTTACTGTAGAATACCAAACGAATGTTCATTGGAAGGCAATTTCTTAATTTATAAAATTGCACTCAACTTGGAAGTTAAGGTTGATAATAGTAAAAAAGATATACCTAAGGAAGACTGAACGTTTTTAGGGGCATATATCTCAACCACGTTGCAGCATTCGATTAGTGAAGGAATGAAATCGATTTGAGGATAGAAAAAAGAAGAGGGCAAACATAATTATTAAAAATACGAAGAGGACCACAACGTAATTCGGTGATTGAGTTTGAGAACTACGTAAGGATAATATAGAATTTGGATTATCATGGTCTACTGTTAATTAAACTAAAAAATATGAATCGAGTAAATCAAATAGATATATTCTATGTTTACTGTATTAATAGCAGATAATGAATTACAAAGAGGACATTTTTAACAAGAAGTTAGATATTATAGAAAATTGTTCACAAATAAATTTCTTTTATCACCTGATTAAAATAACATTTTATAATAAGCAGATAAAATAATAATAAAAAACTAAGGAATAGGTTGATAGTGAAATGTTTGTATGATAACTGATTGTTAAATTTAATACGAAGATTTTAGAATGGTAACATAAATAAAGAGGCTTGCCTTTTTTCTGTTGTTCTTGGCCTTCGGGCCGGGATCAGGGTGTAGTATCTGTTCTGCAGATGCTGCACTTAAGGTAATTTGTCCCAGTCAATGGAGGGGAAACCCTCTATACTGGGACAATTATTATTTTTGGTAACCGGAGTGCCACATTTTTGCTTACTTTTAGGGAACTAGTTTTTACCCCACATTAAAAACGGCCTTGTGCCTCATTTGCTTTGATGGGGAAGCAAATAGATACAATAAATTAATAAATACTTGATCAAATTAACATATAGAAACCAAACTAAATATAAGCTATATATATGACATATACACATATTTAAATTTTATAAACGTTTTGGTAATAAACTAACACTTACCTGAGTAATATCAATAACACAAGCGGGAATAAAAGAATAGAATAGTACGTAACTATAAATAGTAGAAAAATAGACTAAGTACAAAATATGATGTTGAATAAATTAAAGGATAAATTGCACATTGTTTATGTATAGAGGGTAAGGTAAGATCTATAAGCTTAAAATTAAGCACAGGCGATTAATAAATACTAAAGTCAAAATAATAAAATAAGAATTCATGCAATTTCGATAAATAATAAATAAATATTTTTGGAGGAAATAGAGTTATCTCCCTTACAACATAACGATATTAAGGAAAATAACGAAGAGTAAAGTTTTAAAATAGGAGTATAATACTTACATAATGATAAAATTTAAGTAAAATTAAAATTAACATTATTGACATAAACAGTATACGGTGAAAACCAATTATAATTAATATTATTAAAATAAACGTTCTAAGCATAACACCTTCTTTTATAAATGACGTATGATGACAAATTATTTAGTAGATCGTAACATGTAAATAAAATTTATACAAAACTATGGCGGATTTAAGAAAAACAAATATTAAACAAGTAAATAGAAACTAGAATTTTAAAGTGTAGATTAGTATTTTGGAAATAAATCACTAAAATTTTGGGAAAAATATTATAAACGTATTTTTAAAAAACAACATTAATAGATTAATTGATATAAAAATAAGGAATTGTTTAATTTAATAAAATAAAAAAGAAATACGAATGTGAGATTTATTATCAATTCGAAGATAATCAAAAAATTAAAACAAAAATAAAATATAAAAATCTGTATATGGCCGAGTCCACCTGCCTAATCCTTGAAATAGAGATTATGAATGTATTTATATGTGTCTAACAAATGTATGTCACCGTCTGAAGAGATGATATAGTGGAATATTTTTAAATGCCATAATATTCTAATTTGTTCAAGTTGTTACGAAACAATTGTAACTCATAAAGAAATACACCATACGATATTATCACACTCTATTTGGTTGAATTGATACTGTGACAATATTATATATATATATATATATATATATATATATATATATATATATATAATTACTTAATGTACTCACATAAAATTAATATACGAAAGTATAGATGTATGCGTAAACTAAGTATTTACTTCAAAAGTGCTCAATACGTAGGTAGACCTAGTTAGTAAGTTAAAAAAAGTATATGGCGATTAAGCTACACTGAATATTCCGCGTTTCATCCACTCTAGAACTCTTTAGGCTTATGCGCATAAGCCTGAAGAGTCCTAGACTGGATGAAACGCGGAATATTCAGTATAGCTTAATCGCCATATATATTTTTAACTTTCTCTCTCTCTCTCTATATATATATATATATATATCTATATATATATATATATATATATATATATATATATATATATATATATATCAGTGATTCCAATATTTTTTCCAATTCTTATACAATTATTTATTTTGTACTACATTCCCGATCCTGATACAATTACCGATTTCTATTTTTAATAAATCCGTGAATATTTTACCATGGAGTTGTTATTTCCCACGATTTCCGTAAAAAAAAAAACGCATATGTCTATTGCGCCGATATTTTCCTAAACGTAAAATTACACTTGTGGAGGATGATTCATAGATTCTAACTTTACTGGTATTTAAAAATCAATAATATTTATTATTATTTCATCATTATTGCCAGCAATGGAAGAGTTTGCTTTAACTTGAATTAATAAGAAAAGACAATCAAAAGAATCGTTTTGGCACCATTTTTTCCGGTTCGAATAATGATTCCGGTACCCCCTAATTAGTCGATTTACCGATTCCTGACTCTTTAATCCGATTAATCCTCCAAAACTAATATATATATATATATATATATATATATATATATATATATATATATATATATATATATATATATATATATATATATATATGTCTGTATATATATCCATCCAGAGGAAGTCTCGAAATAAAGAAGAAACGTTGATGAACAAATAATACGGTTTGTTCCTTTATCTCT
The DNA here is from genome assembly GCF_053919585.1 of Euprymna scolopes. Taxonomy (NCBI): domain Eukaryota; kingdom Metazoa; phylum Mollusca; class Cephalopoda; order Sepiida; family Sepiolidae; genus Euprymna; species Euprymna scolopes. The sequence continues at coordinate 105,636,069 of NC_136490.1, forward strand.
CTCTCTCTCTCTCTCTCTCTCTCTCTCTCTCTCTATATATATATATATATATATATATATATATATTTATGTATATATATATTTATGTATATATATACATATATATATATATATATATGTATATATTAATGACATACTACTGCATATTGTACACAAAACAATATATTGCCGTTTGCAGATAATAACTTAAATGCCATACATATTTGCAATTGTTGAGCTTGAGTAAATATTATCTTTCGAATTAATTCAATCTTTGTACGCAAATATATGTTGAATAACATGGTACCAGCATAGCAAATGGAAATTGGATAATCAGACACAAAGTTGTGTCAGTCTAATATGCAATTTCTGCCTTCAAATCCACGAAGATGACGTGAGATATTAAAGTAGTTTCATACCGCATCTGTAGTCCTCTCACTCTCTTCCTTGATCTCCCTCTGTCTATTAATCGATCAATCTATCTAACTTTTTAGCTTTAAGCCATTAAAAAAAAAAAAAAAGATGATAATGGAGAAAACTTTGATTATTCGTGTCAATAAACATAGTAAATCGCCTTTCCATTTTATATGTTTTTTTTTTTTTACTTTTTATTGCCAAATTCTATGGTCAATGGGCAAGACCGCAGATAATAACGTTTGCCTTGTGACCTAAATCCTAATCCCTATGCTCAACATTTACTATATTAGGCCTAACTCCTCTCTGAAGAGTTAATCCCCATTGAGGCTCATATTTCTTTATTACTAAACAATAAAGAAAATTGGACCAAATAAAATAATAAAAAAGTAATTAGCTACCAGCGTTACTACTACTACTACTACTACTACTACTACTACTACTACTAAGAATGTGTGTTTTCCCCGAAACGTAGGTCAATAATTCTCCCTTCTTATTGACTTGACCTGTCTAAAAACTTCTGGTGACTTAATTGATTTTTTTTTTGCATTGGTAATATCTAGATTGATTCCAGTATGCTGAAATAAACACGCAACAAGACCTGGAATTCTAATTGAATAGTCAGGTTACGAATGCACAGCTTTATAAAATAAATAAAACATTAATTCTCAAGCAGCACACATGCTCATATGACTATTTGACTATATATATATATATATATATATATATATATATAATTTTTTATTTGACAAAAGAAATACAATTTGAACAAATTGATTTTTCCTCATTCCCTGGAGTTAAAAGAGTGGCTCTACCTCTCAGAGTAAAGTAGTTTGCAAAATAATATTCATAGGTAAGCTATAATTTTGCTGTTTAATAAATTGCAAGCTAAAAATTATGAGTAAATTTATATTTGTATACATTTTAATAATAATGCAGTTACGAAATATACAGGCTAAAAGGGTATACCAAATGAAGTCCAGGCGTGATGAAGAAAAATGTGGCACATTCCAAGAAAAATGTTGATTGGTCAGATGTTGAGATGCAGTGAGATATTCCAATAGTAATTGCGATCAACCTAGTGCCGAATCGGTAAACATGAACAAATTTCAAATTTAATTTTTCACTGATGTTGGGAACAAAATGGACCCCCCCTCGTTGTGAGGCCGATAAGAACATTTAAACCAATAATATTTTTTGTTTAAAAATATCTGCCGATATTTGTAGATACCATCTTCGCATGTGGAGATTGCTCATTTTTACCCATCAACAACCTAGAGTATTACAATCACTATTGGACATTTTGATTTGCATCTCTACATCTTTTAAAAATATATTTATCATATATATTCATGATTAAATTACACTTGTAAACAACCTCAATTCCAGTTTCTCTGATAAGCAAATATGCAAATGATTTATTAATTTCACCATCTTTTACCTCATTTATTTTCGCTCGGCATTGTAACTTGTTTAAACTGCATGTTCTTATGTTATACGGTTTCAATCCAGGTAAATAAATTGGGTTATCTAGAGTTATACTTCAAAATGAAGCATTTACACGGGTTCCGTTATTGTTCATTATTTATCAATAATCGAATAATAGTAGGGTCTATAGGGAAGGGGATGAAATAAGAGACAATGGATTAAAATCACTTTCAGATAAGAAAAACGATCTTATAGTAATAACAAAACGAATGAAGTTAAGTTTTGTTTACTAAAAAAAGGAAAGAGACTCACAAAGATCGATATGTAGATATAAAGGAAAAAGACAGGTGGAAAAAAGATAATTGCAAAAATCAGAAAAAGAAGGAGAAAACAGAGTTAGAAGCAGAAGAGTAGTGGAAAAATAATTCGGCGGGGGGATAACCCCCCCCCAATATATATGTTTATTACAAAGTTATTAAACAATAATCATATTAGAATATCGCATTATGCACAAAAGGGAGGATTGCTAGAATAGATAGGGATTTTCTGTAATCAATAGCTGTACAGGAAAACAAAAAAGAGACAGACAACATCAATAAATAATTTAGAATTTCTTAACGTAAGTTTATGCGAATGGTGCATCCCGGTGTTTCCGGGTACTAGAAACAAAATACAAGAGGTTAAAACATGTGTAAAATTATTGTACGAAAAAACACGATCGCTCTCCTTCTCACTATCCGTCTACCTTTCCCTTGTACCCGTTTTCCACGTAAATCTTCGCTACCTCTTTTTAAACACTGGTCATTCCTCTTTTTTTATTTAAATTATTTTAATATTATTATTGTAAGACATTCATCTCCGCTTTGTATAATATATAATGAAATTATCTGAAAACCCGTAAATTCACTGGTAAAACTGTCACTGCATGGCAAACACCACTGAAAAAAAACTGAATACAAACAATCTTAATACAGGGTGTCCATAAAATCCGTGTGCGCCTTAAAATATTTATACTTTTATCTGTGATTGCAATAGACATAACATGTAAAAAGGATTTGTATTTTGGAACAATTCATTTTAAAATTGCACACGGACTTTATGGACATCCTGTATAATGTACATCCACGATCTTAGACCGATCAGGAATATACTAAATTGTGGATGTTGGTTTTGTAGGTTTTGACTTTTAACAACATGTACACACCTGCTCTTCATATACTAAATTTAGTTTACTTTGCAAACTTACTTGTTAACTTAATGTTCGTGGACTATATGTAATGCAACGAAGTATACGTTCACTTATATATATATATATATATATATATATATATATATATATGCGCGCGCGCGTGTGTGTGTGTGTGTGTGTGTGTGTGTGTGTGTGTGTGTGTGTTTGTGCGCGTGTGTGGGGGGGGGTGTATACCAGACTCAAGATTGCATAACTTCGATGACCAAACATGAGTATTACGATGTGTCAACGTGATTAGGCCGTGCCATAACACATATTAGGCCGTACCATACGAGACGCTTTATGTATGAGAACGCCGGCACATCCTTGCAGAAGTGGACGAGGATGTAGATGTTACTGGGGCCATTCTGTGAATTTCCACCTTCCATTTTTTTTCGTAGGAATCGGGCTATACCCGCCTGGGGTTAGTTCAACCCCGATAATATGTCTGTATATATAGCGTTCGCAAACACATTTGTTTAAGCTATTTAAAAATGAATATACTATATATTTATATACCTGAGTCAGTGTGCTCGAAATACAAAAAAAAAAAAAAAAAAAAAATGTCAACCATTTAAAGAATAACATAATTAAATATGAAGCAAATTTTATGTAGGTATTTTACATGGGTTTTTGAAATCTCATGAATAAATGTTTCATTCATGATATTTTTATATCTAAAATATATATATATATATATATATATATATATATATATATATATATACACGTATGTGTTTGTGTGTAGGTGTGTGTGTGATAAGGCTGGATGTTAATGCGTGTGAGTGTAACCATAGGCAGAAAATAATTGAATACATTATAATTTAAAAAAAAAAAAAAAGAATGTAATTGCTTACTATGTATGTATATGAATTAACATTATTATATTGATTATTACAAAGATAAATATCAACATTTTCGTCGTTGGATTCAAAGGTAAATGAATGAAAAGTCAATATGTCTTAAGACCGACATAACCTTACACTGAAGATAAATACACCCACCAACACAAACACACACAGACATATATGTCTATGTGTGCGCGTGTGTATGCATGTATATACACACATATATATGCATATTTCTTTTGTTTTCTCTTACACATTGCACAAGTAACTATTCCGTTTATATTCTCTGTAAACGTATAAACGATCTTTCTCTCTCTCGCTCTCTCTCCCCCCCCTCTCTCTCTCTCTCTCTCTCTCTCTCTCTCTCTCTATATATATATATATATATATATATATATATATATATATATATATATAGGGGTGCGTGTGAGTGCATGTTTACATTTTCCCATATGTGCATACAAATATATAGAAATATATATATAATATGTAGAAACACTCATTAACGAATATTCTAAAGTATAAATATATATATCTTCTTTCTCGGTGTTTCTCTCTATTTCTCTCCGTTTCTTTGTATATATATATATATATATATATATATATATATATATATATATATATATATATATATATACATATATATATATATATATATATATATATATATATATATATATATATATATATATATATATATATGGGGAGCATGTCTCTGTCCATGTGTCTGTGTCTGTGTCTGTGTCTGTGCGTATGCATATATGTCTCTATATATGTTCATACACATATACATATAAGCTACATGTATTTATTTAGAAACTGTGCTATACATATATATACACACTCGTGTATAGGCATAAATAGTTTCATAGATAATTTGTCTCATGAAAGGAGATGTGTCAGACAGAAAAACTTCAAACAAGTTTTATTAAACTAAAAATCCACCATTACTTACAATTGATCCTTTCATTAAATTATCGATTTCTTTTCAAATTTCTTTTATGCAAAACTGAGATATTACGAATTGGATGTTTAATAAAAATTCATCGATTTAATTTTAAACAAATATTTTTGAAATGCTTGCTCTAATATGTATATATATATATATATATATATATATATATATATATATATATATATATATATATATATATATAGACACAAATATATTATATACGTGTACATATATATATATATATATATATATATACAGATGAGTCTATAAATGTATTATATTTATATCTATCTACATCTATCTATCTATCTATCTATCTATCTCTTTCTCACTCTCTCTCTCCCTCTCTCTCTCTCTTTATATATATATATATATATAAATATATATATACATATATATATATATGTATATATATATATATATATATATATATATATATATATATATATATATATATATATATGGGTAGGCTTTATCGCTTACAGAAATACATGTCTCCTCGTATTTTTTTTTTTTATTTATATGAAGAGTAGTGTGAGTGTGCAGAATTCAATTTCACATAACTCAACTCTATGACGAATCGAAGCTTCGGCCTACGAAAATCTGATCATGACGACATAGCGGACCTTCGCCGTCTGTTTCTGTTGAAGTCGGCTCGTAATTCATTTGTGCTTGTTTTTTTTTAAAAAATATTAATTATTATTACATTTAAAAAAAGCTGCCTTCTTATTAGATAGTTATCTCGCTACGGCTCAAAATAAGAATTAGTAAGACAGAGGAGGAGAAGAGGGAAATCATCGGAAGATGGTTGTATCCTCTGTTTTACAATATATAATCCCTTTTTGCAATTAAATATTTTTTTAAACCATATGTATTCTGAGAGAGTTGTTATATATGTTTACTTTACGTACACTTGTCTTTTTTCCCTTGATCGAATTGCAGTAACATAAATTACCATTAATAAACACAAAGAAAACTACTGAATCACACAAATATCTTGTTAAAACCAATCATGATCTGTTTTTTATTGTAAGTAAAAAAAAACAAAAAAAACACGGGGCTATCAAGGTACCACCAGTTAACTTTTATTTAAATCTTCAATATGAAAGAAATTCAAATATGAGTTAAACAATATTTCTGTGCTGTACAAATCGGCACATTTAGTTGCACAGTGGTCCGTATTAATTATCTTATACACCCGAGGAGACCTGGAACAAGTTGGGAACTATAAATTCATCGGAATATGTCAACACAACTATATATTTTAAACAACAGTAATTTTGACTAATACTCAGAAGTAAATGTTGTGATACCTCACGCAATTATGTATGCATGAATATATATATACATATATATCTATATATCTATAAAAATGAACGTGTCCGTGTATCTGTCTCTGTCTGTCTGTGTGTGTACATTTCCTTACGCAATAACTCTGTCAATTTTGAATCTGCAGACTCGGAATTTGATACACAGTGTACTGAGATTTGGGAAAATCTATGTGATCGATTTTCGGCCATAAATTTTGCGATTAAGGGGGCAAAGTTCAACGACTTGACCTTTGATAACTCTACCAAACTCCTCTGATAATTTGGGGTCTACACACTTGACATTTTAGATATAGGTTCCTTGGACTTTGATCTAACTTACTAACTTGATTTGAGCCCAAATCGATAAATGTTAAGGGGTCAAAATAGGGGTCAATTTAAAAAATAAAATTGAATAGTTTTTTTTTTTGCTCAAAATACCCCTCCAAATACCCGGGTAACGCCGGACACACATGCTAGTATATATATATATATATATATATATATATATATATATATATATATATATATATATATATATATATATATATATATATATATAGCATAGGTCTCCGGCCGTTGCCCAGGTGTTTGGAGGTGTATGCTGAGCAAAAAAAAAAAAAAAAAAAAAAAACGGTAAGATTTTTTTTTTCAATTTTACCCTTATTATGATCCACTAACATTTATTGTTGGGGTTCAAATTAAGTTATTATATTCTATCCATGTCCAAGGAACCTATATCTAAAATTCCAACTGTTAAGACCCAAAATTGTCGGAGGAGATGGTAGAGTTCTCAAAGGACAAACAGTTGAACTTTGATCCATTAACAGCCAAATTCCTGGCTGAAAATAGATCACAAAGATTTTCCCAAATCTCAGTACCCTGTGTATCAAATTTCAAGTCTGTACACTGATTATTGTCAGAGTTATTGCGTAGGAAAATGTACACAGACACACAGACAAACAGACGCGTGACGTTTTTAGATAACTAGATAGATATATAAATAGATAGATAGAAAGATAGATAGATTAAACAAAAATACATACGCACACATAAATATATATGGAAACAATTTTGTTTTCCCTGTAAACTTTTTACGCAAATATTTTGCAAGGATAGAATATCTGCATGAATAGAATTACACGTAAAGATGATCATCCCGTGAGAAAAACGAAAGACACTCATAGGGAATTTATTAAAATGAATGTTTAAAAGAATATGCAAATTAGCTAGACATTTTGCTAGTGAACGCAATTCCACAACCATGTATAAGAAAATTGTATTTTCTTTTTGAATAAATAGAAAATAGCGGTTTTAATATGAATATCAATCCACGCTAAAAAAACCCGAATTTATAGGAGTATATATATATATATATATATATATATATATATATATATATATATATATATATATATATATATATATATATATACATGGCTCGATGAAGAAATATGTAGCACAAGCCAAGAAAAATGTTGATTGGTCAGGTGTTGAGATGCAAATAAACAGTCTAATAGTAATTGTAATAAATCTAATGACGGATCGATAAAAATGATTAAATGAATTAATGACGAAATAGTTTTCTGCCGAATGATGAAAAATATAAAAATTAAATAAGTTTTTTTTATATAGTTTAAAGGTTAAAAAACGTCCAAGGCTCTCTCTCTCTCGCCCCCTCTCTATCTCTCTCTATCTCTTTATATATATATATATATATATATATATATATATATATATATATATATATATATATATATATATATATATAAGTATATATATATATATATATATACACACACACACACCCATATATATATATATATAAATATATATATATATATATATATATATATATATATATATATATATAGAATGCGGCCCGCTTATATATATATATATATATATATATATATATATATATATATATACACACAAATATATATCCCTATATATATATATAAATATATATACAAATATATATATATATATGCATATAAATATGTGTATATATATATATATATATATATATATATATATATATATATATATTCGCCGTTCGTAAAATACGCTTAATGCTTAGCTTTGATATTTTGATTAATGCAAATTTCGTATTTACTTTTATATACTTTTTGGCTTAATATATAGTAATGATTTACACATTTAAAACAAAATGACTCGTGCGCCACCAACGAGAATCGACACCAAAACGTCCACCTCACAATTTACTTTTTTCTTTGAGGTTAATGGCTGACCAATGAAGACATGTTTACTGCACGGCTTAAAATTAAAATGTTCGACTTTCAGCTGGTAAATTCCACTTTTTAAAAATTTTAACACTTTTGCATTGATTTTCCCCGGTTAACGCACGAATACAAAGTTTCGCATGGGTTGGAATACCTAATATTTTAAGTTTCATGTCCGTAGACTAAACATATTGACGGAGAGGTTGGGTGAGGCTCTTTTTAAACAAATATATGAACATGAATAGAATGAGGTTTGTGTTCATTACAACATTTTTCGCAAATATAAATTATGTAGAATATCTGCATCAATCTAATTACACGTAATATTAAACTGAAGATATTCATCCCATAAGAAAATCGAAAACAAAATAAACTAATAAAGGATTTATGAAAATGAATGCGTAAAAGAGCATGCAAAATACTCAGCTCTTTCACAGATGAAGGCAATATATATATATATATATATATATATATATATATATATACATATATATATATATATATATATATATATATATATATATATATATATATATATATAACCAGGTTTGTCATGTTTTATTGAGTAGTCAGCCCTCCTGAAGTGGGTAACTCTTACATGCAAAAAGTGTTTGGGCAGACCCACTGGCATTTCCCGTTGATAGCGCCCCAGGAGATTAGCAAAAAAAACTAACACCATCTGTAATAGAGAAAGCAAAATTTGGTGGGTTTGACCATCTTGACATGCACAGAAACAGCATTAGCACAATCAACAAGGATCAGATTCTTACAGGAATGGCTTCATCTTTGTTGATTTAGAGGACAAATATCAAACGTATAATTTAAACTAAAAATACAAAGTTGTCCCAACTACACAGGGATGTACTTGATTAATAAAATTACGTTCGAATCGTTGCTGCATTAAACTGTTTGTATAATTAAAAGTGTCTTCTAAATAACTTAGCACAACACTATATTCAGATGAGCATCGACTGAAAAGGGCTTGATATGGGTATCTAAAACGGTTCCTCATTATGAGATTTGTAACTGATGGGACCGAGGGATTATCTTATTATTATTATTGTTGTTGTTATTATTATTATTATTATTATTATTATTATTATTATTATTATTATTATTATTATTATTATTATTATTATTATTATTATTATTATCTTTTTTGTAAATAAAAATATAAATAATACGCTCTTATTTTCGGAATATGTTTCCTGGAAATAGAGCACTGTGTTCGAATTCTTTTTTCCAATATATATATATATATATATATATATATATATATATATATATATATATATATATATATATATATATATATACACATATATATATATTTATATATATCTTTGTATAGTATTATTTTACATTTTCAAGGATTGTATGCGTGTTGCGCCAGATTAAGGATATAATATATATATATATATATATATATATATATATATATATATATATATATATATATACATATATATATATATATATACATACATATATATATATATATATATATATATATATGTCTCTGTGTGTATGTGAGTGTTCGTGTGCGTGTGTACTCACATATCTATATATATTATATATATGTATATATGTATGTATATAAACATATATATGCACATATATATGCATATATGCATGTATATATATACACATATATATATAAATATATATATATATATGTATACCTAGCTCTCTCTCTCTCTCTCTCTATATATATATATATATAGGTATATATATATATATATTATACATGTATATATATGAATAAATATATATATATATTTATGTATATGTATATATATACATGTATATATATGTATATGTATAAATATATATATATACATATATATGATATATATACATATATATGCATATATACATATATATGCATATATATATATATATATATATATATATATATATATATATATATATATATATATACATGTACATACATCATACATAGTTTCTACGCCTACTAAGCTTAGGTTAAATTGTTGTCATACACAGTTTCTTATGTTTATCTGACACTGCCCTTTACTTTTTCCCCTACAGTTTCTGTCTCACACACAATCACACAATCTCGGTCTACCCCTTTCTTCTACTCTTTCTTTTCTCTCTCTTTCTTATTCTCTTAGTCTCTTTTGCTACTTTAATCATATTCTTTACCGTTAATTATAAACATTTTAATATTTTCTATTCGAACCTGTCTTTCAAACTGTAAAACAGGGATGGGGAATGAAAAGGAAAGAGATGCCAACTGACATTGCATGATTGAACGTAAGACAGAGATTGACTCAAATATATATACTGCAGGTTTAGGATAAAGTGAAAAATGCAAATAATAATAGACAAAATCTCTCGAAATTGGTTACTTTTGGGGGAATATCAATAAAATCAGAATGAAAACAATTAAAATGGAAAACCCGAAATTTGAGAAATACATTACGATTAACTTTGTATTCATAATATACATAATATATATATTGCATATATATATATATATATGTGTGTGTATGTGTGTGTATATATACACCCATATATTGTATATATTACATATATGTATATATATACATATATTATAAATATATGTATATATATATATTATAAATATATGTATATACATATATTGTATATATATGTATATATGTATATATATATATATATATATATATATATATATATATATATATATATATATAAGTGTATATAAGTATGTGTGTATATGTGTGTGAAATGGAAATGCTTAAAACAAGCAAACTTGATTAACTTCAGTATAATAATAACGGAGAAAATTTTCCATCGGACTTTGTAATTGAAGATACAATGTCATCTAAATAATACAATTCGTCGTATCTCACCCCACGTGATTATTCAGGCCACGTGATCTATAAGCATTCATGAATTGATGAATAAACGTCAGTATCATCAGTTGGTTGTATTTCAGTACGTTAACGACTTCACGCTTCACAACTGTTCAACAAAAAACAAAATTTAAATATTGGGTTAGCGTACATCACCCTAGCTTGATATCACACCTGGGGAAGGCGGCGATATGTCTTTTGGTAACATTTGATATACGTGTTAAGAACTAATTTCGTAGAGAAATATTGTGAATTAAAACAAGAAAAATTGAATATAAACATAAGTGAAGAGTACATTACCACGGAATTGATTCCCTGCGTGCTAACACATCTCTATCTTCTAAATCCAAGATCAATAAATACTTGCCATGAACCGTCTTCCTAAAGTTTTCCATTTTACCCATTCTCTTCATAATTTTCAACCGTCTCATAATATTCTTCTTTTTTCATCTGGGATTCTATATAGCTCATTTAACACGTATCACCAATAGGCTTTTTGCCTTGACAATCGTAATTAAAAATGGGTTTAGCCTTAACAATCGTAATTGATTTTTTTTTCTCTAGTTTGTATAATGCCGACAGGTATTGTTGTCTTGATTAACATTCTTACAATTTTCGGCCGATGTAATCTCCAACCTTCTTCATGTGTTTCCGAATCAATTTTCTCATTGATATTTTTTTTGTTGTTGTTCAAATGCAGAATAAAAGCCTCTTGCTATATTCGTTTCGTCCCGGTAAGAATAGGGAGCTCATATATCTTCTGGTATTAATCCGTGTTCTAGCTGAATTCTTTTATTCCTGGACGATCTTTAATTCCGTACCTTTTTGGGACGAGAACCATTGGTTCGCGTGTAGAGCCGGCCGTCGTGTGAGTTTGGTCGAACCTCGTGGTAAAATCACAACTGGCGATAATAGTATTAATGCTTCTGTTTTATAGCATCGTTTATCTTTCGTTTCTGGTCTTGTCTACTTTGTTTTATTTTTATTTGTGATATTGTTACGATGATATACTGTTTTATGTTGTCCGTTTAACAGTTAACCACTCTTTTTCCCGTCTCGATCCGACCCCCTCCCTCCACCCACGCACCAGCAACTCTAAAACTCGCACTGAACATTAACTTTTCTCAGTCTCTCTGTCTGTCCCTTTTCCCCCCTCCAAGCCGACCACTTTACACATTATAGTTGTTATGCGGTGTTTATTTATGACCAATATAAAAAGGAACAAATTATGAGTGCTGCTTTTGATAGACGCCCGGCGGTTTTCAGTGCATTGGGTACTTTCAGGGGATTACGATAATATAAAGCTGAATGAAGGGCGCGGAATGAAGCTGATGGGGGTTCAGCCAGTTAAGAAGGAGGCTGGAGGAAAAGAAAGGAAAACGACGTGGATTCTCGAGAAAAAGATATGGACGAAAAGTTATTGGTAAAATACTTATCTATATATCTAGCATAAAGTCTTACGCATCATGTATCAATTTACATGGGAAAATTTATATCTACTAATTCTTAATAGTTAAAAACGTGATAAGCTGGCTCTCGTCAAGTTTAATTTCTTAGAAACTCCCAACCGCGACATATATGTTCTGGAGATTCAGTGCGACTGGAACTGCGAAATTTTTGTTGTCTTTATCTGTCTGGATGTTGTATTCCTCCTATATACTCTTGGGAGATCCCCCCCAGACCTTGCCTTACTATTTCTGAATAGAATTAAGTTAATTGATTACTGCCTGAAACCCTCAAACTGGGGAATGCTGAGTTCTCCTTCTTTACGGACTCTGACTTCTCGCTCCTCAGCTTATCGCTATGTGACGCATTTTCCTGCGATGGGAAGGAAGCAAATATCAACACTTTGATATTATAGTGAATTATACACCAGGATAATGTGTTTCGATATTCTGAGGAATATCTCATGTTTGCAAATATATATATATATATATATATATATATATATATATATATATATATATATACATATATACATATATATATATATATATATATATATATATATATATATATATATATATATATATACGACATTTAATAATAGCCATTATATTCAGATGGTTTAGATGCATCTATTCATGTTGTTACTGTTTGGTTTCCCCCCTAAATTTATCGGATTATCTCCTTTAAGCAATAGAATGTGTAATCCCGAGGTGTGTAAGAATATAACGTTGATTAAATCCAATTTCGAATTACACTTATAAAATTGTTCTCTAAAACTCTGAGAAATCTCATGAAACTTCGATTCTTGTCATGATAAATACATTGATATATCAAGATTAAACCTCACGAAGTAGTGAAACACGTAAACTTTTCTGTTTGTATTTATTTGCTTCCCCACGTAAGCATAATGTGACGTAAAGTCTTTTTATGTTTGTGTGTGGGGGTGGGGTTAGCTGCCTAAACTCTCAAGCAGTAAGCAAAAATGAAAATCGATTATATAGAACGGTTTCCTAACCATCGACTAAGGACAAATTAACGTGTAGCATCGTAACAGATACTATACTGTGATCGATTTTAATAAGTTACTGCCGCTTTATACTACTCCATATGCTGATGTTCAGCAAAGAAAGGCGAAACATAAATAAGACAGCAATTATATTTTAGAAGTGTCTAATTGCTAGTTTTATATGTGTGTATATGTTTATATACTGCGAAGAAACATAATAATCCCAACTGCTTTTTTTTTATCACATTTTCACCCCAAACAAGGCACGTTGCGGGTTTGGTGTAGGGGGCTACTATCAGGAGCTACAGCTACTGGGGAACTATGTAGGGAGATGGGCAGCAAGATGTCGGCTCACGTTACACGTGAACTTCTGCATGCCAGTACAGTTGGGGAAGCTGGGACCTGGAATGGAATTCCAAAGTCTAGCTGTTCTGGGGAAGAAACTACTGGAGTAGAAAGCTCTTTTACATGTAGGGATCTCTACTGTGTGGGGGGGATTTAGCTGCCTGTCGGGTTTCTCGGACGTGTTTACGTCGTGGGGGCACAAGTGCTTGCACTTCGTCAGAGCATTCACCATTAAAATACTTGTACAACAGGCAGAGGAATGCAACATTTCGTCGATAAGACACAGGCTGAAGCTTAGATGATAGTTCAGGACCTATCAGATTGGCGACTCTCTTCTGAACCTTTTGTAGGAGCGAGAGACTAGTAGCAGATGCACCAGCCCAAATATGACAACAATACTCCGTACATGGGCGAATGGTGGCCTTATAGAGATAAGGCTACTTTCGGGTGTTAGCAGTTTTCTAGCACGGTAGAGAGACCCCACTTTCTTTGCAGCGCTCCTGGCAATGATTCAATGTAATTATTCCAGCTCATGTTTCCTGTGAACGTTAGGCCAAGAAGTTTTAAAGATGTACTTTCAGATAAAGAGTCATTGGCCATTGCTATTGGTGGTAGAGAAGGTTTCTTGTAATTATTGAAGGAAACCAGTTTAGTCTTGGCAGCATTGAATGGGACCATCCATTTTTGTCCTCATTCCACTACAGATTGGAGGTCATTCTCTAGTGTTTCTCCAATTTATTTAGATATGTGGTCATGGTTTTTCCTGTCGTTCCTGTTATAGAGTGTGGTGTCATCAGAATATATACCCATCTCAGAGGCAATTTTGTCGCGTAGGTCATTTATGAATATTAGGAATAATATAGGGCCAAGGATAGACTCTTGAGGCACTCCCGCATTTATATCATATTGTTTAGATGTACGACCATCGAGGACAGCCTAGATGTTTCGCTTATCTTAGAAGGATTTAATTATGTTAAGTATTTTTTCCAGTGATACCGTATGCTCTAATTTTTCTGGGGAGACCCTCATGCAACACCCTGTCAAAAAACTTAAATTTATCTAGAGCAACCCCTCCCCCTCTCCCGCTTTGTCCAGTGAATGGTATATACGCTCAGAGATTATAGTTATGATGTCTGCTGTGGAACGGGCTTGCTTAAATCCACATTGTTGGCTAATCAGAAGTTTAGCATCTATAGCCTAGTTAATTATGGACTAAAATATTTGGGCGAACAGTGGAAGGAGGCTAATAGGACGATAGTTTAATGGGTCATTGCTTTCGTCAGAATTCTTGAAAACTGGTGCCACAGAAGCAGTTTTCAAGCATTCAGGAAAGCAAGATTAATTAAGGCGTTTGTTGTAGAGGTTGGAGAGAACTAGAGCAATTCGGCGGAGCAGTTTCTTACCAGCACATGCTTTTGAAGTGTCAAGGTTTTTTTTTATGATAACATGATCCTAAGCACGGGTGATTTTCAGATTGTCTAGCGTGTTGTCTGTCTGCAAAGAAAAGTCAGGGAGAGGGTGGTTGGAAGGGTCTAGTGTGGAGTTTAAGGCAAACCGACTGGCAAACATGTTAGCCTTCTCAGTTGATGATTGGTGGTTAGTGGGGGAATTGTTGGGTGCCCATTAGGTTGTAGATTTTCCAGAAGTGAAGATTTTTGTCCTTCGATGCGGTTTTGTGGTTTCAGTAAATTCTCTCTTTGCTGTCGCTATTTCTTTCTTACAATTACTTCTAGCTTCTATATACTTCTGTCCGTTTGAACTGGACTTATGTCGGTTAAATCTGCGGTAAGCATGCCGGCGTTGAGCAATGCCAGTTGCGCAAGTAGAAGTAAACCATTGGGGAGAGCGGGGCTTGCTATAAAATTTCCGCATGGGAGCATGTGCTTCAATTGCTATTTTGAACAATTCATTATTCTCATCTGCGCACTGTTCAGCAGGAAGAGAAAATATATTCCCCATGGGGCATCTCTGATGAGATCCCTAATAACTTCCAAGTCAGCGTTTTTATAATATCTCGTTGTTTTGAGCAATGGCTCTTCAGTTTTGGCTCTAGAGTTTAGGGCGATTTCGACCATCATCACGTTCCCAAATAGGTTGTTGGCATTCGTTATACAATCATCGGGACCTGAGGCCAGAAACAGATCTAGAAGTGATGCGGGTTGTTCATACTGGTCAGGGAAACGGGTTGGAAACATAACCATTTGTGTTGGATGTAAGATATAGAAAAGCTATGTGTTGTGCTGCCCGCTGCCTCTGTGTCAATAGAGAATCCAACCCAGTTTCTGTGGTGGGCATTAAAGTCACCAAATACATGTACTTGTGCGCTAGTGTCGAGGGAGAGTGCTGTGTCCATGCTGTCAGAGACATTGTTTATTATGATGCAGTCCTGGGTGTGTTATTTTATTTTAAAACATAAATTATTTCTAAAATTATTATCCTTTATTTTATTGATTTGAAGCATTTAGACGTTGAAAACTCGCTTCTTATATCATTGAATTCAATCGAATTTAATGCTAGGCGTGTCATTATATAGGGGAGCAGGTATATATAATACTTCAATAAATTATTTGCTCTGCTCAATTCGGAATCACAATTTGGCACGGTTTAGCACCTGTTTGCCTCCCTCTGGTATTTATTTATGTTGACCATGAAGGTGGTAGAATTCCTCAGTTGCTGTGGAAGTAATACACGTAGGAGTTTGAATGTAGAAGATCCGGTTAGAGGGAGCCGGTAGACTTCTACGACAGACTGATAGTGATGGTGTCACAAGCCCCCCCCCCATCAAAAAACGCTTTTAATTTTTCATAAGCCAACATGAAATAGTTAACGTCTGAATGCCCGACTCCTGGAGGGACAACGCAATGCCAATTATTTTTATTTTCATAATTGAGGGTTTATTGTCATAAACGTTGGTTTATCATCCCCCCCAATAAAAGATGTTGATCTGAAATGTTATTAATAAAGTCCTTAAAATTAGAAATCCCATCACTTACAAACAATCATAATTGTTTTGAGTCAAATGTTTCTTTTATTTCATTAATTTTTCATTTTAAACCAAAAAGAATGCGTTTTTGTGTGTGTGATTCTATGCGCTGTTTGTATATATAAGTAAATGACACTTTTTTTTTTTAATTGTAAACAAAAATAAAAAATTATTCTGCTTTCCAGGGTTATTTTCTATCTGAGAAATCTCATTTGTTTATATTATTCTTGTATTTTAATAAGTGATTACTTCTGTGGTATTTCTATTAACTATTCCTAAATTACCACGGTTGTCGAACACTCAAATACAAGGGTTAATGAGGTAGCTTAATTACGTGTTGAATGATGGAAATACTTCTAAGAGTATTGTGGATGAATAAAGAGTAAACTATGTAAAAGTACTCGTCATTATGATTTATGAGATTAAATGATTAATTAGACTTGACACCGACTTCTTTCTAATATCGAAGACAGGAAGCCGTGAAAAGGTGTTCTGCGCCAAGACGACCCTACAAAGTATTTTTTTTTTCCGTAAACATATTTTTTGGCTCAAGAAACTTAGGAAAAGAAACAATTTTTTTCTTTTTATTTGTTATAGAAACGGGTTTTGCGTTAAATGTTTTGTAAAGAGTTAATCTCTGTTGACAAGGAAGGATGTTCTAACCGTCATCAACTTAGCAGTAATTTGCCATATCTTGTACTTCCCTATGTAGAGAGTTACCTACATTAAGGTGCTCGTCAGAGTGGAGAATGAGACAACTTTTTTTCACAGTGATCTTAGCCGTAATTGAATACAAGACTTCTATCATAAAATCAAGACATAAAGTCAGTCTTTGTAACTTTTGAAAGTAATAGGTCTTCTTGATTTGATTTTAACTGTCAATAGTCGATAGAAATTTAATTAAAAACAAACAAAAAAAACCTTTATTCTGGAGGTGTTAAACATAATAAGCCGGATATCCACTCCAACGCGGCAAGAAAACATAACAAACGAGATAGAACAAAAGAGCTACACTACTAGTTATACTGTGTGTTAGAGAATGCTTTCCAAAATGTCATCTCACGTACAGTATAAAACTAGAAAAATAGAGGAATTGCTGATAAGACCCCGCATGGTATTTATCCCTAATAAATTTGTACAGCAATTTTGTCAACAAAACCCTTCTTACATCGTGTCCTAATCTTTTAAAAGTGCGTTTAATCAAAAAGCTACCCTCTTTAAAACAAGCGTAAGATTAATCTCGATAGAATGTTGATTTATAAAGATTAATTCTGTGTTTTTGCATATTAAGCTTTATTGGTTAATTTAATGCTAAAATTAAATCTATTGAACATGCAGTTTATATCATTATTAAAAAAAACATCCATGTCTATGTTATAGGTTAGAGCAGATTCTACTCTTAATAATCGTCAAATTATTGACCAATGATTGACGTACTATAGGAAGAGTCATAATATTCTAGAGAACGAAACTTTACCTACATACGATTAAAACAAACAAAAAAATAATGAATATGGCGGGGGAAGAAAAATATACGAAATAAACGAGGCAAAAATTACATTGAGACTAAATTACGTCCAAGAAGATTTTCTTTTTGCTTGCAACGAGAAGGTCTCAAAGATTTAATAAAAAGAGACTCTAAGGATCTTAAACATAAATGACATTCGTGGCCCACGCATGGTTATTTATAAGATCGTCGCAAATCGCAAAACCATACGTATTACTCAGAACATCCGAGGGTGACAAATTTGCATAACGAATCTTTGACGGCACATGCTGTTTCAAACGAAAATCTAATCTTTGCGATATTCGCCCATCATAGTGCGCACTGCAACTACATTTAAATAAATAAATAAATAATAGAATTATTATGGTGTGGGGGGGAGAACATCTTTGCGAATAGACCGCAACATAGGCCTAGTTGAAAAAAAAAACACGCGGATTCGAAAATAACACCGTTGCACAGACAGAGAAATTTGTTACTTTGTTCTTAATTTCTTTAACACACACATATATATATATATATATATATATATATATATATATATATATATATATATATATATATATATATATATATATATATATATAATAGCTTGGTTAAAAAATAATGCCGTTTTTTTACTTGGTGTTGCGCGTCAAAAACGACATTATTATCGTAACAACATAATAGAAACAAAACTGTGTTAAGTATAACCTTTTTACGCAAACATTACACACGTATAAATCATGTATAATATCTGGATTAATATAATTACCCGTAATAGTTAACTAAAGATGACCATCCCATAAGAAAGCATTAAAAAAAATAGTAGGAAATTAATTAAAATGAACGTTTAAAAGAATATACAAATTACGTAGATGCTTTTCTACAATCCACAAATAACAAAGTTGTATTTTCTTTTTAAATAAATAGAAAAAAAGCGTTTAGTACGAATATCCATACACAAAAAAATAAATATACATATGCATTTGATTGCATATATATATATATATATATATATATATATATATATATATATATATATATATATATATATATATACAAGTAAGAAAAGCATTTCATCCAAGGCATGAACATTGTTAAACAAAATGTTTTTACTATAGGCTTTAAAAATAAAGGTACAAGATTCAATTTGAAATTTATTTATCTTCAAAGTGTACTTTTACAAATTTTACAAAGTAAGGTACGCAAATTTAATAATTTACTTCGTAAAATGTATAAAAGTGCACTTTGAAGATAAATAAATTTCAAATTGAATCTTGTATCTTTATTTTTAAAGCCTATAGTAAAAACATTTTTTTTAACAATTTTCATGCCTTGGATGAAATGCTTTTCTAACTTGTATCCTATCTTTTAAGATTATACTTAATTTAATTTATTTATTTGGATATAAAAAATGATGAATGTAATTTTGTATGTATTTATAAAAACTCTCCTACTCTCTATTTCAGATTGTATTTCTCCTCACACCACACCTCATTTTTGCAACCCTCTCTTTGTATTATTACAGGTCTGAATATTCTCTTTGTTTCAGTTTGTAATTCTCTTCACACCACAACTTTTTTTTGCAACTCTCTCTTTGTCCTACATGTCTGAATAATGAGAAAATCTGAATTTCTTTA
The DNA here is from genome assembly GCF_053919585.1 of Euprymna scolopes. Lineage (NCBI taxonomy): Eukaryota > Metazoa > Mollusca > Cephalopoda > Sepiida > Sepiolidae > Euprymna > Euprymna scolopes. Next base: position 105,656,244 of record NC_136490.1, read on the forward strand.
ACAAAAACATTAAAAAAACTTTTTTAGAATAATTTTTTTAAACTTCTTTGAGAATAGAACATCTTCACAATTTAATAAGGAACATATTTCATATAGGTTTCATAAAAAATTTCCAGTAGATAACGAAAAAAAATAGAGATGAAAATTTCAAAAGGAGTGTATAACTGGTTATGCTCAATAGTAGTCCTCGCTAGCAGAAGACTTTGTTATTGTTATTCTATTATTGTTATTATTGTTATTATTATTATTATTATTATTATTATTATTATTATTATTATTATTATTATTATTAATATTATTATTATTTCAAACATTTTGTGCCCTGCGCTTTCGCGCGAGGACTAATACGAATTCTCATTTTTTTTACAAAGGCATGAATGCATCGCTTCACATTAATGAGCATATCTTGATCAGCCAGTTAAAATAATTAGATATCTCTTCAGGTGATATAGCTATTTACACGGACTAATTTTTTTTTATAATCAATATCGCCTAAAGAAGTTTCTCGTTACTTCTTACTGAGTAACCGAAACATGCTGATAAATATATAGCGACATATTAATGCTTATGTAAAACCAATAATACGTATATCTTATCCGACTTTGTATTGAGCACTCTCGTATTAACCTCGTTAAAAATAATGTTTTGTTTCCTCTGGAGAATATTAACCATGAATTATATAAACATATAGATGGTATTATTATTATTATTATTATTATTATTATTATTATTATTATTATTATTATTATTATTATTATTATTAAGATATCAAGTGTATAGAGGTAGGCACATCAAGAAAGGTATATTTCCCGATAATGACTTAATTAAGTAGGATAACTGCACATTAACTTACACGTGATAAGAAAGTGTTATCCTCTTTTATTTTGGGATTGGATAGTACGCTATGAAAGTTAACTAAACACAATGGATTCTTTGTATCTACTTCCCAAAATTTACCTTACTTTCTATTGGTTTTCTTTCTCTGTCTACTCAATATGAACCTCCACTCTCTGTCTCGCTCTTTCGCTATATATATATATATATATATATATATATATATATATATATATATATATATATATGTGTGTGTGTGTGTGTGTGTGTATATCTATGTGTGTGTATATATATGTGTATATATATGTATATGTATATATACATATATATACATACATATATATATATACATATATATATGTGTGTATATATATGTATTTATATGTATATATATACATACATATATATACATATGTGTGTATATATATGTATATATATATATATATGTATATATACATACATATATATATACATACATATATATACATATGTGTGTATATATATGTATATGTATATATACATACATATATATACATATATATACATATGTGTGTATATAAATGTATATATATGTATATGTATATATATACATACATATGTATATATATACATGCATATATATACATATATATATATATATATATATATATATATATATATATATATATATATATATAGTCATCCGCATACACTACTGTTTTGCTGTTTCAGAGCTCATCAGTGCGGCTAGACAGGCAACTACCTCAAGACAGGATTGAAACCCGACAGCCTGTACGACAATCAAGGCTCCTAATCGTTACGCTATCGGCAGCTGCTGTACGAGTCCTGAGTTTAACGATGTTTTGACATCGTCCGAAATACCTAAGCTCGATGTGTTTACACAAAGAGCACCGCTTTATAGGCTGATGGTAATTCGTGTATCACTTCTCAATATGCTCAACTCAAGATGAGGAGTATTATAATCATCCAGATACAGTATAGTTTCACTGTTTTGCAGCCCATCAGACCGGCTGATATCCTTTATCGGCTTTATCCAGGACCGATGTACATTTGCAATAAATAAATATGGCGTATTAATTAATATATATATATATATATATATATATATATATATATATATATATATATATATATATATATATATATGATTAGTTTTTTTGGAAAAAGAATTCCAGCAGAGTTCTCAATTAAAAGAAAAATCCAAATTGTAAGAGCGTATTTATATTTTGTGTACAGAACGTTGTTAGTTGAGACAGATCATTGGTACCGTCGGTTTCAAGCCCGATAATAAGCCCCCTTTAAGGTATCCTTATCAAGCTCTCTTCAGCCAATATTCGTCTATCTTATCATATAAGATAGACGCATATTGGCTGAAGAGAGCTTGATAAGGATACCTTAAACGGGCCTTATTATCGGACTTAAACCGACGGTACCAATGATCTGTCTCAACTAACAACTTTCTGTACACAATATATATATATATATATATATATATATATATATATATATATATATATATATATATATATATATATTATAATTAATATGTCATATTTATTTATTGCAAAATGCACATAGGTCCTGGATATGACCTTAAACTATATCAGATGGTGAGGCCTCAGCTTGCGGGCTTTGGGGAGTGTGGAACAACCCTTTAATTACCATGGCTCCCAAGTCCCTGCGACCCGGACTGGTAGTATCTGTTAGGCTCCCAACTACAGGTTAAATAGAAACCGACTTAAAAAAAAAAACAAATATACTCTTTTAAAAAATTGTTCTTCAAAATCACTGGATTCGGCATTAAATAAGCTGAAAAGGGTTGATATGCCGTAAAATAAAACAACCAACCAAATGTACATCCGTGAGCTTGCGCGGCGTGGGTTGATTTCTATATTTTTTAAAACCTTAAAGAGTTCATCCTATTCTTTTGCCAGAGTTGCATCCCTTGTTATACCAAGCGATGCGTTCCCTCATCCATGACCGTTACAAAAACATGTAATCGACACACAGGCGCTCATTATCACAAAGGTAGAGTAAATATAAACACGTAATCTTATTTGATTTTCTATTTATAATTAATCTTAATTTACACAGTTACTTTAAGAAACGGTAAAAATTATATAATTACGGCCCCTACGCGCGCGTATTCGAATGTCGTTTTTGTTCATTGTTTCGCAAAAGACTTGATGTGCGTATAAGAACAATGTCGATCGATGACTGAACCGAATGCTTTTAACACAAAAAATGTTATTATTATTTTTTTTTTCATATTTAGTATTTGAAACGAATTTTGTGTTAATGAATCGATTCAAAACCTTTTTTTGCTGTGAAATAATTAAAAACAAATACATACATTAATCAAAGATCGAAATAGAATATGCATGTATTTAAAAAAAAAAATCCTGTTTAATATAATTGTATGTCTTTACGAATTAGGAAGCTTAGCCCAAGTATACGATAAAAAATTAACACGTATTTGTAGACAAAAATAATAATTTACTCTATTTATTTATTCACCAGAAAATATAAATATGGATAAAAATTTAAAAAAAGAAGAAAAATAGAACAACATGTGACGTCATGCATCCTTATCAATGCTTACTAACCTTTCTCTTCACTGAGTTTAAGTAAAAAGAAATGCCCTTTTTTTTTCGACGATTAAATAATTAATAATTTTTCATTCAAACTCTCACCTTGGGTGTCCAACTCCCAATACACGATTACCCATTACTGATGTCATCATAATATAGTGTTAATATAGTATCACTCGTCCAGTGTTATATTTTTCTCAGTGTTTGCTTTCTCTTTCGCCAGCTTTATTTCTGTACCCCCCGCCACCCTCTCAATCACGGTACGCGTACGCATGCAAATAATTCAATCAACTTTACCGACCCAACGCAGAAGTAAACTTTGAATGCATCGGCGTTTTTTATTCATGTATATTTTTTTAAGAAAATATGACTGAACCAAACTTTTAAGAAAATAAATTATTTGTTAGAAATGCTCATAAAATGTAAACCATAATTGTATTGCAACCAACTAATCATCTTCATTAGTGCAATTTATATTAACAATATCCGTAATCTGTATAAAAAATGCGACATTTTTCGTCCATTCGTTTTTTTTAAATTCATTAACGTAAATAGAGGTTCACTGTTCTATGAATTAAAAATATACATTATTAAAATAAAATTTTGTACATGTATATATGTATATATAGTGAGAGAATGAGAGAGAGAGAGAGAGAGAGACAGACAGACAGACAGACAGACAGAGAGAATAAAGTTCCAAATATAGATACGTCTACGACTAATTGCATAACACAGCATATATATGTTAGGAGTCTCGAACCCAACCCTTTATTATTATTACGGGGGTCTAGGACCACTCGGCCATATGTCACTAGCACTAGTGACATATGGCCGAGTGGTCCTAGACGTTGTATCAAAGTTTACAGTTACCCAAAGGTGCTGAGTTCAATCCTGAACGAAGGCAGTAAAAAGTAACATTCAAAACAGAGAATCAGCAACACTGTCCTAGAGCCTAGCTGGAGCCCGAACACGGTACCCCCGTAATAATAATAAAGGGTTGGGTTCGAGACTCCTAACAAACGGTTCCCCAGTTCGATACAAAACACCTGATGAAGGCCGGAGGGCAAATCGGCCGAAACGATGTGACGATAACAACCAAGATGAGGAAGTCAGTCCGACAATCTCAATCAATGAAAACACCTCATCTCAAAAATACAGCCAATTACCTCAGCACACTGTATATCAAATCTCGAGTCTGTAAACTTTAAACTGACAGAGTTATTGCGTAGGGAAATGTACACACACAGACACAGGCACACACTTTCACTTATATATATATATATATATATATATATATATATATATATATAAAATATATTTTAGTCATCGACATACATACCTGTTTCGTTGTTTCACAACTCATCAGTGCTGCTAGACTAACACCTCTCCCAAGCCGAGGATCGAACCTAGAACCGTCGTGATGACAGTCGGCAGTCCTACCCCCTGACTACGGAATCGGTGGCCGAAATTAAACTGTCCGAACGTCTATTTAAAATAAACATCCGTCCGCCACTCGTAGAGGGCTCAAACGTTTGTTTGTAAACAAACCGCGAGCTTCGCATTATTTCAGCTAAATTAAGTAGCGAGTAAGATAATTTACGAGAGTGCTCTACCGAAGAGGGGAGCTTTATAAAATATTACAAAAAAAAATGGATATATATATATATATATATATATATATCCATTTTTTTTGTAATATTATTTCCCTACTTTTCTTATAAATATGCAATATTTTAGCTCATAATATAAGAAATAAATTTGTGTTATTAAAAGAAAAAAAAAAAATTTCTTCGATGATTACCACAATTTAAAATTTTATGTATTAATAATAATAATAATAATAATAATAATAATAATAATAATAATAATAATAATAATAATATAGGCAAATGCTTGCTCATATCAATAATTCCATGAATTGTCTCGTATTTATTCATAATTCCTCTTCCAATATGTTGTGAGAACTCATGAGAACATACGCTTAGTGTTGGTCTTTCGTCTCTCCTACCAATTTATGTTATATGTTAATGTAAGTCTGTCAAACTTTCTCAAAAATATCATATATATATATATATATATATATATATATATATATATATATATATATATATATATATATATGTGTGTGGGGGGGTGCGTGTGTAATAACTCCGGTATTTATATCGAAGACATACAATAATAGTAAACTCACTGCATTTAACCATATAAAATCTCCATACAGCATTTACTCTGGATCGGCACAGTTTCTTTCGTGAAGCAGTTGAACGTACATACAGAAAAAGAGACATACTAATATTAAATAAATTAATAACATTATTTATTAATTTTAAAGACGATAGGACCCTTTGCAGCATCTTATTTTAAAATTTGTTGTCGAAATATGTCACTTCTTTAGCGCCTTTTACATTGATCGATGAACTGATATTTATTCCACTGAAAACTTATATTTAAGGATAGGTTATTTTACTAATCTAGAAAAAAACAAATGCTTTGAAAGAATTTATATTTTTGCTGGAGTTAACATGTAATATATATATATATATATATATATATATATATATATATATATATATATATGTATATATATATATATATAACAATGTAATAGGTTTATTCTATATATAATCTAAGAAAACAATATATTCGCGAAATACATTCTAACGGAGATTCATAATTTTGAGAGAAATACATTATTAAAATATATATACATAATATTATATTGGCGTGCCCGAACGAAATGATTCTGGCTGGTATGAATGCCCACCCCCTTCAGTTGTTTTATACTGATGCCAGGTTGGTATGCCTGTAACCGTGGGACTAGGTTTGTGCAATTCCATAGCTCAGGTATTCCTTATTCGAAACTGCTTAATGTCAATCGCAAGAAAACAATGATGACGGCAAATAATGCCGACCTAAGCGGAAGACACCTGAAACATTTGCTTTTATTAAATGCGCACCCATCTTAGTACTGCCCATGGCAGAACATTGATTAACTTATTTAAATAAAATAAAATAAAAAAAACTACTTCATCGATTTACGTGATTTTTGGAATATGACATTTTCATGCAGTGACAAGTACGTACATTATAAAGATTTTTTTTCAGATTTTTATAGTATAAAAGATCTGTTCAGGCCCATTTATAGACTTGCACCGGGGAAGATATTTTAGTTACTTGTAGAGAATTGTTACCAGAAATTTCAACAAAATGATTTCAGAAAATGTAATTAAAAAATTATGCAACACTTAAACCAAAAGACGTAGCCATCAAAAGTAAACTTTATATCAACATGTAAATTTCCATGAGAATAACTATAAGCATATATTTAATCTATAAAGAATATATTAAGGTTTATAAATGCAGGTATATGGTGATTTAACTGTTTCAATTTGGACATTTTATATTGAATATATTTTGAAGCTTACATTCCTTACATGGTATGAAGCATCTAGTCCTTCTCAGAAGTCAGAAATCCAGTATATCTGATAGTATCTTCAAAAGTTATTCTTGTGAGAACGATGCTATACAGGTAACAGATGTGCTATAACAATTGATTCAGTAGACCTCGTCGGAACAAAAATACGCTATGCAAAATTGTTACTAATTATATCCAAATTGCAAAAAGTGCTGGTCTATCTGTGACCTTTATTTATAGAAACATGTGTGCATAAAGAGAAAAATGCTACGTCTGAAATATATGCAAGCAAAATCTGTTGAATAATCAGCCTGTCGATAATTAATGAGATCATTTTACAGAATCGTTATAATACTCAAAAACTAGCATTGAAAAGAAAAAAAAAAGATATGTACAATTTTGAAATTAACTTTATGTACAAAATGAGAAGTTATACCAAAGGGAAAATCGTGTATTCTTTCCGATTTACATTCTGTAATTATTTTTTTTTTGTTTCATTAACTTTACAAGCCTAAAATTAGTTTATTTACTTAAAATGCATATAAAAATGAGAAAACAGAGAGCACACTCGATTTTAATAGAATTTCCAAATATATATGCATGTAAAATTATAGATCGGAGCAGGGTATAATTAAATATTACGAAAACTGAATCATGGAGTCCAGTTATAGAAAAACAAATAAAAATCTCACGATAAATACTGTTGAAATAATGCGAAGAATGGATAATTTTTAAATTAATAGGAACGATAAATATTTAAAAAAACGAATGTGTACAATAAATAATTATAAAAATGGAAACAATTAAAGTTAAAGACATAATTTATATTACTATAAAAATGAGAATGTGTATGACCGCTTGTCAACCCATCATTCAATAGATGTTTGATATACAGACTTGTAATTTTTTATATATATATATATATATATATATATATATATATATATATATATATATATATATATATATATATATATATATCATATTCAGGCTGCTAAGGAGTCAAAAATAGAAAACTTCTTACGTGGAGATCGTCAATTTTCTGTTTGTTAAATATTTTACGAATATTCATATGCATCATATAAGTAGTTTTGAAAACACTTTTAAACATCGTGTCAAGCCGGTCTTATATCGCTGTCTTTAGATTTTAGTTTCGATCACAGGGGAGTGTCTTTAAACTCCCAAGAAATGAAATGTTTAGTAAAAAAAAGAATACCCGCATTCACTTGTCTCAGTTTCTGTATGAAATAAAATATAATACTTTTACGACCGGACAACGCAGGGTATATCTTCTAGTCTAAATACAAAGTTACCAGTCATTAACATATCTTCTAAATATCAAAATAATAGTAAAACCTGTTGAGCGGTATAGTTTAGATGTATACTTTTCAATGATTGTAATTTTATCTTTTCAAATATTGGTATACGGAAAGACTTCTTGAAAATAATAATATACTTGAAATATTCTATTTGATAATATAATGTTTGCAGAATTCATTAAATTGAAATGATAAAACTAATATCTTTGGAACAATTACGGACGCGACTAAACGATTGCTAAGTTTATTTACTTTCGATAATAAAGACTAAAGATCTCTTCAAAATATGAGAATAATACCGTAAAAATGGTGTTTCTTATGAAAATCGTGGGGAGAATGTTCATTTGAAAATGATTAACTGTTTAGCAACTAAATAATAGATACTCTGACCTATACTTTATTTGTTTATACAGTTAAATGTAAAAAATAATTCAACATTGTTTGCTGTATTGTGAACAATAACATTAAAAGTTCATTATTAAATTACTTTAAAATAGGTATATTACTAAATTAAAACTAAAGTTATGCGTGAATTAATAATTACACGTGCTTAACAAATATAAAAATTCAAAGTATTATCGGGGAAAAATCGTTTTATATTGCATGTGTCCAGATGAAATATTTTAACATTTTTTTCCGCAATATAAAGCATTTTGGACCAGTTTTTGAGAATATCGCAATTATTCTCTTGAGAACTAGAACAGAAAATAAATGTACCTCGTCATAATCAGTTTTGTAGACTTCATATCCGACGTTAGCAGCCTACGGGAACTTTAGAGAAACAGTCTCATATTTAGAAAGCATGGCTTAACTGTAAATTTAACGCATCATATATATGTAATAAACCACGTCTAAATTAACGATTTATTTGCAAAAATAGATTATCTTTATTTTTCTTTGTGTACTAACGTCTCATCATTCATCAAGGCAAAAACGCTAAAAGAGTTTATGAGAGAGAATCATTATCAATTGAAGATTAAAGAACACAAGGGATATATAATAAGGACATCAGCTAAGGTGTATCCATTTGGGAAAGATTTTGCCAAGTATATGTTGATACCTAATTTGAATATTGCCATGTTATCTTTACTAGAGCCTCCGTCTCTGCGTATGAAAACATTTTTTTTTTAAGAAAACAATGTATGAGGAAAACCTCTATTAATCGAAATTTCGCCGCACACGATTAATACGGAGAAAGAAACGAAATGTCTTTATCAGTAGCAGGTTATTGTCACCCTGTGAATGACTAAGAAATGGCGCCATATCCTATAGAAATATCAATATATAAGATGGAAAGAAGAGGCGACTGACAACAGCGGAAATATATTGTTGGAAAAAAGAATAGATTTTCTCCTACTAGATATAGAAGTGTATGTTATACTCTGTCGAGACAGAAAGGAAAGTTTAATGTTTCCCTGTATGTGGTTGTAGTACTTCATCTCAGTTGACATCCGTCTCATTTATAAGTGAAAGACTGATTCTGAAATCAGGTATTTTACAGAGCGGTTGAATACTATAACAATATTTCGTTGAATATTATGGCAATCTTCTTCAGAACTTTAAGCCAGATATGGTGTCTTTGGTGTAAGGTTCGGGGCGAAATTGGTCATAACGCATTTTCCAGCAATATATTTTTCTGCTGGAGGAAACACTTGTGTTTAAGCTAATAAAATTAAAATATTGGCTTTAGAAGTGTAAAATAAACAAGACGGCATTTTTCACTCGTTTCATTCATCTCTACTCCACAATACTGTGCCATAATCCTGAGATATCATTCAGCGTAAATTGACACAAGCGTATATTTGACCAAATGGTCTCGGGGTTTGATTTAGCAAATAATTATTTAAGTGCATAATTTTTTTTCGCGAGATTATATGTTTGATTGACAATCGTGTATATACCATGAGCCAGACCTCCACCCATCAACGACTACTTTTCCTGGTATTATCAGAGTGAATGGATTCGATGATATCGAGAAGATTACAAGATAACATATATTTAGCAAGAAATATCTTTTGAACCAATTCTTATTGATATGTAAAATGCTATTGTTCTGGAAACAAAGCCGCCGTCAGGTGATCAGTGACTCTATGTGATATTGGAGTCAGATGTTATTTTTTATTGTACATAGCAGTGATATTTCTATTTCAGTTGAGCCTAATTTTTTTATTCAAATTCCAGGAGAGAAAACAAAACAGGCCATTTTACCTTGTCTGCATTCGACCTATTCAGTACTGATACACTATTCTCGCATTGATTGCCCTCTTAAACTTAGGAGAATGAGTGATATTTACCGACGGTATGATGAGCACCGTGAAAATTTCACTGGCTACATCTGTTAAATTTGATGTAAAAAGCGCCATAAAACAGTTATTGAACCTACGCCCTTCTCATTCAATTCCTCAGTAGACGGAGTATAACATTAGCCCAGATTAGATGACCACCTCTTCAACATAACCCGCCTTCGGTCTGGGACCAAAATCAAACAAGTTACCACCAACTATCTACTGTTTGCATTTGATGTGGCTTTAGTATCTCGCTTTGTAGAAGGATTTCAAAGACTCATAAACAGGTTTTCTTACGCTTGCAAAAAAATTCAGCTTCACTATTAGGCTGAAGATTACCCAGGTCTCTAGTTATTCAACCATATCACCTAGCATCAATATAAATGGAAAGTGCTTAAATATAGTCCATCAATTCCAATAGCTCGAATCTAAAGCTTCAGACAACCAATTTCTCAATGTAGAACGGAAGAAGCCCATCTGAAAAGCACTTGCCACTTTTAGACAATTTAAAGATTCAGTTGTGGAAAAATAATAATTTCCACAAAATTTAATGTTTACGTGGTATGTGTCATCAGCACTCTTCTGAACAAGAGCGAAGCTTAGACAACCTACAGCCAGCAGAAATTGAAACTGACCACATTTTACATACGCAATCTGCGGAAAATTCTTGGAATTGCTTTAGAAAGACAAAATTACGCACAATGCAATGCTAAAAAAAAGCTGGTCTCCCCACAATGTTCACCTTCCTTCAACAAAGACCCCTACGCTGCATAGGTCATGTACACCACAGAGGCAATAAGCGAATACCAAAAGACATTAAACCTACTACTGGCAAAAAGAAAATTTGCCGTTTTCACTTTCGCTATGTCGGCGTGAGCAAGCGCAACATGAATAAGTGATATTGACTTTTACAGCTGAGATTCCAAAGTAAAGTCCATATAATCCGAAGACAAACGGTAATCTTATTCCTAACCATTGGGAAAATGTCCATCGCAGAACATGCAAAGACCAAAAGATTATTCAGGATAGCCAGTCAACAAAATTCAGCAACCCACTAACTCGACGCTGCGACCTTTACCTGCGATGGAGATCGGAGATAGGTGTATTCAGCCTCAGAAGACAGGTTTCAACTACGACCTCTACAGAAGCCACACTACAGTTTTCTAGACTTATGAATGCTAATATTAGTATTTCAGCAAACACCCAGAATAATAACGCATTTCTAATATAATTAATTCTTATACGGTTATAGCATAATATTTATGTCTCGTAAATGGTATCATACTTACTTCACATACATGCATATATAACCGCAGGACACCCGGCGTTGCCCTATCGTACAATACCCTTAAACATTATATTTTAATTTATGTAAAATGCGTAGGTATTATTATAGAAGAAATCATTTATTGATTATTATATATTCCGAGGAATAAGTTGGATGGTGAAAACATTCGCAAAAAAAAAAAAAAATAATATATATATATATATATATATATATATATATATATATATATATATATATATATATAATCAATAAATGAAGTAGTCATAGTCAAATACTCTACCATTAAGATATATTTTCAGTTTACAGTAGTTCCGTGCTTTAAGAACACATGTTTTGCTTAGAATTGTATATCCCTTGCTCGGTACAACACAACTTACTCCACTGTAAATATCATTTTTTTTACCTATAAGAAAAAAAATCTATTTTAAAACAGCTTTTGCAATTTTCGATACATATCTCGTGAATTTTTATACAAAACATATTTGAGCAGACTACTAGACATATAAATTAGCTTTATGTGAAATTTGTAAAAGATAGACTCACCCGTTTCGGAACCTATGAGGAAAGAACTGCCACACACACACAAAGTGACTGAAGAGTGACTATTCGGAATATTTTTGAATAACATCATGTTTGAAATTCTCCCAATAGTAACGAAAAAAAATTAAGGAATATAGTATAAACAATGTGCTTCTATCATGTTTTAGTTTTATTGTCTTGATTTTGTGAAAATCTAATATATAAAAAACTAAATGTCTTTCTGTCTGTATCCATATTTTGAAACTGTATTTCTACTGAATAAAGAAATCGCAGAACGATGCTAAGGGGTCTCAAATGATTAGCTTTTTATGGACTGTACTTTTAAGGGTTTTTAGCCGGGTAATATCGTTTTTAAGGGACGAAAAGAGTTTAAATTGAAACCTCGTTATAAGTTTTGTACATTCATCATAGTTTATTTTTAATTTTTAATCCAATCATATGCGTGTTACGTTGGTACAGTAGTAACGCCAGCAGCTATGAATGCTATAGTTTTCTTTCGGTTTCGATTCTAGCTGATGGCACATTTTTTTTCTTTTGAAATGACAACTCCATTATAATATATACACAATCTTTACAAATTAATATATCATATTTAAGCGTATCTTATGTTTATCTTCCGCCCTGTCTCCATTGGCATCTTACAACCACTTTGTTGTCCCAGTAAAGATTTAAAAAAAATGTAATAAGTCCTCAGACGTACCTCTCAATTGTACAGTATTTTGATACTCGATGGCTGACTAGGATAGTTTCCGTACATTTATATCATATCTACCTCTGCGTTCCATATTTAAAACGAATGTGTCCTCTATAGTATCAGCCGTGACAAAATGATTAACTGTATGAATAGACCGCAACATACACTCCAAAAGTCGTAAGTATGCCCCCTATTTAAAAATTCAGGAGGTCGGGCATCTCCCTCACAGTACAGACCAATAATATCCTGTGTGTCATGAGTAAGTTGCTGTAATCCGTGTTTAGTAAAGAAATACTCAACCACCTCAGCAAAATAACATCCTTAGTGACATGCAATATCGTTTCCGTTCTACTAGATTTATAGCAGATATGCTAACGGTTATATCTCATAGGATTAGTGAATATCCCGACGAATGCTTCTTTTCCAGGGCCAGTGCTATAGATATATAAAGAGGCTTTGATATGTTATGGAATTATCATCCACTCCTCAAGATCTCTAGCTACGATATAACTGTAAATATCTTCTGAATTAATAAATTATTTACCTCTGATAGGTTCATAGAATTGGCGCTTGATAGACAAAAATCAGAAGCACACGGTATTAAGACTTGAGTGCCTTGTGAGTACATCCTGGGCCAGCTCTTTTCATGATTTACGGAAATGATCTCCCAAATCACATCCTAAGATCATTCGTAGACATTTATACTTGCAACACTAGCATTTTTGGAAACATTTCAAAGGCCGTAAATGACCAAGTTCTCTTTGATCATCTTGCAAATGAAAAAATGTAGCTGGTTAATTTTAATGCATCTATAACAAATTTTCTATCGTTACGCCGTCAACGCTCTGCTTCCCGTCTGGCATCAATTGATATAAATGACTCTCGTCTTGATAACTTTCCATGTTTTGACGAGCTTCTGGGTTTGACATTTCTCCTGTTCAAGAATGGAACACTTACATCTAATCTGTTCCCAAAGTCACTGGGAAAATGGTGGGATCATTCTACCGATCAAGTAAATATCTCATTTTTTTTTCAATTCTCAACATGTAGAAGAGCCATGTACGTTCAAGATATTCTGCTTTAGTAGAGTTTAGAATATACTTTGTAGCCTAGCGGTGGTTACCCTTTTCTTTTCTCTACAGCTTATTTTCTAAAGAGGAGATGTTGCTAGCCTGTCTTTACTTTATAGTTATTTTCATGGAAAGTGCTATTTTGAGCTTTACTCAATGGCTACCACTTGCATAACTGTCAGGAAAAAGACTCTTTCAGCTCTAACCGTTATCAACAATTCCCTCTAATCTTCATCTAATCCCTGCGTATCACTTTATTGCAGGTCAATATTTTTTTTTTTAATTTTGAAATTGCGATGAAACGCAGATACATTAAATTTGGTACACTGGAAGAGCATAACAAGGTGCCTTTTTTTACTGATTTTTGTCGAATTTGATAAAATATTTTGAGGATTATGCGACCATTTTCTAATTTCTGGTAATTTTAAGTTATTTCAGATCTCCCCAAATTCATAGAAAGGTCGATTGACAGCTAGTGAAAAGGGGCGTGTTGTCTCAGGCCTTCCAGAAAGTGTATCTCGTATATCTGGCCAAGGAGCTTGGAAGAGATCGGAGAACATTGTCTTCATTCGTTAAAATTCCAAACATCAAACTAAGGAAGAACAAAAACACAAGTAAATCAGTTTCTGCTCGTGGTGTTAGAAGCAGTAAGCCCATAGCAACGACTGGTTTAAACCAAACTCATAAGGAAAACACATTTGGCCTGGGTTCAGAAATACACGAAAACCAGCTTTGAAAATGTTCCTTTCTCTCCGATGAGGCCAGAACAACCCTTGGTGTATCAGATGGGTGAGCCAAAGTTTGGAGTCTTCTTGGATTCCATGCATCTCATCAATTCCGTCGTAAACAGGGAGGGGGTGCCATGTTTTGGCCTGGAATAATCTGCTGGCATAAGGGGTGTTCAATTTTTGTCGAAGGATGAAATTTATAGGAAGATTTTGGAAGTTTCCTTAAGCATCACATGATCTCAAGTCCGTTTACTGACATCATCAGTCGAAAAAGAGACTATGCAAAGTGATTTTGAAGCATTGGAAGTATGTTGATAAACAGATATTTCCTTAAAAAAATAATGTGAAATTCGTTCTTGTTTTTGGTTTATATTGTTACTGGATATGTTCTTTATTTCATGAAAATAGAAAAAAAATGAAGTTAGAATGTTCTTTTATATACGCCAATAAAGAGATGCACAATTACAATTACCAGAAAGTAGAAAACTTAGCATAACTTTCAAAATATTTGTTTGAATTCCACAAAAATCAGGAAAATAAAGCACCTTGTCATGCTCTTCCAGCGTACCAAATTTCACTTCTTTGCATTTCATAGCAATTTCAAAAGGATAAATTATTGGCATGCAATAAAGAGATACACGGGGTTTATGCCTAATCCTAAACGTAGATTTCCTGAATAAAGCTTTTTTTTAGAACTGCACCCTGGGGGAATTATCTTCCGTTTCTCTGCTTTCCAACTGACTGCAATATAATCATCTTCAACTTCAATGTTAACAAATTCTTGATGAGCCGTCTCCTTATTAATCCAATTTACCAAATTTCCATTACTAACTCTTACTGCGATATTGTATCATTGACTACGGTGCCTTAATTAACCCTCATCCTTGCGTGGTTTTCGTGTCTTGATATGTGGTGATGCTTTGTAAAAAATATCCGTAGACAACTTTTTACGAAGAAGGGATCGTCTGCATTTGAAAGGAAGAAAGAGCAGACTGATTTTGTTAACTGTTTATACGGCAACAGATAGTAAATGTACCGAAAATCCATACAATAGGCCAATATTTATCCGAGATGGGAGTAATGTCTTAGAAGTAGTCAGTTGAAGAAAGAGAAATACTATATTTCTATTCTAGCTTGAATATGGGTCTTTATATATATATTTTTTTATAAACTTATAGAGAGGCCCAAAGAAATGCTTTCTATTTTGTATTCGACCCGAATCGACCAAAGGGGATTGCAAATGGCATCGCTATTAACATTGAAATTAGGAATTTATGACTTAAGAATTTCACCTCTTTGTTGCAGATATTGGCAATGTTGAACTTTAAGTAAAGAGCCTATGTTATGTACATCTGTCTGAAGCAGATATTCGTGATTAAATCCTTCCACACAGGAAAGTTTTAATCGGTCAATATTAACCGCCGGCTATTGATTGTTTATGGAGACGGGGCAGTTGATCTCAGCAGATTTAAAAGATGGTTTCCTCGATTTTAAGTGGCGACACATATATTTACGACAAGGATATAAAATATGACTGGCAAAAGTGTATTTAGAATGGTGATATCTTGATCTTAGACGTTTTAGTATTTTTTTTACTTAAAAAATAGGAAGCTTAACATTTGAGACGGCCTTTGTATGTTTTTCTAGTTTTCAAAGATAAAGCTTTTCCCCTCTCTCCTCTGTCTACGCCGATGTTTTCTTTTTTACCTTTTTCATATCATTAAAATAGAATGTGATCTGAGGACGATTTTAACGCATCATTACCTACTCTTAATCTCTTCAACATTCTATTCTATAAGATTCTAGATAATACGTAACCTTATATAGATGCATATTTTTTGGTTATATTAACTGTACCTTCACACACATGCCCACCTGAATAGATTAGGTAGAATAAAAGTGATAAGAAGAATGTTGTTTGTATCTGAATGTTAATACAAAAGTAAATGCTAATATAAACTAATGCGGAAGTAAATAAAAATACTGAAGTAGGTGGCAATATATGAATGACTAATTCAATGTGTTTTATGTAGAAAGTAACGCCATGAAGAATTAAACGATCAAAAGTGTTGGGATAGACAATTCGGAATACTTATTTTCGTTTCAAGTAATATTAGAAAAGAGTGTGTAGCGGATCATCTGATTTCCACTGGAAAAGATATGTTATTGTGATCAAATAAGGAAGACGAAACGAAAAGAACGATGCGATAAAAACACGTAAAAATGATTTCGACCACTACAACGAGATGGATTCGAAAGGAGGCTTCTCAATATAGGAATCTGAGGGTTCGAAGTTAGAGAGTTGATAAGGATCAGATATTCAGAGCAGATTACACGCTGTGATAGTCAGTTGGAGAGAAGAGACCCTTATAAGCGAAGGGAGGAAAATAGACGATGTAACTCAAAGTTTGAATTCGCCGATCGGTCGATTGAAGAATAAAGAAACCAACTATGTTTGTAACTGTTTGCCTCGTGACGTCATTCCTTAAAACAGAAAATGTATATGTGTTTTATTATCATCTTTTAACGAACTTTGTACAATCTTTACAAGTTATGTGCCTCCTCCATCATAAGTAAAGTATGCCCCTCTGTATGCGTTAAGAACTGTTGCATCATATCTCCCAGCCGTATAAATATGCGTTAACAATAATTATTTTAGTCTGTATAAATGTCTCTCTCATTATCGTCGTTATTCGTATATTATGATCCCTGTATTACATGTACCCCGTAATATATGTCTCCAAAATGTACCCCTATGCAACAATCCGTTTCCCGTGACTCACCCTATATTTAAGTCGGATTCTATTTTTTCTTTGTGACTTTATATGATAGACACTTTCGAATAATAGTGTTCAAGTTTTCTTTAAAAAAACACATCTTTTTCATCCTCTTTGAAGATCAACATTAATTTTTTTAACACTTGGCAAATAATACTGTGGCGTTAATCTTTTTAATGTAAACTCATTTCAAATACGCTGATGACAACTGTAATATATTTACTGATATGTAAGCACGGCACAATCCATGATACTTTACTCTCGAAAATGAGATTTGCTGAATCCGCTTCTATTTCTAAAGTGGTGTGTGCCTCGCAAATAGCAATTACCTTTCAGGATGAGGAAGCTGCCAATCAAATCGTCTTCTATTTCGTTTCTCTCCTTTTCTTTTCTTTATAACATTAGTAAATACGCGATTTACTTCCTCCCCTTGATCTCTCATGGTCGCAATATCGATTATTGCTATACCTTTTTGCGTTGACCTACTTCAAGGAGGTCATTGCTTTGTCGGTTTTTATTTGCTTATCTCTTTGTTCGTTAGATGACTTATGAATAACAAACCAGTCAACCGATGTTCACAAAATTTAGTGAAAAGGTGAGAGCTGGTTCATACACATACAGATACGTGCGCACAAAATCAGACAGACAAATATATATATATATATATATATATATATATATATATATATATATATATATATATATATATATATATGAACACTACAGCGGGATGATATACATATATATATATATATATATATATATATATATATATACACGTTTAAATATATATATATACATATATATATATATATATATATATATATATACAAATAAATACACACCCCCACACACCCACCCACACACACACCCACACGCATGTATATATATATATATATATATATATATATATATATATATATATATATATATATATATAAATTACAATAAGTTTACCAAGGTAATCAAAATAGTAAACTTAAAATATATTATAAATATTAAAGAGTTAATATTTACAAGTAAAGTAAGCTCAACCAGTTCTTTTACCTCATACTCCCCTTACCTCACCCTTTTTTTAACCAAGTAAGATCTGTGACTTACTTGTAGTTTCACTAAATACTTTTACATGCAAAATCCGATCCCGCATTTTGCTAATTCCTGCCTTCTGATGAGAAGGAGAGTATTTCTCCGAAACTCCGCGGATTAAGGACTATCCCCTCATCTTGTGTTTCCTTTTTAAATTTAAATATGTTTTTAACTCTTTTTCAAGATATCTTTTAACATGTTTTATTAATCATTAGTTCATATATATATATATATATATATATATATATATATATATATATATATATATATATATATATATATATATATACATATATATACTAAAGCAGGGGGAATCCATATTTGTTTCCTAAAATCGTTTCCTGTAACTTTATAAAACAAAATATTAAATTATTAAGCGATTCACTCATGTTTGAAACTATACCATTAACCTTAATATCGATTGGAATCTTTCTCATTGTATGCTTATTGACACACTCTTTTATTTTTAACTGGCACCTCCATTGCAGTTTTTGCCTTCTCTATCTAATGTGTAAAATATTTTTTTATAATGAGTTAAATTAATTTAATCAATGATAAAGCAACTGGTGTGTTGTATTTTTATCAAGAAATAGTATGTCACAACATTTATTAAGACGTTTTAAGTCTGTTATATAGGAAGACGATAAAACGTGACTTATGTTATATATTGGGTGAGATATTAAACCAGTTATCTTGTATTGAGATGAGGGGGATATCGTTCTTATAACATCTGTTATAAACATATGAACTGTATGTATTGTTTGTTTAGCCAGGGATACGATATTGACGTATAAAGCAAGTCATGTTGTATCAGAGAGTTATCACATTACAGTTCATATTGCATAAGGTATCATTTTTTATTAGGAGAATAATATGTTTCATTCCTATTTTCTTAAAGACTTATTTTATATTCACCGCTGGGCTCAGTGAAGAGCCATGAATTGTGCAAATGAAAATGGGGTCAATTGACAAAAACGTATATTTATTTAATTAAATATTCAATAGAGAAAAGATGCATATATATATATATATATATATATATATATATGCATCTTTTTCTCTATTGAATATTTAAGATATATATATATATGTATATATATATATATATATATATATATATATATATATATATATATAGGCAACATTTTCTCTATGGTATATTTTATTACATAAATATACGTTTTTGTCAATTGATCCCATTTTCATTGTTTTCCAACTTCCGAACAGTCTACACTACACGCCATATATATTTTATAACTTAATAACTAGCTCTACCTACGTATTGAGCACTGTTGAAGTAAATGTTTAAAGTTCACGCATAAATTTATACTATCGAATATTAATTTTATGTGAGTAAATGAAGTAATTATATATATATATATATATATATATATATATATATATATATATATATATATGTATATAAAATAAATATGTATTACATACATTTGAAGCCAAAACAACGTATTATTACAAAAAAACATATATTTATTTTTTTGGAAATTTATATTGAAATTTATAAATATATTTCGAAAATACACGTCATTATCAGTATGTCTTTCTTTCTTTCTTTGTTTGCCATCTTCTTGGAGCATAGAATCAGTAGAAGTCCGTTTGTTGTTTTTACGATAGTCTTGTCAATGTTCGGACTGGTGTGTTGATAAAGCAGCATTCACGGTAGGTTTGTGTTTGAAATTATGCATTGTTTTCGCTTCAAACGTATCTAATACGTATTTATTTCATTCAAGTTCAACCAGCGCTTCTACCACGGAGCACGAACTCTAATATATATATATATATATATATATATATATATATATATATAGAGAGAGAGAGAGAGAGAGAGAGAGAGAGAGAATACATGACAAAGAGTTATATCTTAAGATTCATGATGCTCATCATCTTATAATATATTCCTTTAATTCAGTTGACCTATACGATTCTTTACAATTTCTCTCTCGCCTTCCGCTTACGTCCCCTCTCTTTCTCTTATCTGGGACTGGCTTTACCGTGCACTCATTGTAATGTCAGTGTATGCACCTATTCATACAGTAGTCAGTATACCACCATGTATTTCCTGAAGAATTACGAGATTACCTTAAATTTTTTTTAAAAATAACTAACGTCGAAATAAGTGTGTTTCTGCATGATTTTAATGCATGCGTTGTAAATGGCCATGCCACCTGGAACGTAAGGCCTAGGTAGCGGTAATTATAATGGTATTCCTCTCGTTAAGTTGTGCACAAAGGCTGTTTACAAGTCAACGTGGATACAACTTAAGTCCAATTATGGACAATTCTGGATTATGTCATTACATGGTGATGTGGTCTTCAACATATGTCTACAGTTAGAGTTATGCAAGTTGATGAGTATGATACTGACTATAGACGTTCGTGTGAAGATTAAGGTGCGATCATGAAAGGAATTCAGGCTCTAAAGTGTTCAAGTGTCAAAACGTGTAGACGTCTCCAAGCTGAAAAATCTGGCGAAGCATGAGAATCTTAAGATATTTATACAATAGCAGCATATTTGACAGAACATAGAACCAGTATGAATCAAACGTATACAGCATTTAAATGAAATGTCTGGGCCTTAATGTACCGCAGAGACTGATATGATGAAAATGATATTGCTAACTCTTAATATTTATCGAAGTGGAGAGATTTCATGATGCACGTGTTAGTTTTTCTGACTCATCCACATGAGGAAGAGAGAACGCTTTCAGGGACGCAAGATGAAAACTGCAGTACCAGCTTCATCAGTTTGATAAACAAATGACGTTGATCGTAAAGATGCAAAAAAACAAATCTATGACTTAATCTAACAAGTATATGACCACAATCTTGATTTATATTCCCTTTGAAATCTAAAGATTGTTCTGTGCGATCAAGTATATAGGCAGGATTATGGCGTAATGGAAGAAAAACTTTACAAATCTCTTTGATAATCCATCTGTTATAGATGAAGCAATGATTTTAAATAAAATTTTAAACAAATTATACTTGAGGAAATGATGATAGGCCTCACCATGATAAGATAAAATGTATCATCACGAACATAAATACTGGAAAAAGCACCAATATTTGATTGGATATAAATAGAGTCGTTGCTCTTTTTTGGTGAAAACATTTCTAGAGCGGTATGGCACAGTAGTGTTGTCGTTCAAGATTGGGAAGATGCAATAAGGCCACCACTTTAAAAAGGAAAAAAACAAAAAGCTGAATTTGATGACGGCTTGAAGTAGTGGGTAAGTGTTGTAAAAGTGCTTATGTTTATTTGCATAATGAAGTCAATCCATTAGCGCAATCATTGGTGAAACCCAGTCTTGATTACGAAATCGTCGTAGGACAGTTGACATAATTTTTTATGCACATAAATTGATGAAAAAATGCAAGGAGCATCAATATCCATTTACAAAGTTTTTTTCTGAACCTAAAGAAACTTTCGACAGAATCAACCGTGATTCACTCTGGATTATTCTTGGAAAACCAGGATGTCCCAATCAGTTTGTGATCCTGGACATGACCTTAAACAATATACGATGGTGAGGTCCCAACTTGCGGGCTTTGGGGAGTGTGCAGCTACCCTTTAATTGCCATAGCTCCAAGGTTCACTCTGACCCGAAGTGGTAGTACAGGTTAGGGTCCCAACAATGGGTTAAATAGACACCGACTTGAAAAAAAAATATTCTATTTAAAAAAATGTCTTCAAAAATAACTGGATTCGGCATTAAATAACCTAAAAAAGGATTGATATGTGATAAAACAACCAACCGACAGACCAGCCTAATCGGTTTGCGGAAATGTTAAAGAAATTTGCATCAAAACCTGAACGTCCAAATGAACATTTATGGTGTATTGTCAGAACAAATATCAATAGACAAGCGAGTCAAACAAGGTGACATATAATCACCAATGTTTAAAAAATATGTTGCCACAATGCTCGTTTATGCTTTTAAAGATGTTGATGTGGCTTTGCGTTTTCGCACTTCTAACGGGCTGTTCAATATTCGAAATGTTAGTAAAAATTAAAAACCTTCAACGCTATTCTTCATGATTTGTTGTATGCAGATGACACAGATCTTGTTGCACACACAGTGGACGTCATCCAGTTAACAATGAATTAATCCTTAAATGGGTGCAGAGCTTTCGATCTGAACATTAGCCAGACAAAACACCTTTGCTGTTTATTTACCTCCAAATTGTATGGCATGTGTGGAAGCAGCAATTCTAATTGACGGGATGATGTTGAAAAGTACGAATACGATTAACTGTCTTGATAGGTCGTGGGGTAGAGATAGAAAATTAGATGATGAAATAAATCACAGGAACTCTCGTTCTGGTTTTGGTAAGCTTGAAAAATATGTCTGCTCAGATAGAGAACTCAATGTGAAGACAAAAAACATTGTGTATGAATTATGTTTCTTGCTTTGTCTACCGTATGTATAATAACCATTGACTACATATCGAAGTCTTCTTAAACTCTAGAAAAGTTTTATCTAAAGGGCACTCGTAATGCATCTGAATATCAGTTGAAATTCATCTTCTCAAAATACCGCTGCCCTTGAAAAATCCAACAACTGTAGCATAGAAGTATAAATCGTCAAATATCAAAGGCTTTGGAGTGGACACTTAGTAAGGATGAAACATGAAAGGACACAAAAAAAGACCGTAGTTTAAACCTACAAAAAGATTTGAGGATGTATCGAAGAATATTAAGCTGATGGAAATTGAAGTGAATAATCGAGATGTTCAAACTGTGAATCAAAATAATTGGAGAAAAGTAAGGATGCAGATAGTTTCGTATGAAGCGTATTTAACATGCAGTATTCAAATGTGGTCGTAGAAAGCTAGATGAATCCCTAGTTCCACTTGCAGCAAGAATTGAAACGCACGTTTCTTCTGTGTAATGCGGTATTTGCGTACCATGTGATGTAACACAATATTAGACCAGACCAAAATTTTATAAAGATGTGTTCCCACCCAGACCACCCAAAGATCTGTAAATCAGTAAGCAATTTGAAAAAAAAACAAAAAACATTCAAAGGTTCATAAAGAACAGTTGAAAGAATCATACACCGCCCACTATGACTACGAAATTCCTACACGTACGTACCTAGAAAACGGGTTTATTATGCCTGACAAAATGATATGGTATAAGAGGGATAAAGTGACAACCCGAGTTGACGGAAGCGTCCCTAATGATGCTAGCCTAAACAGAGCTGAGAGGGAGAGAAAAACAACAACAAAATAAACAAGGACTTATGTAAGGCATGAAAAGAAACAGGAATCTTTAGAAGATATCCATAATCCCAGTTATTATAAGAGCAACCGGGCTAATGAAAAAGAATTTCAAAAATTATCTTACGAATATACCCGGTGAACAATGTGCAAGAGAATTACAAAAAATTGCTCTTAAAGGGACGGTTAGAATATTTAAAATATCTCTCGGTTGGAGTAACGAAACTAATGGGAGAATGTTTGTCATCCGGTAGAATGCCCCATCACGTTGTTTTGCTCTAAACAACGTGATCAGGAAATTAAAATAAAAGAGAGAAAGTCTCTCTATTGGCACCACCAAATACTGACAAGCTCGACTGCCATTTCTCTGAATGATTATGTAAAACTAAAGCTGAACTGAGAAGATATCCACGTGCGCATGAACGCTCGATATCAAACGAAATAAATGGAAACCATCTGTTGAGAATTGGCAATCATCATACATGCATGCATGCATGCATGTATGTATGTATGTATGTATGTATATGTGTGTGTACGTATGTATGTATTTATGTGTGTGTACGTATGTATGTACATATACATTGGGGTGAGGGTAAATTCTACCGTGCCTATAAATTGAATTATACATTTTCACTCTCTTTCATATTTCGTTGTTTCCGCCTCTCTCTCTCTCTCTCTCTCTCTCTCTCTCTCTCCAACTCTCCCGGTCTTTCTCTCTCAATCTTTTTACCCTCTCTCGTACTCCCTCTCCCTCCCACTGATAAGAAGTTGCATTATTTTCTTTTCTCTAATAATGCATTTTCTTTTTAATATAATTATATTAAGCTCACATTTATTCTCTCTCAAAAATAAACTTGTGTAGTTTCTCTTATATAATTGTTCATAATCTTTCTTTCCCTTTTCCTTTTCTAGCAGATTTTCCCTCAATCACCAATCCCTGCTGTGCTCCCTTTCTCTCTCTACCACTTTTTGTCGTTTCACACCTGTCTCTTTCCTTTTAAACATAACCAGCCTC
This sequence comes from Euprymna scolopes, assembly GCF_053919585.1. NCBI lineage: Eukaryota > Metazoa > Mollusca > Cephalopoda > Sepiida > Sepiolidae > Euprymna > Euprymna scolopes. The sequence goes on from NC_136490.1 coordinate 105,681,126, forward strand.
TATAACCTTCACCTTTCATTCTCATATCATGTGTTACAGCGTTTAATTTTATTTGCGAGAAACTAAACAAAGCAACATAAAAAAAATTAACGACTACCGAAAATTTTATGATGCAGTAAACAGTTAAAAATAGTTAAAAAGTAGTAAAATAAGAAAAAAAAAGCAAGGTAACGAGTCGACTAAAAAGCATTCAAATCGACGTAACTAGATTAAGAAACAAATATTATATAGCTATTTACACTGTAACTATATTTCCGGTCGGATTTTAGATTCGAAGATTGATAGATACAGACAACCGTATTTATATGCTTTATAAAATATATTAAACATAATAGACGATTGGGGCTTTTTGTATCAAAATTTGCGCATATTTTCTCGTTTAGTTGCTTCTTTCATTTAATTGTTTTTCTCTTTTTGTACATTCTCTGCTTTTTAGTTATTGTCGTCATTATCTTTCTGTCATTTGCTTACATCACATCTACCATCTTTACCTTCAATTCACCACCATTATTCGTCTCTGCCTATTTTATATTTGATTAGCTTACAATAACAAGATTGCTCACTTTAGAAAATAATAAAACATTTTTTTTCATATATATAAAGAAATTAATCAATTATGATTATTATCCTAAAGATCATCCACATGTTTGGTCCAGGAAGAGCTTCGTTGATTTCTGAAATGTATTTCATATGAAATGAAAATAATATATATATATATATATATATATATATATATATATGTATTCACATGTATATATCTTAATATATATGTATATATGTGCATATATGTGTGTATATGCATTAGATTATGCATATATATGTGTGTGTTTGTGTGTGTTTTTATTTTCACTAATACATTTATGTCAGTTTCAGTTGTGAGCATGTAGATGTGAAATAGATGACATAATTGCCTTTCTTATTGGTTTTGATTTTATTTTCATTGGAATTGTAATCGATTAGCTTGAACCATGCTATTACAGCGCATTCTATTATGTTATTAAAGTATATTCACCGATATATATTTATAATTCAATATCGTGTTCTGCACGTGTTCATTGATACAGAAAAAAAGCTCCTACTTCTTATAAAAGAAACACCTTAGCCCCTAATTAAAAAAAAGCTATAGCTCAAGGTTGCTGGTAGAACTGACGTCACTGATTTACGCATAATTCATTTATTTCCTATTTAAAATCTGAACATTTTACTCTTTCAAACTTCAGTATATAATATTATGTAAAATTGTATGTCTTTGTTATTATTTAATTTCAATATAAGATTAAAGGACATTTGAAGATGCATACACCTACCATACACACACAGACACACAGACACGCACACCCACACCCACACACACACACATATATATATATATGGATATATATATATACATATGTGTGTGTGTGTGTGTGTGGGTGTGGGTGTGGGTGTGCGTGTATGTGTGGCTGTGTGTGTATGGTAGGTGTATGCATCTTCATATATATATATATATATATATATATACACACACAGACACACAGACACGCACACCCACACCCACACCCACACACACACACACACACATATATATATATATATATATATATATATATATATATATATATATATGTGTGTGTGTGTGTGGGTGTGTGTGTGTGTGTGTGTGTGGATGTTGGTGTGCGTGTCTGTGTGGCTGTGTGTGTATATATATATATATATATATATATATATATATATATATATATATATATATATATATATATATATATATGAGAAAACGGGTTTGGATGCTGAAGATAAATTAGCGTCACCTAAATTTTAATTCCCCAGCTTTCTTTATAAATAAAAGTTGGAATTTAATTTTACTTGGCAATTGTCGTTTGGTTAATCTAAAATATCACACACCAAATTTACGCAAACTCATTCAGTATGTTTTAATAAAATCGACTCCGTGAAAATATTGATTACTCCTAAGCAAATATACAAACTGCTGCGGCATTAACAATTTCCGAATTTCTTAAATTATATATCGGCAAATGTAAGCAGTCAATAACCGGAAGTCAAATTGGTACAAAGATTTTAGACACGACTGTACTCACCATAGCTTGCACATCCCAGACTATTACTCATTTTACTAGGACTCCTAACTTGTATTACATTAATGTCATTCTTATGAAAAAAGTTTGATGTTTGTTTGAGCTGGCCGTCTAATCATCTGTACTTGCTTGTTAATTTTAACCTTGACTGTGTTTGAGTGATTGAAAATTTCAGATTTAAATATGGGTTATATATTTTTTAATATCTATTTGTTTATAAAATATATAGACTTACAAAAGAACACAACTTGTTGTGTATTTATCCGATGCAAGCTTTGTGTACTAAATTTTAAAAAAATAGTAAAAACATCTCTATTAGAAACATACTTCTCACGAAGCGAATGTGTCCAATTCATAGAAATAACAGGTAAAGTAGTTTCTATATGCAGAATATTATTTTTATAAATTGTAAGCGATTAATGTGAAATGGTTTACGTTACAAGGCTGATTGCGAAATTCTAAATTAGTGTGGAGTAATTTGCTATTAGTACCTCAAGATTTCTAATCGAGAATTCCCTTTCTGCATATTATAACCTGTAATTATTTTTAGTTACACATAAAACTATGCCATCTATATATGTGTGTGTGAATATGATGTCTTCGGTCCGTGAGTGTTACAAACATCAGTTTATATATTGGATGTATTTTTAAAAAAATTATTTGAGTGATACTGCGGACTTCCAGCGATTTCTAAAATACACATTTATATAAAACAGTGCTAGAAGGGAAATAGAACCAAAAGTGGATTATGGCTTCCTGTTATATTCAAAACGTTCGTGCACATGCAAGAATATGCCATACGTTTTGTTTCAAAAGACAAAACTCAATTTATATCTCTGTAATAATTCAGTAGCCATTTCAGTTAAAATCAATTGACAAGAAATACACCTCTAACTCTTATTCGAACAAGAGACGCGTAGGTAAACCATCACATCTACAAATTAAGAATGGATTTTTAAATTTGCACGGAATCGAATACGTGTTTTAAAATACTGAATGAATCTGCTTGAAGTTATTTCCCCAAATGTAAAGTCTGAGTTCAATTTCAAATGTTAATCAGTAGATGCATCCACCTTGGATGTTTGATCCGAGTAAAGTGTGCATTTATTGTTCAGATAATGCACTTTATTTTATTCTATCCTCGACTAATAAAGGTAAAATTCTTCTAGACAGAGGCAACTTTATTTTTGTCCCAACCCAGTATACAACTTTTAGGGAAGCTGGAATTGTACCATATTAAAGACTGGCCATATGTCTTACACTGACCTCGTGGAGATGCAATATAATAGACAGAAACTAATAAAAAAAAAAAAACCTATATGAAACTTACATATAAGTTTGGCTCTACGGTTTTTGAACACGCTGTATAACTAAACGGAAAAATTACTACTACTACTACTACTACTACTACTACTACTACAAGTCGGCTAGACACACCTACTGGAAATAAGTTCCTTAAATTGTGAGTTTCGTAAATTGTGACGCTCGACTATACATAAATCAAGGCAATCACTTCCGATTCATGGCGACTCAACTATTACAGAGAGATAGTAACACTCTCTTAAACTTACATCAGTAACACAGACGGCATGACAAAAAACAAGGTGCGACAACAATGAAATTATACAGGTTCACGTCAGAGACAGGAATAGTCAGACAGGTATCAACAGAGATAGAGAGATTTAGAAAGAGAAAGAGAGAAAGACGGGGTGGGGTGAAATATTTCCAAAGCGAGTGATAGAATAAGTGAACTTGTTAATGATTTAGTGAAATACAATGGCATTTTGATCTATAGAGAAAAAAACAATCCAGAAATCAATATAGAGAAAAGACATACGGCGCTGTCTTAAAATGAACACTGTAAAGCTTACAGAACAGTAGATAATACCTGTGAATTATCTAGAAAGAAGCAAGGAATATGCAATAACTAACCTCACGTCTCCGTAATGTCTTGGATTTACTTGCAAAGGAAAGTTAAGGGCAAGAATATACAATGCCGGGAGAAGTGAAAGGCCTATGATATTTACAAACTTACCTTCTCCTGAATTAGTATGCTAATCAAGTTTTAACATTCTAGTTCATTGTAAATTAAATCCATAAATAATGTGCTGGTTGCCGTACAAAATATATCTAAAGATAGATATGAAACAGCACGATGTGGGGGTATGTTTTACGAAACAAAGAAATATAGACGTCCGCGTAATGAAAGGAGGGATGAATTGAAAAAAAGGGAATAAAAGTAGTACAACATAAAAGTAGACGGTTTCAATTTTTTTCTGAGTGAGTGGTAGATAGAGAGCAATAGTGAAAGAGAGAGAGGAAGAGAAAAAGTGGGAAAGAACCTGACATAGGTCTGAATTGCTTAGAGCGAATAAACGTTTAATATTTTCTCTTCTTAATCAAAGTAGAGTGACTTAACGTAGACGCATTTTTTTCTTTTTGTATTTTGCCCCAATGCAGAATTCTCTCTCGGGTATATGCGTTTATTTTTTTGTTTTGTTCCTGTTTTTTGTATTTTAATTGTTATTAAAATTACATCGTTGCTAACTCTGCTTTCATGGAGAGCAAGTAAATAGAGGCTTGTTTGGAAATAAGCTGATAGATCAACAATTATTTTGTTATTTATTCAAAGACAGTACTATAGAAAGTATATCCAACTATTGACTACTATCGATTTATTAACTTAATAGCACCATTCACATTCTATACTTATAGATATTATTAAATAAACACATTTCCAGCAAGGTAATCAACTGATAGTGCATTTTACTTGCTCACAAATTAGCAAAGCAAGATGCATGCATGTGCCTTTTGCTTAAATTTGCATATTAGGTGTCCGTAATGGCGTAACAGCTTGATTAAACTAACAGAATGTTTACTTTTAAAAATATATACCTGTGCTCCTTCATTCAATAATGTAGGTAAAATTGAATTATTTCAATTCAGGACGAGTGAAGCATACATTGTCCCCCGTGACGGCAAAGTGAACGAGGCATTAAACAAGTGACTAAGTTAAGATTTTGGCCCACCCCATTTAGCTCCAAAGTACACAGGGGACGTCAAACGCTTGTGAAAATGGACAAACAGTGCAGTTTTAGGCCTTAACATATGTAAATTTGAGTTCTGCACTATGCAAAAAAGAAATGACTAAGTCCATCGTTTGTCCCTCAGATGTAGCCCCAAAAGTCACCAAGACCTTAACATATTTAAAATTTAAGTCAGCATCATGCAAACCTGCTAAATAGATAGACGCAGAAATTTTTGGACAAATATGGTAAGTACGTTCCAAAAATGGAGTGTTTTGATTAGCCCTAAAAGAGCCCCTGGCGCACACCCAAGAGTCATCGCGAAATACAGACAAAAAAAAAAAATAGAGAGAGATCAGTTAGTTAAACATTTAAAAAAATTTTTTTTTTTTTTTTTTTTAATCCAAGGCATCAATGTTTTTTTTAATAAGCACAACATTGTCAAATTTAGCCATTTTTAACCGAAAGGCACACCTAGGGGTCCAACTGGAGTTTTCCCTGAAAATCCGTTCTCTTAGTTCATTACTCATATAATGTTTAATGTTTGCGCAAATTTTCAAAAAATTACA